>NC_138316.1:38602500-39027500 GCF_965601325.2 Salmo salar
GTCTTAAAAGATGGATTTTTCTGGAGTTCCTTCACCTCGAATGGACTGGGAGTCTACAAACTTACCCGATGCATGGCGTAAGTACAAACAGCATGTGGAGCTAATGTTCACGGGTCCCCTGAAGGAAAGAGGAGAAGAGGGAAAATGTAGCTACCTGCTCCTCTGGATCGGTGAAAAAGGGAGAGATATTTACAACACATGGACACTTACCGAGGCTGAATCAAAGGTACTGAAAACATACTACGATCGTTTTGAAGCATATGTTGTGCCGAAGACTAATACAATTTTCGCTAGGTACAAATTCCATGAGAAAGTACAGGGAGCTAGCGAGTCTTTTGAACAGTTTGTGACTGAGCTGCGTCTGCTTGTGAAAGACTGTGAACTCCCACGTGGAGTTCCAGGTCTCCGGCAGCCTCTGGAACTGCCGGTCTGCGGCCAACAAGGCTGAGTTCATCTCAGCCTATGCTACCCTCCAGTCCCTAGACTTCCTGGCGCCGACGGAAACATGGATTACCACAGATAACACTGCTACTCCTACTGCTCTCTCCTCGTCTGACTACGTGTTCTCGCATACCCCTAGAGCATTGAGCCAGCGGGGTGGTGGCACTGGAATCCTCATCTCTCCCAAGTGGACATTCTCTCTTTCTCCCCTGACCCATCTGTCTATCTCCTCATTTGAATTCCATGCTGTCACAGTTACCAGCCCTTTCAAGCTTAACATCCTTATCATTTATCGCCCTCCAGGTTCCCTTGGAGAGTTCATCAATGAGCTTGACGCCTTGATAAGTTCCTTTCCTGAGGATGGCTCACCTCTCACAGTTCTGGGTGACTTTAACCTCCCCACGTCTACCTTTGACTCATTCCTCTCTGCCTCCTTCTTTCCACTCCTCTCCTCTTTCGACCTCACCCTCTCACCTTCCCCCATACGCTTGACCTCATCTTTACTAGATGCTGTTCTTCCACTAATCTCATTGCAACTCCCCTCCAAGTCTCCGACCACTACCTTGTATCCTTTTCCCTCTCGCTCTCATCCAACACTTCTCACTCTGCCCCTACTCGGATGGTATTGCGCCGTCCCAACCTTCGCTCTCTCTCTCCCGCTACTCTCTCCTCTTCCATCCTATCATCTCTTCCCTCTGCTCAAACCTTCTCCAACCTATCTCCTGATTCTGCCTCCTCAACCCTCCTCTCCTCCCTCTCTGCATCCTTTGATTTCCTCTTTCCCCTATCCTCCTCCCCTCCTGCTCCGTGGCTTGACAACTCACTGCGAGCTCACAGAACAGGGCTCCGGGCAGCCGAGCGGAAATGGAGGAAAACTCGCCTCCCTGCGGACCTGGCATCCTTTCACTCCCTCCTCTCTACATTTTCCTCTTCTGTCTCTGCTGCTAAAGCCACTTTCTACCACTCTAAACTCCAAGCATCTGCCTCTAACCCTAGGAAGCTCTTTGCTACCTTCTCCTCCCTCCTGAATCCTCCTCCCCCTCCTCCTCCCTCTCTGCGGATGACTTCGTCAACCATTTTGAAAAGAAGGTTAACGACATCCGATCCTCGTTTGCTAAGTCAAACGACACCGCTGGTCCTGCTCACACTGCCCTACCCTGTGCTTTGACCTCTTTCTCCCCTCTCTCTCCAGATGAAATCTCGCGTCTTGTGACGGCCGGCCGCCCAACAACCTGCCCACTTGACCCTATCCCCTCCTCTCTTCTCCAGACCATTTCCGGAGACCTTCTCCCCTACCTCACCTCGCTCATCAACTCATCCTTGACCGCTGGCTACGTCCCTTCCGTCTTCAAGAGAGCGAGAGTTGCACCCCTTCTGAAAAAACCTACACTCGATCCCTCCGATGTCAACAACTACAGACCAGTATCCCTTCTTTCCTTTCTCTCCAAAACTCTTGAACGTGCCGTCCTTGGCCAGCTCTCCTGCTATCTCTCTCAGAATGACCTTCTTGATCCTAATCAGTCAGGTTTCAAGACTGGGCATTCAACTGAGACTGCTCTTCTCTGTGTCACGGAGGCTCTCCGCACTGCTAAAGCTAACTCTCTCTCCTCTGCTCTCATCCTTCTAGACCTATCTGCTGCCTTTGATACCGTGAACCATCAGATCCTCCTCTCCACCCTCTCCGAGCTGGGCATCTCCGGCGCGGCCCACGCTTGGATTGCGTCCTACCTGACAGGTCGCTCTTACCAGGTGGCGTGGCGAGAATCTGTCTCCGCACCACGTGCTCTCACCACTGGTGTCCCCCAGGGCTCTGTTCTAGGCCCACTCCTATTCTCGCTATACACCAAGTCACTTGGCTCTGTCATATCCTCACATGGTCTCTCATATCATTGCTATGCAGATGACACACAATTATTCTTCTCCTTTCCCCCTTCTGACAACCAGGTGGCGATTCGCATCTCTGCATGTCTGGCAGACATATCAGTGTGGATGACGGATCACCACCTCAAGCTGAACCTCGGCAAGACGGAGCTGCTCTTCCTCCCGGGGAAGGACTGCCCGTTCCATGATCTCGCCATCACGGTTGACAACTCCCTTGTGTCCTCCTCCCAGAGTGCTAAGAGCCTCGGCGTGACCCTGGACAACACCCTGTCGTTCTCCACTAACATCAAGGCGGTGACCCGATCCTGTAGGTTCATGCTCTACAACATTCGCAGAGTACGACCCTGCCTCACACAGGAAGCGGCGCAGGTCCTAATCCAGGCACTTGTCATCTCCCGTCTGGATTACTGCAACTCGTTGTTGGCTGGGCTCCCTGCCTGTGCCATTAAACCCCTCCAACTCATCCAGAACGCCGCAGCCCGTCTGGTGTTCAACCTTCCCAAGTTCTCTCATGTCACCCCGCTCCTCCGCTCTCTCCACTGGCTTCCAGTCGAAGCTCGCATCCGCTACAAGACCATGGTGCTTGCCTACGGAGCTGTGAGGGGAACGGCACCTCCGTACCTTCAGGCTCTGATCAGGCCCTACACTCAAACAAGGGCACTGCGTTCATCCACCTCTGGCCTGCTCGCCTCCCTACCTCTGAGGAAGCACAGTTCCCGCTCAGCCCAGTCAAAACTGTTCGCTGCTCTGGCACCCCAATGGTGGAACAAGCTCCCTCACGACGCCAGGACAGCGGAGTCAATCACCACCTTCCGGAGACACCTGAAACCCCACCTCTTTAAGGAATACCTAGGATAGGATAAAGTAATCCTTCTAACCCCCCCCCCCCCCCCCCCCCCCCTTAAAAGATTTAGATGCACTATTGTAAAGTGGTTGTTCCACTGGATATTATAAGGTGAATGCACCAATTTGTAAGTCGCTCTGGATAAGAGCGTCTGCTAAATGACTTAAATGTAAATGTAAATATAAACACATATATATATACACACACACACACGTGAACACACACACACGTGAACACATACACACACACGTCAACACATACACACATCTATCTATTAATGGACTATCAGTATTTTGGTAAACAGCTGAGGGATGGGTCTGGAGAAATATAACCACTCATGTTATAAGTTACATTACTCAAGAATCAATGGTTATATTTCATACATTTTGGTCCAAAAAGAGATGTACCAATCCCAGATGTTCTCTGTTAAAGAGGCCACAACAGCCCCTCTCTCTGGCCCGCACCATTAACACGGCTAGGGGTGTAAATCTGTCCCCGGTAACTGGAACCATGGTTTTTTTCATCTGGTTTTGTAAGCTCTGCCCATGTCCAGAGCCACACAGAGGGACTACATGAATACTTTTACAAATCTATCTGTCAATTTTATGATTTGAAGCAGCATTTTACGTTTCAAAGTGGATCTTCATGTTTTGATGCATGTTTTGACTCCCATGTTTGACTCGCGCCACCCAAGTCATAGACTGTTCTCTCTGCTACCACACGGCAAGCAGTACTGGAGCGCTAAGTCTAGGTCCAAAAGGCTCCTTAACAGCTTCTACCCCCAAGCCATAAGACTGCTGAACAGCTAATCAAATGGCTACCCAGATTAGCATTGCCCCCCCCTGCTGCTACTCTCTGTTTATTATCTATGCATAGTCACTTAACCCCTACCTACAAGTACATATTACCTCAATGACCTGGACTAACCTGTACCCCCGCACATTGACTCAATACCAGTACCCCCTGTATATAGCCTCCTTATTGTTATTTTATTGTTACTCTTTTATTTTTTTACTTTAGTTTATTTAGTAAATATTTTCTTAAGTCTTATTTTTCTTAACTGTATTTTTGGTTAAGGGCTGGTAAGAATTTGGCGCATATGACAAATAGAATGTGATTTGATGTGTGACTTATCTTTCCTCTCCTCCCTTCCTCCCTCCCTTCCTGACCCACACCCCCCCTCCTCTCCTGACCCCACCCCCCTCTCCTGACCCCAACCCCTCTCCTCACCCCTCCCCCCTCCTCTCCTGACCACACCCCCCTCTCCTCACCCCTCCCCGCTCCTCTCCTGACCCCACCCCCTCTCCTCACCCCTCCCCTCACCTCACCTCCTCTCCTCACCCCACTCCCCTCCTCCTCTCATGACCCCACCTCCCACTCCCCTCCTCCTCTCCTGACCCCCACACCCTTGACCCCACCTCCCACTCCCCTCCTCCTCTCCTGACCCCCACACCCTTCTCCTCACCCCACTCCCCTCCTCCTCTCCTGACCCCACTCCCCTCCTCCTCTCCTGACCCCACTCCCCTCCTCCTCTCCTGACCCCACTCCCCTCCTCCTCTCCTGACCTCACTCCCCTCCTCCTCTCCCGACCCCACACTCCTCACCCCACTCCCCTCTCCTCACCCCACTCCCCTCCTCCTCTCCTGACCCCACCCCTCTCTCCTCACCCCACTCCCGTCCCTCCACCAGACACCATGATGAAGCACCTTCAGTCCATGGACGCGTGCCGGAGCTTCTCAGAGTTCCGCCAGGAGGCCAGCATGCTCCACTCCCTGCAGCACCCATGCATCGTGCCCCTGGTGGGAATCAGTATCCACCCACTCTGCTTCGCCCTGCAGCTGGCTCCCCTGGGCAGCCTCAACATTGTGCTGGAGGACAGACATAAAGGTATGAAGAGGTAGAAAGAGAGAGAGACAAAGACTGACACACCAGACAGGGAGAGAGACGGCGAGAGAGAGATCCACAGCTAGAGAGATCCCCAATGCTGAGAATCTTCTCTACTCAAGTTATGAAAACATTTTAAACTTGCCCTTTTAACTCCACCCCGTCTCCCCATCAGGCTCCAGGTACATGCCTCTGGGTCACATGCTTACCTTCAAGGCAGCCTATCAGATCGCAGCGGGGCTGGCCTACCTGCACAGGAAGAACATCATCTTCTGTGACCTCAAGTCAGACAACATCCTGGTGTGGTCCCTGGAGGTAGGTGATTAGTATGAAGGGCAGAATTCCAAATCGACCCCTAGCCACTATGTCTGGGTTGTTCAATTCCAGTCCAATTCCAGTTTTTTTTGTTTTTACCTGGTAGTTAAATGCACTCACCTGGTGTCCCAGGTCTGAATCAGTCCCTGATGAGAAGGAGAGGATGAAAACCAGAAGTGTTTTGGCCCTCCCAGTAGTAACAATAGTGTTGCATGTTTGTGTGAAGTTGGCGTAATCCTTCTTTGCCTCATCCTAGGTGTGTGACCCGGTGAATATCAAGCTGTCGGACTACGGCATCTCGCGCCAGTCCTTCCACGAGGGGGCACTGGGGGTGGAGGGCACGCCGGGGTACCAGGCCCCCGAGATACGCCCAGGCATCGTTTATGATGAGAAGGTAGATGATTAGAAGGTCTATGGTGGCAGGTAACCTAGCAGTTAAGAGCGTTGGGCCAGAAACCGAAAGGTCGCTGGTTCGAATTCCTGAGCTGACTTGGTGAAAAATCTGTCAAGGTGCTCTTGAGCAAGGCACTTAACCCTAATCGCTCTGGATAAGAGCGTCAGCTAAATAACTTGAATGTCAATGTGTAATGTAAGGTAGTGCCTACCACACCTGGGGTCATCTACATACATATATTACATACAAATACTTAATCTGTACTTGATTTACTCTGCCTGGTACAAAGGAACCAATGGAATAGTCCCAATAGGGACTCACTACAATCTTCAAACTGTCTTTATTTGTTCTATAGGTTGTTCTTTTAGTATAACATACAACTGTATACCTATTTATGTCTGTGTGGTGGTATTTTTTTATATTTTATTTTACCTTTATTTAACTAGGCAAGTCGGTTAAGAACAAATTCTTATTTTCAATGACGGCCTAGGAACAGTGGGTTAACTGCCTTGTTCAGCTCAGGGATTTGATCTTGCAACCTTTCGGTTACTAGTCCAATGCGCTAACCACTAGGCTACCTGCCCTATGTGGTAACTGTACTGACCAACATTTCCTTGTATTTAGGCTAGTGCTATTGACTGTAGGGTAATGTTAATGACTAACATTTAGGGTAATATTACTGACTGTATCATTTAGGGTAATGGTACTGAATGTCATTTAGGTACCCCCGACGGCATTGCGCATACCTCAGTTTGGGAATACCTGCCCTAAATGATAGTCACATTTTTACAAAATAAAATATATATATTTATTTTGTATTTTTGTTTTGGGGAAAAATAAAAAATCTTCACATTTTCAAACAGTCCATTTATATTTTCCAACGGGGCTATACATTTGGGTAAGGTTTTTTTTCTCACCTGAGTAGCCTCGTTTCACTGCCAAAAAATTTAATTAAACTATCTAGTGTTCAGCAAAATACAACACAATATCAAATACAGGTAGCCTAGTCAAATAATTAACATCCAATCACATTAACCGTTACTCTCTCGCAGGAATTCCACTAACGGTCCATATGTAGCCAAACGTAGCTGCTGCTCATTTCCGTTTACTCTAAAATGTATAAATGGTTAAAAAAAAAAGTAAGGCCGGCGTCCATAGAGACACATACCAGCAGTACTACACCTGCACCTGTCGACGACACAAGTTGTTCTGCTTCCATGAGCACATCCAATGCTAGCATCAGTAATTCTACATTTGTTGTTAGCACAGCTAGCATGGACACTGACAGTTGTGAATCTGATGCAGCCGAAGAGCTACTGCCCCCTTATCCAGGAAAGCACCGAACAACAGAATGGGATGTTGGACCATCGAAGAGGTGCAAATATGATGAGAACTACATTGATTTGGGGTTCTCTTATATTGGGAGTAGTGCCTTTCCTCAGCCGCAGTGTGTTATATGTGCAAAAGTACTATCTCACAACTCGATGAAACCTTCACTCTTGCGCAGACATTTAGAAACAAAACATGCCAATTTGAAAAATAAGCCACAAGAGTTTTTGGAGTGAGAATTAAGATCACTTTCATGTATAAAAGTAACAGATACCATTAATAAGAAGGGGCTAGAAGCATCTTATATGGTGAGCTACTGAGTAGCAAGAACAGGCAAGCCCCATGCTATTGTGGAGGACTTAATTGTTCCTGCTACCGCAGATATGGGTGGGACAATACTGTGGGAAAAGGCCAAAGAAACTATACAGACAATGTCTTCATCAAACAACACTGTTTCACGACGCATCAGTGACATGACAGGAGATCTTGTGAAACAATTACTGCTTCGCATACAAGCCAGTGAATTCTGTAGAAAAGATGGATGAGTCAACAGACGTGGCGGGCCTGGCACAGCTCCTGGTATATGTCCGTTACGTTTATGGGGGGCCAATTAAGGAAGACATCCTCTTCTGCAAACCACTGGAAACCAGGACAACAGGAGAGGATATTTTTAAAGTACTGGACAGCTTTGTGACATCAAATGGACTTTAGTGGTCAAGATGTGTGGGTATCTGTACTGATGGCGCAAAAGCCATGACAAGGAGACATAGTGGAGTGGTAACGCGTGTGCAAGCAGTTGCTCCCGACGCCACTTGGGTACACTGCAGTATCCACCGAGAGGCTCTTGCTGCCTAAGGAATGCCTGACAGCTTGAAAGATGTTTTGGACACTACAGTGAAAATGGTTAACTTTCTTAAAGCAAGGCCCCTGAACTCTCGTGTAGTTTCTGCACTATGCAATGATATGGGCAGCGACCATGTAAAGCTTTTACAACATAAAGAAGTGCGCTGGTTGTCAAGGGGCAAAGTATTGACACGTTTTTTTGAATTGAAAGACGAGCTTAATGTTTTCTCTACTGACCATAATTTTCACTTGTTTGACCGCTTGCATGATGACGAGTTTCTCACACAACTGGCCTATCTGGGTGATGTTTTTTCTCGCCTGAAAGATCTGAATCTAGGATTACAGGGACTCTCCAACTATATCCAATGTGCGGGACAAAATTGAGGCTATGATTTAAGAAGTTGGAGCTCTTCTCTGTCTGCATTAACAAGGACAACACACAGGTCTTTCTATCGTTGTATGATTTTTTTGGTGTGTGCAAATGAACTCAAGTTTACAGACAATGTCAAGTGTCATATAGCGAAGCACCTGAGTGAGTTGGGTGCGCATTTGCGCAGGTACTTTCCCGAGACGGATGACACAAACAACTGGATTCGTTATCCCTTTCATGCCCTGCCTCCAGTCCACTTACCGAGAGCCTCATCCAAATTGCAACAAGTGGTTCTGTGAAAATTTTATTTAATCAGAAGCCACTGCCAGATTTCTGGATTGGGCTGCGCTCAGAGTATCCTGCCTTGGCAAATCACACTGTTAAGACTCTGATGCCCTTTGCAACCACGTACCTACAGTATGTGAGAGTGGATTCTCGGCCCTCACTAGCATGAAAACTAAATGCAAGCACAGACTGTGTGTGGAAAAGGATTTAAGACTGAGACTCTCCAATACAACCCAACATTGCAGAGTTATGTGCATCCTTTCAAGCACACCCTTCTCATTAACCTGTGGTGAGTTATTCACAATTTTTGATGAACAAATAAGGTTTTATATGTAAGATGGTTAAATAAAGAGCAAAATTATTGATTATGATTACTATTTGTGCACTGGTCCTATAAGAGCTTTTTGTCACTTCCCACGAGCCGGGTTGTGACAAAAACTCACACTCATTCTTATGTTTAATAAATGTATCGTATAGTGTGTGTGTGTGGCAGGCTTACAATGATGGCAAAAAACAACATTTGAGAGTGCGATGACCCTGCTGCTAGAGGGGGTACGCAGCTGGAGGTTGAATGTTTGAAGGGGTACGGGACTATAAAAAGTTTGGGAACCACTGATTTAGGGTAACGGTACTGACTGTATCATTTAGGGTAACGGTACTGACTGTATCATTTAGGGTAACGGTACTGACTGTATCATTTAGGGTAACGGTACTGACTATCATTTAGGGTAACGGTACTGACTGTATCATTTAGGGTAACATAACTGACTATCATTTAGGGTAACGGTACTGACTATCATTTAGGGTAACTGTACTGACTATCATTTAGGATAACGGTACTGACTATCATTTAGGATAACGGTACTGACTATCATTTAGGATAACGGTACTGACTATCATTTTAGGGTAACGGTACTGACTATCATTTAGGATAACGGTACTGACTGTATCATTTAGGGTAACGGTACTGACTATCATTTAGGATAACGGTACTGACTATCATTTAGGATAACGGTACTGACTATCATTTTAGGGTAACGGTACTGACTATCATTTAGGATAACGGTACTGACTGTATCATTTAGGATAACGGTACTGACTATCATTTGCTGTAACATAACTGACTATCATTTAGGGTAACGGTACTGACTATCATTTAGGGTAACGGTACTGACTGTATCATTTAGGATAACGGTACTGACTATCATTTGCTGTAACATAACTGGCTATCATTTAGGGTAACGGTACTGACTATCATTTAGGGTAACTGTACTGACTATCATTTAGGATAACGGTACTGACTATCATTTAGGATAACGGTACTGACTATCATTTAGGGTAACGGTACTGACTGTATCATTTAGGGTAACGGTACTGACTGTATCATTTAGGATAACGGTACTGACTGTATCATTTAGGATAACGGTACTGACTGTATCATTTAGGATAACGGTACTGACTATCATTTAGGATAACGGTACTGACTGTATCATTTAGGGTAACGGTACTGACTGTATCATTTAGGGTAACGGTACTGACTATCATTTGCTGTAACATAACTGACTGTATCATTTAGGGTAACGGTACTGACTGTATCTTTTAGGGTAACTGTACTGACTGTATCTTTTAGGGTAACTGTACTGACTGTATCATTTAGAGTAACGGTACTGACTGTATCATTTAGGATAACGGTACTGACTGTATCATTTAGGATAACGGTACTGACTGTATCATTTAGGGTAACGGTACTGACTATCATTTGCTGTAACATAACTGACTGTATCATTTAGGGTAACGGTACTGACTGTATCATTTAGGGTAACTGTACTGACTGTATCATTTGCTGTAACATAACTGACTTATATTGACATGATTTCTTTAATTCCATGCAGTATCTATATACCCTGAGTGTACAAAACATTCAGAACACCGTCCTAATATGGAGTTGCACCTCTCCATCCGTTTTACTCTCAGAACAGCCTCAATTTGTCAGGGCATGGACTCTACAAGGTGTCGAATTGTTCCATAGGGATGCTGGTCCATGTTGACACCAATGCTTTCCACAGTTGTCAAGTTTTCTGGATGTCTTTTGGGTGGTTGACCATTCTTGATGAACACGGGAAACTGTTGAACGTGAAAAACCCAGTTCTTGCAGTCCTTGACACAAACCAGTGCACCTGGCACCTACTACCATACCTGTTCAGAGGCTGTTAAATATTTTGTCTTGCCCATTCACCCTCTGAATAACACACATACACAATCCATGTCTCAACTGTCTCAAGGCTTAAAAATCCTTCTTTAACCTGTTTCCTCTCCTTCATCTACACTGATTAAAGTGGATTTAACAAGTGACATCAATAAGGGATCATAGCTTTCACCTGGATTCACCTGGTCAGTCTATATCATGGAAGGAGCAGGTGTTCTTAATGTTTAGTCCACTCAGTGTACACCTATATAATTAGTAGGTCCCTATGTTACACCATATACATATCCAGTTTTATGTGGGTATGCGGTCCTCAGAGAAAAGGACTTGTGTGGATTTATGGGAAGGTGGCTGTGTTGTTATGACTGGTCACTTCCTCTTTTGGACATGTCACTTTAGTGTCTGATTAGTAACATGTGTCTGATTAGTAACATGTGTGTGCTGCTGCAAGTGAAATGTAAGGAAATGAGATGTGTGTTTTACTGTGCAGTATGTCTGGGTACCATATTTTTACACAGTATGTGTCCATGCAGCATGTAGAGTGTATCATTTACCACATGTCTATGACTAAAGCATCCATTCCCTAATGCCTGTATGAGTGTACTGGACGTACAGTAATATCCCATAGCCTACCCGTCTGAGGTGAAGTGTTGTTCTTGTGGAATATATTCTATAGTATACTGGAATTTACTCAACTTGCCCTCTATGTTGGTTAGGTGGGCAATTAGCTCCTGCTTTTTCTGCTCATTAGCCAATCATCTCTCGTCCTGATATGAATTATCCAATTAACTCTCCCTCTGTGGTTGCTCATCAGGCATATGATATGTATTAGTCAACCATGAATTAGCCAACTACGGTATGAAACCAACCAACCAACCCTGTCTCTGTGTACTTTAATCCTATGGGCTTTTATGTCCTCATTTTAATGAGCCTTTCCAACATGGCTGTCTACCATCTCTGGGCTCCATTCTCTCTAGGGGGTCTGGGCTGGCTTAGCAGGGCTTTTAAGTGGTTTGACGCACACACACACACACACACACACACTGGTTTGACTGTTTTTCTCGGGGGTTAAATCTCTTTTAACCCTCCAACTCAATTGAGCATCCTCTCAAAGGGAAGTGAGAGGTGACTTTAAACCATCACGTCAATACTCTGACCCTGTTCTGCTGTTAAACTCTCACGTCTATACTCTGACCCTGTTCTGCTGTTCTCAGCCAATCATGTCCCTCCTGCCATACATTAATCAAATAGGAACCAAAAAGGATTAAACTTCAAATGAGGTTTCAGGATGTAGTTATTGTAATACTGCAGGAAGAGATGGAGAGGAAAGAGAGAGTGACTAAAATGGAAAGACTGAGAGATGGATAGAGGGAGAAAGAGAGAGAGATGAGAGAGTAAAATGGAAAGACAGAGATGGAGAAAGAGCGAGAAAGAGCAAGAGAGAGCTGGAGAGAGTAAAATTGAAAGACAGAGAGATGGAATACCAGACATTCTGTGTACTTAACTAATCTATAAACGGGGTATACATAAATAGTGTGTAATATAATCGTATAATATTCAACAACCCATATTTTCTTTGGCAACATTGGATTTCCCCTGTCATACCAATGCTAGAGATTGATGACAGACAGGGAATGTACCATAGAGAATATACCGTGACGCTTACTGTAGCCCCTCTGACTCCGAGTTCCACGGACGTTGAGGATTCTCAGAATAGTTGCCAAGTGATGTCATCGTGGCGAGGAGCCAGGACTGCTACCGTAACGCTAACAGAGCGTGGAAACACACCACTCCGGTGCATTTTGGCCCCATCTGTCTGCGCTGCGTTAAATAAACCCTGGGAAGAAAGCCACAGTGGGCTGTTCATCTCAAGCTCATGGCCATTCATAGAAAGGAATTCAACTTGGACTATTTCTTGGACTGAAAATATGCTGTTTTGTGTTCCATCACCAAGCTGAATGGCCTTCATAGATAACATTAGAGTCTGACTATTACAATGGGATGACTGGTGTGTGTGTGCATTTCAATTCAATAAGCTTTATTGGCATATAAACGTACATTGCCAAAGCAATTAAATCAATATAGAAATATATACACTGACTGTACAAAACATTAAGAACACCTGTCTATTATTGAGTTGCAACCCCCCTCCTCAATTCGTCGGAGCATGGACTACAAGGTGTCGAAAGCGTTCCACAGGGATGCTGGTCCATGTTGACTCCAATGCTTTCCACAGTCACGTTGGCTGGATGTCTTTTGGATAGTGGACCATTCTTGATACACAAAGGAAACTGTTGAGCATGAAAAACCCAGCAGCATTGCAGTTCTTGACACAAACTGGTGTGCCTGGCACCTACTACCATACCCTGTTCAAAGGCACTTAGATGTTTTGTCTTGCCCATTCACCCTCTGAATGGCACACATACACAATCCATGTCTCAATTGTCTCAAGGCTTAAAACTCCTTTTTTAACCTGTCTCCTCCCATTCATCTACACTGATTGAAGTGGATTTAACAAGTGACATCAATAAGGGATCATAGCTTTCACCTGGTCAGTCTATGTCATGGAAAGAGCAGGTATTCTTAATGTTTTGTGCATTGTGTATATAACATATTAAATCAATCTCCCATTCTCTTTCTCTCTCTCTCTCACCCAGGTGGATATGTTCTCGTATGGGATGGTTGTGTATGAGTTGCTGTCAGGTTGTAGGCCTGCGTTGGGCCAGCACCAGCTCCAGATAGCTAAGAAGCTGTCTAAAGGGATCCGTCCCACCCTGGGAAACCCAGAGGAAGTCCAGTTCCACTGTCTGCATGGCCTGATGATTGAGTGCTGGGACACTAAGCCTGAGAAGGTGAGGGGCTGTGGGCTGGGACGCCAATACACTTTTCACACTAGTGAGCCAAGCTGTGCTGGCTTGGATATGCTCTTTTTAAAAAGGAAAGTGTGATGACTAATCCGCACCACTATAATGCTATAATGCTATCATGCTGTCTTTCATATATCTAGATGTGTATTAACAACTGATATTACAATGCTCTGTGGCTTACAGCAGGGATTGTCAACTAGATTCAACCATGGGCCGATTTTCTTTCTTAAGTGGATAGTCAGGGGGCCGGAAACATAACTACAAATAATTTGTAGACTTCAAGTTGACCACAAGAAGCCCAAACAGATATAATGTTTGACTAAAACTTAATAATTTCAAACCTTGCTTACATTTGTATACGATCACATATACAATACATGACCAAAAGTATGTGGACACCTGCTCGTCGAAAACCTCATTCCAGAATCATCGGCATTAATATGGAGTTGGACCCCCCTTTGCTGCTATAACAGCCTCCACTCTTCTGGGAAGGCTTTCCACTAGATGTTGGAACATTGCTGTGGGGACTTGCTTCCATTCAGACATGAGCATTATTGAGGTTAGGCACTGATGTTGGGTGATTAGGCCTGGCTTGACGTCGGCGTTCCAATTCATCCAAAGGTGTTCGATGGGGTTGAGGTCAGGGCTCTGTGCAGGCCAGTCAAGTTCTTCCACACCGATCTCGACAAACAATTTCTATATGGACCTTGCTTTGTGCACAGGGACATTGTCATGCTGTTGCCACAAAGTTGGAAACACAGAATCATCTAGAATGTTGTTGTATGCTGTAGCGTTAAGATTTCCTTTCACTGGAACTAAGGGGCCTAGCCCGAACCATGAAAAACAGCCCCAGACCATTATTCCTCCTCCACCAAACTTTACAGTTGGCACTATGCATTCGGGCAGGTAGCGTTCTCCTGGCATCTGCCAAACCCAGTTTCGTCCGTCGGACTGCCAGATGGTGACGTGTGATTCATCACTCCAAAGAACGCGTTTCCACAGCTCTAGAGTCCAATGGCTCCAGCCGACGCTTGGCATGGTGATCTTAGACTTGTGTGCTGCTGCTCGGCCATGGAAACCCATTTCATGAAGCTCCCAACAAACAGCTCTTGTGCTGACGTTGCTTCCAGAGGCAGTTTGGAACTCAGTAGTGAGTGTTGCAACCGTGGACAGACCATTTTTATGTGCTACACGCTTCAGCACTCGGCGGTCCCGTTCTGTGAGCTTGCGTGGCCTACCACTTCACAGCTGAGCCGTTGTTGCTCCTAGACATTTCCATTTCACAATAACAGCACTTACAGTTGCCTGGGGCAGCTCTAGCAAGGCAGAAATTTGACGAACTGACTTGTTGGAAAGGTGGTATCGTAAGACGGTGCCACATTGAAAGTCACTGAGCTCTTCTGTAAGGCCATTCTACTGCCAATGTTTGTCTATGGAGATTGCATGGCTGTGTGCTCGATTTTATACACCTGTCAGTAATGGGTGTGGCTGAAATAGCCGAATCCACTAATTTGAAGGGGTGTCCACATACATTGTTATATACAGTACAGTATATCTCTCTATTATGCATGGGAATACTTGGGGCTGATTTGCTGGTGTTTTTACAGTCTTTTGTGTCCAACATTCTTTTTGCTCAGATAAAATCACCAATCCACTGGCCACCAATTGGGGAACCCTGGCTTACAGTATGACATAGTGACTGTGTGTCTCTCTCTTGATCCAGAGGCCCCTGGCCATGCAGTGTGTGAGGCAGATGCAGGAGCCCAGTTTCCCATGTCTGAGGTACCTGCTGGCCTGTGACACACACTCCCAGCTCTTCCTGTCCCACTTGCAGGGACACAGCGCTGTCTTCTGGGACGGGGACAAGGACGACAGGTTGGTTTCTCTTTGTGTTGATTTCAGAGGTTTTCCTGGCCCAAAAAGTCTCAGTGTAGACTTCCTGAGGATCTGAGGGTGTATTTAAGGCAGAACATACACACACACACACACACACACACACACACACACATACATACTCTGCACATACCTCTCTGAGAGTAACACACACACACTCCTGTCCTGTAATAAAGCTCCCAGGTGGAAAGTAATTGCTTTAGTGTTGCTCTCCCCCTGTGTGTGACCATGTGTGCTTAGGGACTGGGAGATAATCTCACTACGATAAAGGCAGCTTTCATCGCTCCATACAGGTGGTGCTAATGACTGCTATTGCCTGCAGCTGTCCTGCTGTTAACCCCATAGAGATCCCTTGTAATTCTAATACCCCCTCATAGAGGTATTGCGCCAGGGCTTCCAGCATGGGAACCGACCATGAGAATGACATGATAATTGTTAGCAGGTACTACTCCGCCCGGGGAAGAAGGAGAAAGATTGAATACTGTCCTAACTCTGTCAGGGTAACACGGTTAAATGGTGTGTATTGTCTCGGTATGACTTGTTGGACTACTGTGTGTGTGTGTGTGTGTGTGTGTGTGTGTGTGTGTGTGTGTGTGTGTGTGTCTAGATACTCTGCGATAGTGAATGTGTGTTGTCCTATAGGAACTACAGTGTGATAGTGAATGTGTGTTGTCCTATAGGAACTACAGTGTGGTAGTGAATGTGTGTTGTCCTATAGGAACTACAGTGTGATAGTGAATGTGTGTTGTCCTATAGGAACTACAGTGTGATAGTGAATGTGTGTTGTCCTATAGGAACTACAGTGTGGTAGTGAATGTGTGTTGTCCTATAGGAACTACAGTGTGATAGTGAATGTGTGTTGTCCTATAGGAACTACAGTGTGATAGTGAATGTGTGTTGTCCTATAGGAACTACAGTGTGATAGTGAATGTGTGTTGTCCTATAGGAACTACAGTGTGGTAGTGAATGTGTGTTGTCCTATAGGAACTACAGTGTGATAGTGAATGTGTGTTGTCCTATAGGAACTACAGTGTGATAGTGAATGTGTGTTGTCCTATAGGAACTACAGTGTGATGGTGAATGTGTGTTGTCCTATAGGAACTACAGTGTGATAGTGAATGTGTGTTGTCCTATAGGAACTACAGTGTGATAGTGAATGTGTGTTGTCCTATAGGAACTACAGTGTGATAGTGAATGTGTGTTGTCCTATAGGAACTACAGTGTGATAGTGAATGTGTGTCTTATAGGAACTACAGTGTGGTGAACGTAGAGAAGGGTCAGGTAGAGGTGAAGAGGATGCCGTGTCCAGGAACCAGGCTGAGCTGTCAGATGAAGATGGACAACACCTTATGGACCGCCACAGAGGTTGGCCAAACAATCACTAACACTGGGGTTGGAGTTGGCCAAACAATCACTAACACTGGGTTTCCTATGGACATTAGAGTAGAATACTTATATTTATTCATACATGTTCTTTGCATCTGACAGTTTACTTAAATGTGAGTTTACATGAACACTGGGGGTGGGTTTGGCCAAACTATCCTTAACACTGGATTTACATTGCAAGTTTACAGTTTACATAGCCCTCTGTCGCAATGGAACTCAGCATGACATAAAACCTCAGACATAAAGGCATAAGCCTTCTTAGGTGGATTTCGTTATGTAACCAATGTACATGTTGACACCATGTCAGTACAGTTGCTCTCACCATACCATAAGTATGTTCATCTCTAGTCTAACCTGTGGCTTTGTAGTGTGTACGCTCAGGCTGAGTTTTGTTGCTTTCATGTTACCTGGTGAAGCAGCGTAAAGTCTAGTGATAACATGTTTGGGGAGGGTTATTGGGAACTGCCAGGAATACACTGGTACTTATGGAATTACGGTACATGTTAAAGAATAAATGGGTGTTTATATACAAAATGATCATTGGCAATATTTTTTAAGTATTTCTCTGCCCATGAAATGGAAGCTTATAACATTATCCACCTTGAGTAGATTATGTATATCTGTATACATTTAGTTTCTGTAAGTGTGTGATAGTGTGTGTACTGTACCAATCAAAAGTTTGGACACACCTACTCATTCCAGGGTTTTTCTTTATTCTTACTATTTTCTACATTGTAGAATAATAGTGAAGACGTCAAAACTATGAAATAACACATGAAATCATGTAGTAACCAAAAAAGTGTTAAACAAATCAAAATATGTTTTAGATTTTAGAATCTTAAAAGTAGCCACCCTTTGCCTTGATGACAGCTTTGCACACTCTTGGCATTCTCTCAACCAGCTTCACCTGTAATGGTTTTCCAACAGTCTTGAAGGAGTTCCCACATGCTGAGCACTTGTTGGCTGCTTTTCCTTCACTCTGCGATCAAACTCATCCCAAACCATCTCAATTGGGTTGAGGTCTGGTTATTGTGGAGGCCAGGTCATCTGATGCAGCACTCCACCACTTTCCTTCTTGGTCAAATAGCCCTTATACAGCCTGGAGGTGTGTTTTGGGTCATTATCTTGTTGAAAAACAAATGATAGTCCCACTAAGCGCAAACCAGATCTTCCTATTGGTGTCCTTTAGTAGTGGTTTCTTTGCAGCAATTCCATCATGAAGGCCTGATTCACGCAGTCTCCTCTGAACAGTTGATGTTGAGATGTGTCTGTTACTTGAACTCTGTGAGGTGCAATCTGAGGTGCAGTTAATTGCTGATTTCTGAGGCTGGTAACTCTGACCTTATCCTTTGCAGCAGAGGTAACTCTGTCTTCCTTTCCTGTGGCAGCCCTCATGAGAGCCAGTTTCATCATAGCGCTTGATGGTTTTTGCGACTGCACTTTATATTTTCCAGATTGACTGACCTTCATGTCTTAAAGTAATGATGGACTGTCATTTCTCTTTGCTTATTTCAGCTGTTCTTGCAATAATATGGACTTGGTCTTTTACCAAATAGGGCTATCATCTGTATACACAGCACAACTGATTGTCTCAAACGCATTAAGAAGGAAAGACATTCAACAAATTAACTTTTAACAAGGCACACCTGTTATTTCCAGATGACTACCTCATGAAGCTGGTTGAGAGAATGCCAAGAGTGTGCAAAGCTGTCATCAAGGCAAAGGAAGAATATATATTTGAAGAATCTCAAATATAAAATATATTTTGATTTGTTTAACATTTTTTTGATGTCATCACTATTATTCTACAAAGTAGAAAATAGTAAAAAAAAAAAAAAACTATGGAATGATTAGGTGTCCAAACTTTTGACTGGTACAGTATGTTAGAAGTTTACATACACCAGCCAAATACATTTAAACTCAGTTTTTCATAATTCCTGACATTTAATCCTAGTAAAAATTCCCTGTCTTAGGTCAGTTAGGATCACCACTTTATTTTAAGAATGTGAAATGTCAGAATAATAGTAGAGAGAATGATTTATTATCTTTAATTTTTTTCATCACATTCCCAGTGGGTCAGACATTTACATACACTCAATTAGTATTTGGTAGCATTGCCTTTAAATTGTTTAACTTGGGTCAAACGTTTTGGGTAGCCTTCCACAAGCTTCCCACAATAAGTTGGGTGAATTTTGGCCCATTCCTCCTGACAGACCTGGTGTAACTGAGTCAGGTTTGCATGCCTCCTTGCTCGCACACACTTTTTCAGTTCTGCCCACACATTTTCTATAGGATTGAGGTCAGGGCTTTGTGATGGCCACTCCAATACCTTGACTTTGTTGTCCTTAAGCCATTTTACCACAACTTTGGAAGTATCCTTTGGGTCATTGTCCATTTGGAAGACCCATTTGTGACCAAGCTTTAACTTCCTGACTGATGTCTTGAGATGTTGCTTCAATATATCCATATAATTTTCCCTCCTCATGAAGCCATCTATTTTGTGAAGTGCACCAGTCCCTCCTGCAGCAAAGCACCCTCACAACATGATACTGCCACCCCTGTGCTTCACGGTTGGGATGGTGTTCTTCGGCTTGCAAGCCTCCCCCTTTTTCCTCCAAACATAACGATGGTCATTATGGCCAAACAGTTCTATTTTTGTTTCATCAGACCAGAGGACATTTCTCCAAAAAGTACAATATTTGTCCCCATGTGCAGTTGCAAACCGTAGTCTGGCTTTTTTATGGCGGTTTTGGAGCAGTGGCTTCTTTCTTGTTCAGCGGCCTTTCAGGTTATGTCGATATAGGACTCGTTTTACTCTGGATATAGATACTTTTGTACCCGTTTCCTCCAGCATCTTCACAAGGTCCTTAGCTGTTGTTCTGGGATTGATTTGCACTTTTAGCTCCAGAGTACGTTCATCTCTAGGAGACAACGCGTCTCCTTCCTGAGTGGTATGACGGCTGCGTGGTCCCATGGTGTTTACACTTGCATACTATTGTTTGTACAGATGAACGTGGTACCTTCAGGCATTTGGAAATTGCTCCCAAGGATGAACCAGACTTGTGGAGGTCTACAATTTGTTTTCTGAGGTCTTGGCTGATATCTTTAGATTTTCCCATGATGTCAAGCAAAGAGGCACTGAATTTGAAGGTAGGCCTTGAAATACATCCACAGGTACACCTCCAATTGACTCAAATGATGTCAATTAGTCTATCAGAAGCTTCTAAAGCCATTTTCTGGAATTTTCCTCGCTGTTAAAAGGCACCCTCAACTTAGTGTATGTAAACTTCTGACCGACTGGAATTGTGATACAGTGAATTATAAGTGAAATAATCTGTCTGTAAACAATTGTTGGAAAAATTACTTGTGTCACGCACAAAGTAGATGTCTTAACCGACTTGCCAAAACTATAGTTTGTTAACAAGAAATGTGTAGAGTGGTTGAAAAACGAGTTTTAATGACACCAACGTTAAGTGTATGTAAAGTTCTGACTTCAACTGTACATGCACGTGTGTGTATTTACTTGTGTGTGTGTTCTAGGAGCAGGAAGTGTTCATCTACAGTCTAAAGGAGATGTGTCCACTGAGCCAGCCCCAGAAACAGATCTCCTGTCCTGCTATAGTCACCTGTCTGTTCCCCGTGCCCGCCAGAGACCAGGTAACTCTCCTGTTGTCACCTGTCTGTTCCCCGTGCCCGCCAGAGACCAGGTAACTCTCCTGTTGTCACCTGTCTGTTCCCCGTGCCCGCCAGAGACCAGGTAACTCTCCTGTTGTCACCTGTCTGTTCCCCGTGCCCGCCAGAGACCATGTAACATACTGTACACTACTGCCCTGTATGGTTGTCATGATACCAGTATCACAATAATACCATTCTCGATTTTCCATGGCGAAAAGATGAAGTAGAAATGCCAGTCCTCGAACGGTCCCGCTCTGAGCCAATGGAGCGTCTTTTTGATGTCAACATTCAAACAGTCTAAATCCATTTAATATATGCATCCTGAAAAATGTTCCTTTGGTTGTGTTTATGAAGGTAACATTAGAATACAAATTTGTATATTTTATAAAGAACATAATTGCATTTTCATTAGTATATGTTACTGTAGCCTATTTGTAAAGAAAACGAAAAACCACTAACCACACCCATTATAATTTCTATTATGATGTCATTTTGGCAGGTCTTAAGAAACATTGAAATAAGAAAATGTATTTCAAAAGAACAGAATAGCTTTATTATGTTACTAGTCTTTGCTTAGTAGCCTGGGCTGTATGCTGCCACGTGTTCATGTGTGGAGTGCATGGAAGTGGTTATTCTTGGTAAAGGTGATATTTTGAAATAGAGCTCATCTCTTTCATTTTGAGCTATTTGGCAAAAATTAGTGTTTTGGAAACCTCAGAATCGTCTCTTTCAGATATTATACAGAAATCAAAATGTCTTACCTGCATATGACTCTGTAGCACGGGTCGGCAACGAGACAGTAAAATCACCAGGAATTCAGCTAAAAATGAGTTTAATTTAGGAAATCTATTCCCAAGTATTTCCAGGAATAAAAGAGACGTGATGGTGTCTCAGTGTAATCAAGGTATGGAATGATTGTATTTAAAAATAACAATCTCTTTTTGGGCTTAGTTGTGGTCATTTGCGGTGCACAAATGATTGTAATAATGTTCTGCCTCCCCGACCATCCGCTCTGATAAAAATCTAGTTGCCTACCCCGACTGTAGGAGGATTTAAAAAGTCACTTTCTGTTGCTGCGTTTCCCTGCCTCTGTATCAACTCCAAGCTGCGCTAGCCCATCTCTTCAAATACAATTTGACCATTGTTAATATTGTCACCCATCAGACTATTGTCAATTTAATCTTACTCTATTATTATGTGTAAAATGTATTTCAATATAGTTTAGGTGTAGTTTAGATGGGCCATCAGCTGTGCTGTGTTAAATATACTTATTTAGGAAAAGTCAATGGCCAAGTCATTTAAAAATGTAAATTAGTTTTGTGTCAACATGACTCTTTCGGTGCTGCTAGTTATAAACAGGAGCACTGCCTGTTTGCCCCCTCACCTCCCCTTCTCCGTCCCCCTTCACCACCCCTCTCCCTAGACCCTCAGCCCTTTGAAGTGTCCTGTGGCTGGGGTAGTCCAGGTGTTGAGGCTGACCTAGTGGAGCCTGCTGTCTGTCTGGGGATAAGGAGCAAAAGGCTCTCTCACATTATACCTGCAAGGCACTTTGGTTTGCTTGCCACAAAGAAGGGGCGCAGAAATGTTGGATAGTTCGATTTGTTTGAACTTTGACAGAGGCAACACCCCCAAAGTACCATAGCTCTATAACATATTTCTGACACGTCGGCTGTTCAGGGTGTTACACTGCAGACGTGGAGCCCCCTTTGATCTTTCCCTCCTTCCCAGAAACCCATCCTCCACTGAAGTCAGCTGTACAGGTAGAACAGTCAGGCCCCGCTGTAGGACAACAGTAGAACAACAGCTGGTAGTTGCTAGGGGGACTGCAAGGTCGTGGGAGGAACAACTCTGGGGAAAACATTCTACAGTGACACTGAGCCGCTGACCTGGTTGTATGACATGTAAATATGTGTCGGGAATGACGAACGCTATCAAACGCATATTTACACTTAAATTAGAAGACCGTACAGTAGATTGATTTACTGGTTGTATTATTTACTGTAGCAGTGCATGCAAGAGTCTTTTTACTGCCCCGCTCTCTATTTTAACTTGGCAACAAGAATGTTTTCATGCTTTTCATCTAGTCTTCAGTCTTTATCAAGGTTTGGATGTGTTGTTGATATCTTGACTATCTCTGTCTCTCTCTCTCTCTATGTCCCTTCAACCACTCTCCACTCCATATACACCCCCCCAACCTAACATTCTGGTCTCCTCCCACCCATGCAGACCCAGGCGTGTGTCTTCATGGGGATGTCAGACGGTCTGGTGGCAGTGTACTCCCTAATGGATGACATGCCTGTAGAAGGAGAGACCTACCTGTGTTCTCACACCCTCAATACGACCATGTTTGGGATGGAGGACTCTGACCCCAGACAGAGACCCTACCCAGTCAGGAGCATGGTCCTGGTCCACAGTGGATCCCAGGTTGGAATAGATATATCAGCATACCATGATATGCCGATATATCGAAATGTATCTATTCATCTATCTATCTAGATATTCTGATATATTTCAATATACCTGTATACCACAAGGTCAAATGATGAAATAGTAAATAATTGTATACAGTAGTGAAATACCGGTAACCTCATTACAATGTTACTGTGTTAAACTCTGGTAATATAAATGGTTATCATAAAGTGTAAATCTTATCTCCACCTTGCTCTTCCTCCCAGCTGTGGTACTCCCATGGTCCAGGCCTGCTGGTGATTGACTGCCGGACCCTCCAGGCGGTACGTCGTCTGGACCCCTACGACCCACCATCCTCCATACAGGCCCTGGCCTCCAGCCCCTGTCTGTGGGGGGATGAGGTGGTGTGGACCCTGGACGACCACACCAACACCCTGCAGATGTACCACGCTGCCACCTACCAGCTCTGTGCCACGTACAGGTGTGTGAGACGTGAGTGGGTGGGGTGAGGTAGTGTTACACTAATGGGTAGAACACAGCTATAGGATACGCTGGTGGTAGGTAGGACACAGCTATAGGATACGCTGGTGGTAGGTAGGACACAGTTATAGGATACGCTGGTGGTAGGTAGGACACAGCTATAAGATACGCTGGTGGTAGGTAGAACACAGTTATAGGATACGCTGGTGGTAGGTAGGACACAGCTATAGGATACGCTGGTGGTAGGTAGGACACAGCTATAGGATACGCTGGTGGTAGGTAGAACACAGCTATAGGATACGCTGGTGGTAGGTAGGACACAGCTATAGGATACGCTGGTGGTAGGTAGGACACAGCTATAGGATACGCTGGTGGTAGGTAGAACACAGTTATAGGATACGCTGGTGGTAGGTAGGACACAGCTATAAGATACGCTGGTGGTAGGTAGGACACAGCTATAAGATACGCTGGTGGTAGGTAGGACACAGCTATAAGATACGCTGGTGGTAGGTAGGACACAGCTATAAGATACGCTGGTGGTAGGTAGAACACAGCTATAGGATACGCTGGTGGTAGGTAGGACACAGTTATAGGATACGCTGGTGGTAGGTAGGACACAGCTATAAGATACGCTGGTGGTAGGTAGGACACAGCTATAGGATACGCTGGTGGTAGGTAGAACACAGTTATAGGATACGCTGGTGGTAGGTAGGACACAGCTATAGGATACGCTGGTGGTAGGTAGGACACAGCTATAAGATACGCTGGTGGTATGTAGGACACAGCTATAAGATACGCTGGTGGTAGGTAGGACACAGCTATAAGATACGCTGGTGGTAGGTAGGACACAGCTATAAGATACGCTGGTGGTAGGTAGGACACAGCTATAGGATACGCTGGTGGTAGGTAGGACACAGCTATAGGATACGCTGGTGGTAGGTAGGACACAGCTATAAGATACGCTGGTGGTAGGTAGGACACAGCTATAAGATACGCTGGTGGTAGGTAGAACACAGCTATAAGATACGCTGGTGGTAGGTAGAACACAGCTATAGGATACGCTGGTGGTAGGTAGGACACAGCTATAAGATACGCTGGTGGTAGGTAGGACACAGCTATAGGATACGCTGGTGGTAGGTAGGACACAGCTATAGGATACGCTGGTGGTAGGTAGAACACAGTTATAGGATACGCTGGTGGTAGGTAGGACACAGCTATAAGATACGCTGGTGGTATGTAGGACACAGCTATAAGATACGCTGGTGGTAGGTAGGACACAGCTATAAGATACGCTGGTGGTAGGTAGAACACAGCTATAGGATACGCTGGTGGTAGATTGGGTGAGTGAGTGGTGATGGTGACTGGAGAGGGCTTTGACTGATAGGAAAGATATTCAAACTTGACTTTAGAACACCATGGCCCATAAAACCAATGTCTTGTGTAGTTAACCAACTATACTAATATTCTATAGTATACTATACTAACTAATATACTAACTAAAAAGGGACTTAGGAAATAAAAAGAAGAAGAAACTACACTATGAAACAAAGATAAATGACAAAGAATGATAGTGAAAAGCTTTGGATCACCTTAAATTATATTTTGGGAATTAAGGCAAACTCAGCTCCATCATTCATTCAATCAGATGGCTCATTCATCACAAAACCAACTGATATTGCCAACTACTTTAATCATTTTTTAATTGGCAAGATTAGCAAATTTAGGCATGACATTCCAGCAACAAACGCTGACACTTCACATCCAAGTATATCTAACCAAATTATGAAAAAGACCAGCATTGTTATTTTGGATTCCATAAAGTGAGTGTGGAAGAGGTGAAATAATTATTATTGTCTATCAACAATGACAACCCACCAGGGTCTGATAACTTGGATGGAAAAGTACTGAGGATAATAGCGGACGATATTGCCCCTCCTATTTACTATATTTTCAATTTATCCCTACTAGAAACGGTGTGCCCCCAGGCTTGGAGGGAAGCAAAAGTCATGTATAGGGGGCTTTACTATCTAAGAATACTGGCTCAAAAAGCCGACCAAACAGCCCGTTACCAACCCTTAGTAAACTTTTGGAAAAAATTGTGTTTGACCAGATATAATGCTATTTTACAGTAAACTAATTGACAACACACTTTCAGTATGCTTATAGGGAAGGACATTCAACAAGCACAGCACTTACACAAATGACTGATGATTGGCTGAGAGAAATTGATGATAAAAAGATTGGGGGGGCTGTTTTGTTAGACTTCAGTGCATTATCGATCATAGTCTGCTGCTGGAAAATGTTATGTGTTATAGCTTTACACCCCCTGCTATATTGTGGATAAAGAGTTACCTGTCTAACAGAACACAGAGGGTGTTCTTTAATGGAAGCCTCCAACATATTCTAGGTAGAATCAGGAATTCCCCAAGGCAGCTGTCTAGGGCCCTTACTTTTTTCAATCTTTACTAATGACATGAGTAAAGCCAGTGTGTCTATGTATGTGGATGAATCAACACTACACATGTCAGCTATTAGTTTCAGAGTGGTTGGCAAGGAATAAGTTAGTCGTAAATATTTCTAAAATTAAAGGCATTGTATTTGGGACAAATCATTCACTAAACCTCAACTAAACCTTGTAATACATAATGTGGAAATTGAGCAAGTTGGGGGGACTAAACTAATACTATTACTGGATTGTCATTGTCATGGTCAAAACATATTGATACAACCGTAGCTAAGATGGAGACCTTAACAGCACTATCAACAAGGTAGGTCCTAGAGGCCCTAGTGTTGTTGCACCTGGACTACTGTTCAGTCATGTGGTTAGGTGTCACAAAGAGGGACTTAGGAAAATTGCAATTGGCTCAGAACAGGGCAGCACGGCTAGCCCTTGGATGTACACAGAGAGCTAATATTAATAATATGCATGTCAATCTCTCCTGGCTCAAAGTGGAGGAGAGATTGACTTCATCATTACTTGTATTTATGAGAGGTATGAACATGTTGAATGCTCCAAGCGGTCTGTCTAAACTACTGGCACACAGCTCGGACACCCATGCATACCCCACAGGACATGCCACAAGAGGTCTCTTCACAGTCCCCAAGTCCAGAACAGACTATGGGAGGTGCACAGTACTACACAGAGCCATGACTACATGGAACTCTATTCCACATCAAGTAACTTGATTAAAAAAAAAAACAGATACACATATACCTTATGGAACAGCGGGGACTGTGAAGCAACATAAACATAGCCACAGACACATGCTTACACACACGATAAAATATGCACTATAGACACATGGATTTAGAACTGTAGATATGTGCTAGTGGTGGAGTAGGGGGCTGAGGGCACACAGTGTGCTGTGAAATCTGTGAAATGTATTGTCATGTTTTTAAAATTGTATAAACTGCCATCATTTTTGTTGGACCCCAGGAAGAGTCAGCAGCTAATGGGGATCCATAATAAATACAAATACACAGCCAAGACACAATTTCACTATGCAACAGACCATGTGACCAATACATACACATAATACAAATGTCATTTCGTCATTCCAGCTGTGGAGACGCCAACCCTCTCCGGGACGTGTTCACTGTACAGCGACCTGCAGGGGTTACCATGGCTACTAGTCCTGACTTTGACTCAAAGAGGAAGAGTCTAGATGAGGAGGAGGAGGACGAGTGTCCTAACGGCAAAGTGACGCTGATCTACAGCGAGGAAGCGGGGACTCAGATCATCCAGCACCAGGATTCGCTGACGGACTACTGCTCCATGTCCTCTGACTCCACCCCTTCGCTGGGATTTGACCGATCCGGCCCCTTGTCAGAGCCGCTGGGATTGGACAGATCCAGTTCCTGCGCGCTCAGCTCATTGGCTAGTTCCAGCAGTTTGCCTTTTTCCAATGAGGAGGAAGAGAGGTCTCAGGACCACCCAGACGATCCTGACCCTGTGGTGAACTCTGACCCCACCACAACCTTTACCACCACTCCCCCCCACCTGCAGGCCCTCACTGTGCTGGCTGTCAATGGAACCCTTTGGATCCCCAGGTACCCACAATGGTACACACACAAACCCAGCATGTCACACTGTCATACAACAGACTTAGGGGTCGGGTTCCAAGTCCTATTTTTTTGCAGTCAAGAAAAGATTGCTCTACCATATTTAGGTGGTTCCTGAGACGTTAACACTCCTCCAGGCGTTGTGAGATCTGATATTGCAACACATTTTTATCTGGTCTGTCTGGTCCTACTCCAATCTGTTTTGGATGTAAGCACTAGTTGTTATTTAGGGGAAGTTGTGTTTCCATAGCTCGGGCTGACACTGAACACTTGTGAAGAGCAGAATCAACACCCACTGAAATATCTGAACGGTTCCTTTTGTGAAGGAAAATGTTTTTTAGAAAAGGCCCAAATGGCCCAGTCTGGTGCCAGGTCAGGGTCTTTTTCTGGCCCAGAGTAGACTTGTTTTGGGCCAGGCTTCAGAGGGTGAAACACTAAGGTCTATGTCTTTAGGCCAAACATGGGTAAAGTCTAATGGTGGAAATATGCCAACAGATGGAACTTAGGTCTGTCCTCAAATCACAATTTAGAGTTTTGAATAAGGTTTGTCATTTACAAAATAGTATTCAAATAAACCAGTATGTCAAACATAAAAATAAAAAATGAGCAAAGTAACCATGATTGCTAACGTTAGTTGTAGTGCTAGTCAGCTATAGCTTGTTCTCTATCTAACTTTCTAGTAAATGGTGAGCCAATATATTTTATCATGGCTTTGTCTTGTCCCTCTGCAGCAGACACGTTGTGGGCTTCTTTGTCATTATTGAGCCAATACTCGAATCAGCAAGAAGTGATTTGAATCAGAGTATAATTAGAATCTATGAGTATAATCTATGTGGTCAGCCCCACTGAAACACGACCTATTAGACTCTGCCAACGACAGATCTTTAGTCACTACTGTGTTGTGTTCCAGGAGCGGTGGTGACGTGATGGTGATCGAGGTCCAGCGGCAGACAGGACAGCTCAGGGGGCGTGTCATCGCTGTGCTCTGCCCCCCTGGAACTTCCTCCTACGGGTGAGGTCATATCCTGTCAGGAAGGCTGTTTCTCAATAGTCTAAAGGGACAGTTTGAGATGCATCCATTATTTTTGATAGCCAGTGAGGTGTGTAGACTCTGTCCAATCATCTTCCACCATGCTGATGGATCAGCCAGTTACAAATCCACTCCTAGCCCCACCCCCTAGACAATGCTTTTAAATCTGAGAAGTGTAGATAGGTTTTGTGAATATGGTAATAGCCCTCCCTTGCCCTCTGATAGGCTAGGTCAGGGCTGCCTTCTTGGACCTCTACCGTCCTGCAGGGTTTCAGTCCAACCATTATTTAGCACACCTTAGTTTATCTTCTATGGGCAAGGTGGGACGCTTGCGCGATATTCAAATACCTCAAAAATGCAAAAACTTCAATTTTTCAAACATATGACTATTTTACACCATTTTAAAGACAAGACTCTCGTTAATCTAACCACACTGTCCGATTTCAAAAAGGCTTTACAACGAAAGCAAAACATTAGATTATGTCAGCAGAGTACCCAGCCAGAAATAATCAGACACCCATTTTTCAAGCTAGCATATAATGTCACATAAACCCAAACCACAGCTAAATGCAGCACTAACCTTTGATGATCTTCATCAGATGACAACCCTAGGACATTATGTTATACAATACATGCATGTTTTGTTCAATCAAGTTCATATTTATATCAAAAAACAGCTTTTTACATTAGCATGTGACTAGCATTCCCACCAAACACTGCCAGTGAATTTACTAAATTACTCACGATAAACGTTCACAAAAAACATAACAAATATTTTAAGAATTATAGATACAGAACTCCTCTATGCACTCGATATGTCCGATTTTAAAATACCTTTTCGGTGAAAGCACATTTTGCAATATTCTCAGTAGATAGCCCGGCATCACAGGGCTAGCTATTTAGACACCCAGCAAGTTTAGCACTCACCAAAGTCAGATTTACTATAAGAAAAATGTTATTACCTTTGCTGTTCTTCGTCAGAAGGCACTCCCAGGACTTCTACTTCAATAACAAATGTTGGTTTGGTCCCAAATAATCCATTGTTATATCCAAATAGCGGCGTTTTGTTTGTGCGTTCAAGACACTATCCGAAAGGGTAAATAAGGGTGACGAGCATGGCGCATTTCGTGACAAAAATTTTCTAAATATTCCATTACCGTACTTCGAAGCATGTCAACCGCTGTTTAAAATCTATTTTTATGCCATTTTTCTCGCAAAAAAGCTATAATATTCCAACCGGGAAAGCCTGTATACGTACAAAGAGAGAGAAAATAAATACATCTCGTGCCCTCGTGCATGAGCGTGAGTCTCAGAGTACTCTGACCAGCCACTATCCAAACGCGATAATGTGTTTCAGCCAGAGGCTGCCTCGATATCATTCAGCTTTTTCCCGGGTTCTGAGAGCCTATGGGAGCCGTAGGAAGTGTCACGTTACGGCAAAGATCCTCAGTCTTCAATAAAAAGAGCCAAGATGAACAACAACTTGTCAGAGAGGGCGCTTCCTGTTTGGAATCTTCTCAGGTTTTTGCCTGCCATATGAGTTCTGTTATACTCACAGACACCATTCAAACAGTTTTAGAAACTTTAGGGTGTTTTCTATCCAAAGCCAATAATTATATGCATATTCTAGTTACTGGGCAGGAGTAGTAACCAGATTAAATCGGGTACGTTTTTTATCCGGCCGTGTCAATACTGCCCCCTAGCCCCAACAGGTTATTAGCTGCTTACCAAGACCTTAACTAGCTGAATCAGGTATGTCAGGTTAGGGTTGGACTGAAAACCTACAGGACGGTAGATCTCCAGGAATAGGGTTGAGCATCACTGGCCTAAATGGTATTTCCTTTGGGATCCATAGGAAGTACCCAATTGTAGAGGCTACCGTATGGGTTGATGCTCTAAAGCAGGTATCCCATTCCTAGCCTTCGAGGGCCACAGTGTCTGTTGTCTACAGCTTCTCCTTCAGTAATAGCCTTTACACCCTGCCGAGCAGAGCCGTACTGGGCTGGCCTGGTTACGTATCCACCATAGTAGCTGTAACCGTGCTGGAAAAGACTGTCTGAGCCAGCACACTTCCATTGTGCTCGGCACGATAGTGTGAGATATAGAACTGATCTAGAGCTGGGAAGCCAGTTGTGTGGCTGTGTGTCCTGTCTGGCCGGTCCATGGCCTTAATGACAAAGGTGTAGAATTACCCCCATGTACTTACCATAAATGCCTCATTTGGTGATTTTGCGGTATTGTACAATGCTTTCCATTGCTCTTTTTTTGTGTCGTCATTAGCACAGTATACATGATCCCAATTCTAGCTCCAAAGACAGCGTCAATTTGAAAAAAATGAAAAAGTAGATTGTGCTGATTTATATTGAACCATGTCGCGCGCCGTAGTTTAAAGCCTGGATAGTGCTCAAACGATGATGTCATATCGGAGTTCTTCAATCTTTTTTGCACCTTCGCCATTGTCCGGGAAGCAGAACAGCAACCCTCCATGCTCCAGGAGTGCAGTTGAAGACACCTGCTGTAAACTATAGTCACTTTCAAATAGATTGCACCACCCAAAGTATCCGCAATTCAATTATAACATCCAACAAAACTGTGTGGGAAAGTGCTCCGTTGATTAACCCATTACAGTCTAAGCCCTGTCTAAGCCGGGGGAAGAGGGGGTGGGGGTTCTAATAAGCTATATGGAATTGTTTTAAGAAGGGCATACCAAGGATCATTTAGCTATTTGATTTAGAATTTTAATACAGGGCAATGTCTTTCTACCGTAACACCGGCACATTGCCCCGTCCAAGCCATGGGATGCATCCCAAATGGCACCCTTTGCTCTATAGAGTGCACTACTTTTGACCAGAACACCTATGGGCCCTATGTAGGGCATGGGGTTCCATTTGGGATCCAGCCATGGTGTTAACAGTGAAAAACAGGCCTCATTCCAGACCTGTGGAGTGTGGGACCTCTTTATCTGCTGTAGCAAAGTAGGCCAGCAGAACAGTGAAAAACAGGCCTCATTCCAGACCTGTGGAGTGTGGGACCTCTTTATCTGCTGTAGCAAAGTAGGCCAGCAGAACTGTCTGGCTACATCCCAAATGGAACCCTAGTCCATATGTAGTAGCACCCTGTTCCCTATGTAGTGCCCTGGTCAAAAGTATTGCACTACATAGGGAATAAGGTGCAATTTGGGACGTACACACTTTCTGGCACAGCAAGAAAAGGAGCTGGAGATTAATTTGCTGATTCAGCTTCAATAAAGACCCAGCAGAGATCCCTCATCATGTGCTTAACGGGGTTTTTCCCCACTCTGTAATTATTCCTATAAACGTCCCAGCAGCTGTTTTAGCTACAGCAAAAGAGGACTTCTGTCTAAAGTGCATGCGTGTACGTGTGTCAGTGTGCGTGCGTGAGGTTTTAGCAGCAGGCAATGAAAGGGCCACCCAAAGCCGAGGTCCTTAATAAGCAGTGGTTGTCAGGGGGTTAGTGCTATCTGGGATCCTTTGGACATCCCTAACCTTAACCCCTACCCAAACCCTAACTTTAACAATAACATTAACCCTTACCTTAACCATTTAAATTTCAACTTCAATAGGGGGATGTCAGATCCCGTTTAGACTAGTAGCACCAGGGACAGGTTGAGGTCAGGCCATAGGGTCGCAGGAAGACAGGAAAGGCTGTGAGAAACACGCTGGAGATTCTGGGCTTGTTTCACATCGACTGTAGACTGACTGACTGATCTACAAATCATAATGACTAGTTATTTAGGATGCAAGGGGATTTGTAGATCAGTCAGTCAAATCTACAAATCACCTTGCATCCTAAATAACTAGTCATTATGATTTGTAGATCAATCAGTCACAACTACCCACAATGCACCACATATGTAATGCTATCAAACACGGTCTCTGTTTATCAATTTCATCCCATTTGAAACAAACTACAACTTATAAAGGCTTTATAGGGCAGGAAAGTCTTCATTTTCTATGGCGACACCGCTAACAAATGACTGTTCTGTCTAAGTGAGACTTTTCTGGGTGCGTGTGTGCTTGCGTGCAGTTGTGTGTGTGTGTGTGTGACAGGGGGGAAAATATATTTCAATACAAAATACCTTTACCCCATAGTGGTCTTATGCTCACCTATGTTTGTAACCATCAGTGTTGTAGATTACATGGAACCATCAGTGTTGTAGATTACATGGAACCATCAGTGTTGTAGATTACATGGAACCATCAGTGTTGTAGATTACATGGAACCATCAGTGTTGTAGATTACATGGAACCATCAGTGTTGTAGATTACATGGAACCATCAGTGTTGTAGATTACATGGAACCATCAGTGTTGTAGATTACATGGAACCATCAGTGTTGTAGATTACATGGAACCATCAGTGTTGTAGATTACATGGAACCATCAGTGTTGTAGATTACATGGAACCATCAGTGTTGTAGATTACATGGAACCATCAGTGTTGTAGATTACATGGAACCATCAGTGTTGTAGATTACATGGAACCATCAGTGTTGTAGATTACATGGAACCATCAGTGTTGTAGATTACATGGAACCATCAGTGTTGTAGATTACATGGAACCATCAGTGTTGTAGATTACATGGAACCATCAGTGTTGTAGATTGCATGGAACCATCAGTGTTGTAGATTACATGTAACCATCAGTGTTGTAGATTACATGGAACCATCAGTGTTGTAGATTACATGGAACCATCAGTGTTGTAGATTACATGGAACCATCAGTGTTGTAGATTGTATGCAACCATCAGTGTTGTAGATTACATGGAACCATCAGTGTTGTAGATTGCATGGAACCATCAGTGTTGTAGATTACATGGAACCATCAGTGTTGTAGATTACATGGAACCATCAGTGTTGTAGATTACATGGAACCATCAGTGTTGTAGATTACATGGAACCATCAGTGTTGTAGATTACATGGAACCATCAGTGTTGTAGATTACATGGAACCATCAGTGTTGTAGATTACATGGAACCATCAGTGTTGTAGATTACATGGAACCATCAGTGTTGTAGATTGTATGGAACCATCAGTGTTGTAGATTACATGGAACCATCAGTGTTGTAGATTACATGGAACCATCAGTGTTGTAGATTACATGGAACCATCAGTGTTGTAGATTGTATGGAACCATCAGTGTTGTAGATTACATGGAACCATCAGTGTTGTAGATTGCATGTAACCATCAGTGTTGTAGATTACATGTAACCATCAGTGTTGTAGATTGTATGGAACCATCAGTGTTGTAGATTACATGTAACCATCAGTGTTGTAGATTGCAGTGCATACCAGAGAGGATGATGGTAGTCTTGGTGAGCTACAACACATGAAACAACAGTGGCAGGAAGATAATATGGGGGTGTGTATATGATGCATGGTTAAGCACGCAACACGGCAACAAGCTATTTGGAAGCCTTCCCTCTTCCCAGAGTGTTTGTGTCATGTCCTACATAAATCAGGAGTGCGATGAGGTATGATTTACCTGTTTGTGTCATTTCTGGAAAGTATGTATTAACCTGTCGATGGCTCTTTAAACCCTGATCTAAGATTTAGAGTTAAAGTCAGGTTTTAGGGAAGGTAAGTTCATCCTAGATGTGTGCCTAAGGGCACCTCCTACCTGGAGGTATAAATCCTATGTAAACAGCGTGTTGTGTGTACTCCTCAGTAGCCTTCCAGGGAACCTCTTCTCAGTAAAGCATGGCTACTTCTAGGAAGAATCCACACATACTCATTTCAATGTTTAACTCTCTCTTTCCCTCCTCCATATCTCACCCTTCTCTCTTTCTATCCCTCTTCCCCCTCTCTCTCTTCCTCCCTCTCTCTCGCTCTTTACCCCCCCCCCCTCTCTCTCTCTCTCTCAGGACCCTGGAGGAGGCCGCACTGGTGGCAAAGGACACGGTTGTGTGTGGCTTTCGCAACGAAAATAGGGCCTGGTGCCTGTGTGTCTGGCGGGGCTGGGGCCCCCGTGAGCTAGATGTCTTCTACCAGTCCTACGAGGAGCTGGGGAGGCTGGAGACTAGCATGAGGAAAAGAAGGTAGCCGTTGTACGGCACCGGCCGCACTGTCCCAGGCAGGGGCTAGCAGTCACAGAATCATAGCTCTCTGTGGGAGAGAGAGAGCGAGAGAGAGAGGAGAGGGAGAGATAGAGAGAGTGTGTCGAGAGACCTCGGCCAGGGGGAGTACACATTCACAGGCCCCCAGTGTTCAGAGCAGGGGGCCGCGGAGCCCTGACATCAGAGTGACGTGGAGAGGAGGGGTGAGGAGAGGAGAGGAGGGGTGAGGAAGATGGTGAAGCAAAAGAGAGGACAGGACAGGAGCGATTGGGATATGTTGAGAGGAGACTCAGGGAAGGGGGGGAAGGATGCCTCATCCTGTCATATCTTGGGCCCAAACCCCCAGGGACCAGGTCAAAAGCCCCTGTGTGCCCCCAACACACCCCACACTTCCCCCTCTGGAGCATCACTAAGATGGATTGACTACCAGTTAAACCTGAGCTGAGGATGAAGATAGAAGGGACTAGGGTTGCAATTTTCCGGTAACTACCAAAATTACCAGGTTTTCCAGAAATCTAGTTGGAAGACTCCCGAAATCAGGAGGGATTAAGCAGGAAATCCAGAATCTACCAACCACGATTTCTGGAAAACCTGGGGATTTTGGGAAGGTTACTGGAGTTCTGCAACCCTAAAACGGATGGTAGGACAAAACGGGCCATAAAGACACGTGTCCCAGATCTACTGAACACTGACAGAGTACTCACTTCACAGGACAGTGGAACGTAACACTCAACTGGGTCGTGTGTGTGTGTGTGTGTGTGTGTGTGTGTGTGTGTGTGTGTGTGTGTGTGTGTGTGTGTGTGTGTGGTGTGTGTGTGTGTGTGTGTGTGTGTGTGTGTGTGTGTGTGTGTGTGTGTGTGTGTGTGTGTGTGTGTGTGAGTGATATGAGTAAACAACACCGTAAGCAGTTCCTTCTCCCAACAGACCAAGGACACAGCAGAAAGGTCTCATTATAGCGACTGGGACTGTCTCTAAACCAATGACACTCTCTCCTATACCAATCTCTCATACTAGCTCAGATGTTCATTAGATTTTAAACATTTTCTGCTACTGGGCTAAACTCTGACTTGTGCATGTAACACAAAAGTCAGGGTTACCTATGTGTAGGATTTTGCCCTTCGGTTTGATGCCCATCAGTTTTACTTCAAGTGTTGGCGCTTGAAGTTGCCAGTACTATATTGTGTATTGAGGCTGCATCCCAAATGGCACCCTATTCCCTTCATAGTGCACTATGGGCCCTGGTCAAAAGTAGTGCACTGAATAGGGTTCCATTTGGGACATCCAGTGTGTTGATACCAACATGGGAGGGTTTGCTAACTTCACTGCTGTGTGAGTGAGATGGTGTTAATTTATGGTGTAATATGTTCAAATCCTCTTCAGTGTAAATATACTGTATTGTGTATATACTGTACGACCATGAATAAACTTCTTATAATAGTAGAAGTCTGTGTTGAATGGAAGTTTATTGACCTCGTATCCAACCTGCCTGCTGTATCTATCAAATCTTATCAACAAAATGTTGCTTGTAAGAGACTTGCCTGCATCACCCAATCTCGTACATTTGAGTATCCTCTCCTTCTCTCCCAATCTCTCTCCCTCTCTCCTTCTCCCCCCTCTCCTCTCCCCTCTCTCTCCTCTCCCCCCCTCTCAATATGGGAAGAGAGAAGTAGGGGGCAGGTAAGTTCTCCAACACAGCCTTGCTATAACCTGACCCCTGACCCTGACCGCTGATGTGGAATGAGGGATGAAAGGATGGAGGGAGGGATGATGGATTAATGAAGGGAGCGCTGACAGGGGCCCCACCTGGACGGAGGAATACAGGGTGCTTGTACCATATTATGTCACAAGCTGCCAGGTATTACATACACACACATACACACAAAATATTGAACCTACACAAACACACACCAGTGAACCACATGCACACACCATTGAACCTTTACACACACACACACACACACACACACACACGGTGTGCAACTCTGGACAACATGTATGCATAGAATGGTAAATGCAACCTCCTAGAAAACATAATATTGTTTGAAAACCAATGAAGCATATCAGATCAGGAATCTAATCCAGATCAAATCTCTAACGTACTGAATAAAGCTTCACGGATCATCAAGAGGCAGTACCTACCTGTCTTTCTCACTTCAGAGCGACCCTGGCCTGAACAGAAGCTACAGTACTGATGGAGCTTTTCTTCAATTTGCTCGTAAAACCATTTCGTAAACAAGATGACCGTCTCTGCCAAGGGCTTACTTAGCCCAAAACATGGTGGCACAGAGAAAAACCATGAATGTTGCTCTTGTCATCTAAAAACGCTTGGCAGTCTGTTGCCCTGATATGAATTGGTTTCACTCAAATGTCGGGGTGTCCTCCCGCAACCTCTGGGCCTTGTATACACATGGTCCATAACACATCTGACGTAGCGGCGATAATACATCCTAGAGTTTTTCTCTACAAAATTCCAACCGCTGTGGCGATATACACAATTGTGTAAAAGGTTTTTTGCAGGCAAACTGCGCTGTATCACTAAAATATCCATTGCATCCCTTCCATTGTCAAATGTGTTATGCAACCTCGGTGTGTATGGGGCCTCTGAGCTTAACAGTAACGTATGGTTTGCTCCAACACACCTCTTCCCCTAACAGATGAGCCCATAAGCACCTAATAGCCTACCTCTACTAACACACTTTATCGCTTGCTTTGCTTTTAGATTTGGCCTGGACTCAGTTACTCATAAAGTGCAATCTTTATTTGCCTACAGTTTTACACAGAATAGGGTGAAGTTCCCTCTAGATGCTGATCTTGGGTCAGTTTTGCATTTTCCCCACTAAATGGTTAAGGTTAGGACTGGGGGAGAGGAATCTGATCCTAGATCTGTCCCTAGGGGAAACTTCACGACAGAGCCTTTTACACAGTACATTGCTAGTATTTTAACCTGGGTTAAGGGCTTACAGTGGCTTGCGAAAGTATTCACCCCCTTGGCATTTTTCCTTTTTTGTTGCCTTACAACCTGGAATTGAAATTGCTTTTGGGGGGGTTTGCATTTCATTTACACAACATGCCTACCACTTTGAAGATGAAAAATATGTTTTTATTGTGAAACAAACAAGATATAAGTTTAAAAAAACCAGAACTTGAGCGTGCATAACTATTCACCCCCCCCCCCCCCCCAAGTCAACACTTTGTAGAGCCACCTTACAGCTGCAAGTCTCTTGGGGTTTGTCTCTATTAGCTTGGCACATCTAGCCACTGGGATTTTTGCCCATTCTTCAAGGCAAAACTGCTCCAGCTCCTTCAAGTTGGATGGGTTCTGCTGGTGTACAGCAATCTTTAAGACACCACAGATTCTCAATTGGATTGAGGTCTGGGCTTTGACTAGGCCATTCCAAGACATTTAAATGTTTCCCTTTAAACCACTCGAGTGTTGCTATAGCAGTATGCTTAGGGTCATTATCCTGCTAGAAGGTGATCCTCCGTCCCAGTCTCAAATCTCTGGAAGACTGAAACAGGTTTCCCTAAGAATATACCTGTATTTAGCGCCATCCATCAATTCTGACCAGTTTCCCAATCCCTGCCGATGAAAAATATCCCCACAGCATGATGTTGCCACCTCTATGCTTCACTGTGGGGATGGTGTTCTCGGGGTGATGAGAGGTGTTGGGTTTGCTCCAGACATAGCGTTTTCCTTGATGGCCAAAAAGCTACATTTTAGTCTCATCTGATCAGAGGACCTTCTTCCATATATTTGGGGAGTCTCCCACATGCCTTTTTGCAAACACCAAACGTGTTTGCTTATTTTTTTCTTTAAGCAATGGCTTTTTTCAGGCTACTCTTCCATAAAGCCCAGCTCTGTGGAGTGTACGGCTTAAAGTGGTCCTATGGACAGATACTCCAATCTCTGCTCTGGAGCTTTGCAGCTCCTTCAGGGTTATCTTTGGTCTCTTTGTTGCCTCTCTGATTAATGCCCTTCTTGCCTGGTTCGTGAGGTTTGGTGGGCGTCCCTCTCTTGGCAGGTTTGTTGTGGTGCCATATTCTTTAAATTTTTTAATAATGGATTTAATGGTGCTCTGTGGGATGTTCAAAGTTTCAGATATTTTTTTTTATAGCCCAACCCTGATCTGTACTTCTCCACAACTTTGTCCCTGACCTGTTTGGAGAGCTCCTTGGTCTTCATGGTGCCCCTTGCTTGGTGGTGTTGCAGACTCTGGGGCCTTTCAAAACAGGTGTATATATACTGAGATCATGTGACACTTAGATTGCACACAGGTGGACTTTATTTAACTAAATGTGTGACTTCTGAAAGTAATTGGATGCACCAGATCTTATTTAGGGGCTTAATAGCAAAGGGGGTGAATATACTGCTCAAAAAAATAAAGGGAACACTAAAATAACACATCCTAGATCTGAATGAATGAAATAATCTTATTAAATACTTTTTTCTTTACATAGTTGAATGTGCTGACAACAAAATCACACAAAAATAATCAATGGAAATCCAATTTATCAACCCATGGAGGTCTGGATTTGGAGTCACACTCAAAATTAAAGTGGAAAACCACACTACAGGCTGATCCAACTTTGATGTAATGTCCTTAAAACAAGTCAAAATGAGGCTCAATTGTGTGTGTGGCCTCCACGTGCCTGTATGACCTCCCTACAACACCTGGGCATGCTCCTGATGAGGTGGCGGATGGTCTCCTGAGGGATCTCCTCCCAGACCTGGACTAAAGCATCCGCCAACTCCTGGACAGTCTGTGGTGCAACGTGGCGTTGGTGGATGGAGCGAGACATGATGTCCCAGATATGCTCAATTGGATTCAGGTCTGGGGAACGGGCGGGCCAGTCCATAGCATCAATGCCTTCCTCTTGCAGGAACTGCTGACACACTCCAGCCACATGAGGTCTAGCATTGTCTTGCATTAGGAGGAACCCAGGGCCAACCGCACCAGCATATGGTCTCACAAGGGGTCTGAGGATCTCATCTCGGTACCTAATGGCAGTCAGGCTACCTCTGGCGAGCACATGGAGGGCTGTGCGGCCCCCCAAAGAAATGCCATCCCACACCATGACTGACCCACTGCCAAACCGGTCATGCTGGAGGATGTTGCAGGCAGCAGAACGTTCTCCACGGCGTCTCCAGACTCTGTCACGTGCTCAGTGTGAACCTGCTTTCATCTGTGAAGAGCACAGGGCACCAGTGGCGAATTTGCCAATCTTGGTGTTCTCTGGCAAATGCCAAACGTCCTGCACGGTGTTGGGCTGTAAGCACAACCCCCACCTGTGGATGTCGGGCCCTCATACCACCCTCATGGAGTCTGTTTCTGACCGTTTGAGCAGACACATGCACATTTGTGGCCTGCTGGAGGTCATTTTGCAGGGCTCTGGCAGTGCTCCATCTGCTCCTCCTTGCACAAAGGCGGAGGTAGCGGTCCTGCTGCTGGGTTGTTGCCCTCCTACGGCCTCCTCCACGTCTCCTGATGTACTGGCCTGTCTCCTGGTAGCGCCTCCATGCTCTGAACACTACGCTGACAGACACAGCAAACCTTCTTGCCACAGCTCGCATTGATGTGCAATCCTTCATGAGCTGCACTACCTGAGCCACTTGTGTGGGTTGTAGACTCCGTCTCATGCTACCACTAGAGTGAAAGCACCGCCAGCATTCAAAAGTGACCAAAACATCAGCCAGGAAGCATAAGAACTGAGAAGTGGTCTGTGGTCCCCACCTGCAGAACCACTCCTTTATTGGGGGTGTCTTGCTAATTGCCTATAATTTCCACCTGTTGTCTATTCCATTTGCACAACAGCATGTGAAATTTATTGTCAATCAGTGTTGCTTCCTAAGTGGACAGTTTGATTTCACAGAAGTGTGATTGACTTGGAGTTACATTGTGTTGTTTAAGTGTTCCCTTTATTTTTTTGAGCAGTGTACATATGCACGCACCACTTTTCTGTTTTACATTTTTTTTTTTTTTTCCAAATAAGTAATTTTTTTCATTTCACTTCACAATTTCAGCTATTTTGTGTATGTCTATTATTTGAAATCCAAATATAAATTAATTTAAATTACAGGTTGTAATGCAACAAAATAGGAAAAACGCCAAGGGGGATGAATACTTTTGCAAGGCACTGTATGTTAAGGATAGCAACAACCGAAGTAACAGGCTAAGTGGAAATCCCCTGGCCTGCATAATGTTAGACCCCCGCCACAAGCTGTTTCAATGGGAAAGATTGGCACCATCTAATTACATGAAATGTTGGGAACCCTTCAACATTAATCAGTTTATCAGGTAGTCAGACAGAATTGTGTAGAATCCTATACTGATCTAATCTCCAGTCAGTCAAACAGCTCTACTTCTGAATTAAATACACATGGGTCGTGTTCATTAGAGCACAGCAAAACGTTTCAAAATGCATTGCAAGGGAAAATGAAAATGAGGGTTTGTTATTGGACAAGTTCAGGTAATACCTCCGTTTCACTCTGTTTTTGAGTGTTTTTTCTGTTTCTTCCAGATCAGTTTTGCCTTTTCAGATCACAATGAATAAGACTGGGAGGACCTGATCCTAGATCAGCACTCCCACTTTAAGACACTTTGGGGCCAATTCTGACCTAAGTTAAGGATCCGCCCCTTTTTTCAATTTTTCAACCAAAATGACATACCCAAATCTAACAGCCATTAGCTCAGGCCCTGAAGCAAGGATATGCATATTCTTGGTAGCGTTTGAAAGGAAACACTTTGACGTTTGGAAATGTGAAAGGAATGTAGGAGAATATAACACAATAGATCTGGTAGAAGATAATACAAAGGAAAAAAAAACAACCGTTCTTTTGTATTTTTTTTGTACCATCTTTGAAATGCAAAAGAAAGGCCATAATGTATTATTCCAGCCAAGGTGCAGTTTAGATCTTGGCCACTAGATGGCAACAGTGTATGTGCAACGTTTTAGACTGATCCAATGACCCATTGCATTTCTGTTCAAAATATTTTATCAAGACTGCCCAAATGTGCCTAATTTGTTTATTAATAACTTTTCATGTTCAAAATTGTGCACTCTCCTCAAACAATAGCATGGTATTCTTTCACTGTACTAGCTACAGTAAATTGGACAGTGCAGTTAGATTAACAAGAATTTAAGCTTTCTGCCAATATCAGAAGTTTTAACTAAATAAGGTTAAATAAAGTAAGGTTAACGGTAAAGTAAGGTTAAATAAAGTAAGGTGTAGGGAACTAAAGTAAGGTTAAATAAAGTAAGGTGAACTAAAGTAAGGTTAAATAAAGTAAGGTGAACTAGAGTAAGGTTAACATTACATTACATTTAAGTCATTTAGCAGACGCTCTTATCCAGAGCGACTTACAAATTGGTGCATTCACCTTATGATATCCAGTGGAACAACCACTTTACAATAGTACATCTAAATCTTTTAAGGGGGGGGGGGGGGGGGGGGGGTTAGAAGGATTACTTTATCCTATCCCAGGTATTCCTTAAAGAGGTGGGGTTTCAGGTGTCTCCGGAAGGTGGTGATTGATTAGGTTAACTAAATAAGGTTAAATAAAGTAAGGTGAACTAGAGTAAGGTTAAATAAAGTAAGGTGAACTAAAGTAAGGTTAACTAAATAAGGTTAAATAAAGTAAGGTGAACTAGAGTAAGGTTAAATAAAGTAAGGTGAACTAGAGTAAGGTTAACTAAATAAGGTTAAATAAAGTAAGGTGAACTAGAGTAAGGTTAAATAAAGTAAGGTGAACTAGAGTAAGGTTAAATAAAGTAAGGTGAACTAAAGTAAGGTTAACTAAATAAGTTTAAATAAAGTAAGGTGAACTAGAGTAAGGTTAACTAAATAAGGTTAAATAAAGTAAGGTGAACTAGAGTAAGGTTAACTAAATAAGGTTAAATAAAGTAAGGTTAACTAGAGTAAGGTTAACTAAATAAGGTTAAATAAAGTAAGGTTAACTAAATAAGGTTAAATAAAGTAAGGTGAACTAGAGTAAGGTTAACTAAATAAGGTTAAATAAAGTAAGGTGAACTAGAGTAAGGTTAACTAAATAAGGTTAAATAAACAAATATAAACTATAGAATAAAGATGGTTTTAACACATGGAAACAGAATTCACAAAGTGAAGACATGTAAAAAATGAGTTTCTTTAAAGAGGAATTGATGGATTTTCCACCGCATTGTTCTCTGTGTAAGTTTCAGTAATGCCTCGTCTCCAAAAGACTTTCTCCATGAGAGAGAGAAACGGTTTGAATAAAAGGTAAGGTGAGAGCAGGAGATAAAGAGAAAACAAGAGAGACAGACAGGGTTAAAGAAAAAGGGAAAGAGAAAAGGAGAGAGAACAAAAGAGACAGACAAAGAAAGACAAGAGTGAGAGGAAAGAGAGAGAAGGGGAGGCAGAAAGTTGAATGATGGTACAATTAGCGTGGACAGGATGGAAATGGAACACTTATATGGTGAATGGATGTGCTGAGGATTTTAAGGCTCTTCAAGACTCTCCAGGGGCCCTAGTTGATTCCAGGGCTCTGGGGTAATGGGATAGACTAGAGGGGAGAGAGTGAGAGAAGGGAGTGAGGGGGAGGGGAAGGGGTAGGAGAGGCAGGGAAGAGAGAAAGCGAGAGAGGGGTAGGAGAGGGAGGGGAAAGGGAAAGAGGGGGCAGGAGAGGGAGAGAAGGCGGTAGAGAGAGAAATAAAAGGAGAGAAGAGAGAAAGATGGGGAACAGAGAGAGGGAAATGGAGAGATAGAGAGAGAGAGGGGAGAAGGAGCCTGTTGGTTCAGTCCAGGCCACTCCGCTTCTTTAGGGCTCCCTTCTGTGTGTGTGTGTTTCTTTCCCTCTTACTTTCTCCGAGTGTGTGTGCCTCTTCCTTCCTTTCTCCTGCTTGGGTCAATGAGTGTGTGTGTAGTATGTGAGTATGCCTATTTTAGGCTCTCTGTGTGTGTGTGTGCGTATGTGTATGCTTGTGAGTGTGACTTTCTTCACAACTTTCCCTCCGTTTGTATTAATGGATGAGTGTATGCCTTCTCCTTCCCGTGTGTGTGTGTGTGTGTGTGTGTGTGTGTGTGTGTGTGTGTGTGTGTGTGTGTGTGTGTGTGTGTGTGTGTCTAACTCCATGAGCTTGGCTGTCTCTGCTGGCTCATTATACAGAAGGTCTTGGACCGTAAGACTGAATCCTACTGTAACCCCTTTCCCTCCCTCCCTCCTTTTCTCTCTCTCATTCCTGTTCTCTGCCTCTCTCCCTCTCATCCCTGCTCTCTCCCTTCTTCCTTTCCCTGCCTACTTGTCTCTCTCTCCCACCCATGATCCTCATTCTCTCCCTTCCTAAATCCTTCCCTCTAACCATAGTCCTCATTCTCTCTTTCACCTCTGTCTTCCTCCTCCTTTATGTTCTCCCCCTCTCTGCTTCATCTATCCCTCCCTCTCTCTGGTCTTGGGTCCTCTCTCCCTGCAGGCTGTGTCCCAGAGAGCTGGCAACCACCTGGAGGTGTGTGTGTGTGTGTGTGTGTGTGTGTGTGTGTGTGTGTGTGTGTGTGTGTGTGTGTGTGTGTGTGTGTGTGTGTGTGTGTGTGTGTGTGTGTGTGTGTGTGTGTGTGTGTGTGTGTGTGTGTGTGTGTGTGTGTGTGTGTGTGTGTGTGTGTGTGTGTGTGTGTGTGTGTGTGTGTGTGTGTGTGTGTGTGTGTGTGTGTGTGTGCAAGGTGCCCTCCAAGTGAGGGGAAGTAACACCTATGTGTCAAGTCATATCAATTCCCTCCTGCAATGTTGGAAGTAAAGACTTGTAGGATACTCTAGGAGAGATGCAGCTATTTAGGTCCATGTCTCAATCCTTCTCTTGTCTTGAAGTAGGATAAAGTTGACTTTAAACACTGATCTAAGTTTAGATTTGTGTTTTTTCCTTCTAATAGATGAGGTTAGGATTTTGGGAGGGTGATCTGATCCTAGATCTGTACCTAGGGGAAGCTTCATCCCATGACCATGTCTCCTCAGAGCCTGTTAAGATATAGGCTGAATTCCAGATTGACCACTAACCCTTTCTCCAAGGCTCTTTCTCTAGAGCTTAACCTTACTTTAGTTAACCATACTTTATTTAACCTTCTTTAGTTAACCTTACTTTAGTTAACCATACTTTATTTAACCTTCTTTAGTTAACCTTACTTTAGTTAACCATACTTTATTTAACCTTCTTTAGTTAACCTTACTTTAGTTAACCATACTTTATTTAACCTTACTTTAGTTAACCTTACTTTAGTTAACCATACTTTATTTAACCTTCTTTAGTTAACCATACTTTATTTAACCTTCTTTAGTTAACCTTACTTTAGTTAACCTTACTTTAGTTAACCATACTTTAGTTAACCATACTTTAGTTAACCTTACTTTAGTTAACCTTACTTTAGTTAACCATACTTTATTTAACCTTCTTTAGTTAACCTTACTTTAGTTAACCATACTTTATTTAACCTTCTTTAGTTAACCTTACTTTAGTTAACCATACTTTATTTAACCTTCTTTAGTTAACCTTACTTTAGTTAACCATACTTTATTTAACCTTACTTTAGTTAACCTTACTTTAGTTAACCATACTTTATTTAACCTTCTTTAGTTAACCATACTTTATTTAACCTTCTTTAGTTAACCTTACTTTAGTTAACCTTACTTTAGTTAACCATACTTTAGTTAACCTACTTTAGTTAACCATACTTTAGTTAACCATACTTTATTTAACCTTCTTTAGTTAACCTTACTTTAGTTAACCATACTTTATTTAACCTTCTTTAGTTAACCTTACTTTAGTTAACCATACTTTATTTAACCTTACTTTAGTTAACCTTACTTTAGTTAACCATACTTTATTTAACCTTCTTTAGTTAACCTTACTTTAGTTAACCATACTTTATTTAACCTTCTTTAGTTAACCTTACTTTAGTTAACCATACTTTATTTAAGCTTCTTTAGTTAACCTTACTTTAGTTAACCATACTTTATTTAACCTTCTTTAGTTAACCTTACTTTAGTTAACCATACTTTATTTAACCTACTTTAGTTAACCTTACTTTAGTTAACCATACTTTATTTAACCTTCTTTAGTTAACCTTACTTTAGTTAACCATACTTTATTTAACCTTCTTTAGTTAACCTTACTTTAGTTAACCATACTTTATTTAACCTTCTTTAGTTAACCTTACTTTAGTTAACCATACTTTAGTTAACCATACTTTATTTAACCTTCTTTAGTTAACCTTACTTTAGTTAACCATACTTTATTTAACCTTCTTTAGTTAACCTTACTTTAGTTAACCATACTTTATTTAACCTTCTTTAGTTAACCTTACTTTAGTTAACCATACTTTATTTAACCTTACTTTAGTTAACCTTACTTTAGTTAACCATACTTTATTTAACCTTCTTTAGTTAACCATACTTTATTTAACCTTCTTTAGTTAACCTTACTTTAGTTAACCTTACTTTAGTTAACCATACTTTAGTTAACCTACTTTAGTTAACCTTACTTTAGTTAACCATACTTTATTTAACCTTCTTTAGTTAACCTTACTTTAGTTAACCATACTTTAGTTAACCTACTTTAGTTAACCTTACTTTAGTTAACCATACTTTATTTAACCTTCTTTAGTTAACCTTACTTTAGTTAACCATACTTTATTTAACCTTCTTTAGTTAACCTTACTTTAGTTAACCATACTTTATTTAACCTTCTTTAGTTAACCTTACTTTAGTTAACCTTATTTAGTTAACCATACTTTATTTAACCATACTTTATTTAACCATACTTTAGTTAACCTTCTTTAGTTAACCTTACTTTAGTTAACCTCTTGTACAGTAGTTGGTGGTAAAGAACAACTTTAGGATCCATACATGTGATTGACAGCTCGCTGTGAATTCCAGTTCTCCACAAGACTTGCCTCCATGTATAACAGCAGAGAGCTCAACATTTATTCCACATTTCCTCTGACTGGGGGAGAAAGAAGACCAGCTGAAGTATACTTTCAGATTTCACGCATATGATGACAGTAACATGCAATAATGTAGAGCATAACCCTTGCTGTTATGAGACTTGGCATGTCAGCCCTCTCGCTTCGTCCTTTTCTCCGTCGCTCTCTCTTTCGTTCCTTTTCTCCGTCGCTCTCTCTCGTTCCTTTTCTCCGTCGCTCTCTCTCTCGTTCCTTTTCTCCTTCACTCTCTCTCTCTCTCGTTGCTTTTCTCCTCTCTCTCTCTCTCTCTCTCTCATTGCTTTTCTCTCTCTCTCTCTCTGTATGACTGTTTATGTGAGTCTATCCCTCCTACCTTACTAAAGTCAGAGCTCAAGGCGAGACACATGAATAACCCAACTCATCTCCAACCCACTGAATGTATCTCCTGTCCTCATGGTCAGTAGAGATAGGGTAGTATCAACGCATCTTATGCAGCGAACTGAAGTCTGTGGTTCAGGGGTTAAGTCCCTGCCTTCCATCCACTAGGTTGTGGGCTCAGATCTTACCTCTGGTGCTTTTCACAATTCTCAACGTCAACCATACAAAAAGAAGTGTATGAAATATGAAGAAGTAAGTGGGTTTGTGGTTAAGTCCCTGCCTTCCTCCACTAGGTTGTGAGTGTGATCCTCATTTGTTGTACGTTACTGGAAATGTCTATTACGAAGAGAAGTATCTGACGCTTGACGCTCTGTGGCTCAGGTGTAAGGATCTCACCCCATAAGTACAAGGTCGCACGTTCAAACCCAGTTGCAGCTCTGGATCATGGACTCCGCTGCAGAGTGTAGCAAGGCCCCTGGGAGGGGATGAGTGGCTACCACAAGGCCCCTGGGAGGGGATGAGTGGCTACCACAAGGCCCCTGGGAGGGGATGAGTGGCTACCACAAGGCCCCTGGGAGGGGATGAGTGGCTACCACAAGGCCCCTGGGAGGGGATGAGTGGCTACCACAAGGCCCCTAGGGGGGGTGAGTGGCTACCACAAGGCCCCTGGAAGGGGATGAGTGGCTACCACACTAAAATGGGCAGTGGTGTGCATTGGGCCAGAAGGGTGTGATAAGCAGAGGGGGTTAAATCCTGGGCTCACCCCCCTGCGGCTCCTGAACAGTATTCATTCTGCAATGTATTCCTCGAAGAAATCAGGCAGCATTTTTTTCAACTGTCAGAAAGAAGGCGACCATGAAACTTGAAAAAAAAAAGAAATCTTGAATTTGAACTGAGATATTCACCAGACTGTGGTTACAGCCTTTGTTTGAGGCCATTTCTGAATTCTAAACCAAACGGGTCCGTATGTTAGGTTGAGTTACATTGGGGACAGTAGGGTGGGTTACATTGGGGACACTAGCATGAGTTACAGTAGGGTGGGTTACATTGGGGACACTCGGATGAGTTACATTGGGGACACTAGGATGAGTTACATTGGGGACACTAGGTTGAGTTACATTGGGGACAATAGGGTGGGTTACATTGGGGACACTAGCATGAGTTACAGTAGGGTGGGTTACATTGGGGACACTAGGATGAGTTACATTGGGGACACTAGGTTGAGTTACATTGGGGACACTAGGATGAGTTACATTGGGGACATTAGGTTGAGTTACATTGGGGACAGTAGGTTGAGTTACATTGGGGACAGTAGGGTGGGTTACATTGGGGACACTAGCATGAGTTACAGTAGGGTGGGTTACATTGGGAACACTAGGATGAGTTACATTGGGGACACTAGGATGAGTTACATTGGGGACATTAGGTTGAGTTACATTGGGGACAGTAGGGTGGGTTACATTGGAGACACTAGGTTGAGTTACATTGGGGACACTAGGTTGAGTTACATTGGGGACATTAGGATGAGTTACATTGGGGACAGTAGGGTGGGTTACATTGGGGACACTAGGGTGGGTTACATTGGGGACAGTAGGGTAGTTACATTGGGGACACTAGGGTGGGTTACATTGGGGACACCAGGGTGGGTTACATTGGGGACACTAGGATGAGTTACATTGGGGACAGTAGGGTGGGTTACATTGGGGACACTAGGATGAGTTACATTGGGGACACTAGGATGAGTTAAATTGGGGACACTAGGATGAGTGACATTGGGGACAGTAGGGTGAGTGACATTGGGGACACTAGGATGAGTTACATTGGGGACAGTAGGGTGAGTGACATTGGGGACACTAGGATGAGTTACATTAGGGACACTAGGATGAGTTACATTGGGGACAGTAGGGTGGGTTACATTGGGGACAGTAGGATGAGTTACATTGGGGACAGTAGGGTGGGTTACATTGGGGACAGTAGGATGAGTTACATTGGGGACACTAGGATGAGTTACATTGGGGACAGTAGGGTGAGTGACATTGGGGACACTAGGATGAGTTACATTAGGGACACTAGGATGAGTTACATTGGGGACAGTAGGGTGAGTGACATTGGGGACACTAGGATGAGTTACATTGGGGACACTAGGGTGGGTTACATTGGGGACACTAGGGTGGGTTACATTGGGGACACTAGGTTGAGTTACATTGGGGACACTAGGTTGAGTTACATTGGGGACACTAGGTTGAGTTACATTGGGGACAGTAGGGTGGGTTACATTGGGGACACTAGGATGAGTGACATTGGGGACAGTAGGGTGAGTGACATTGGGGACACTAGGATGAGTTACATTGGGGACAGTAGGGTGGGTTACATTGGGGACAGTAGGGTGAGTGACATTGGGGACAGTAGGGTGAGTGACATTGTTGACACTAGGATGAGTTACATTGGGGACAGTAGGGTGGGTTACATTGGGGACACTAGGATGAGTTACATTGGGGACACTAGGATGAGTTACATTGGGGACAGTAGGGTAAGGTTACATTGGGGACACTAGGATGGGTTACATTGGAGACACTAGGATGAGTTACATTGGGGACAGTAGGGTGGGTTACATTGGGGACAGTAGGGTGGGTTACATTGGGGACAGTAGGGTGGGTTACATTGGGGACACTAGGTTGAGTTACATTGGGAACAGTAGGGTAGGTTACATTGGGGACACTAGGATGAGTTACATTGGGGACAGTAGGGTGGGTTACATTGGGGACACTACGATGAGTTACATTAGGGACAGTAGGTTGAGTGACATTGGGGACACTAGGATGAGTTACATTAGGGACACTAGGATGAGTTACATTGGGGACAGTAGGGTGGGTTACATTGGGGACAGTAGGATGAGTTACATTGGGGACAGTAGGGTGGGTTACATTGGGGACAGTAGGATGAGTTACATTGGGGACACTAGGATGAGTTACATTGGGGACAGTAGGGTGAGTGACATTGGGGACACTAGGATGAGTTACATTAGGGACACTAGGATGAGTTACATTGGGGACAGTAGGGTGAGTGACATTGGGGACACTAGGATGAGTTACATTGGGGACACTAGGGTGGGTTACATTGGGGACACTAGGGTGGGTTACATTGGGGACACTAGGTTGAGTTACATTGGGGACACTAGGTTGAGTTACATTGGGGACACTAGGTTGAGTTACATTGGGGACAGTAGGGTGGGTTACATTGGGGACACTAGGATGAGTGACATTGGGGACAGTAGGGTGAGTGACATTGGGGACACTAGGATGAGTTACATTGGGGACAGTAGGGTGGGTTACATTGGGGACAGTAGGGTGAGTGACATTGGGGACAGTAGGGTGAGTGACATTGTTGACACTAGGATGAGTTACATTGGGGACAGTAGGGTGGGTTACATTGGGGACACTAGGATGAGTTACATTGGGGACACTAGGATGAGTTACATTGGGGACAGTAGGGTAAGGTTACATTGGGGACACTAGGATGGGTTACATTGGAGACACTAGGATGAGTTACATTGGGGACAGTAGGGTGGGTTACATTGGGGACAGTAGGGTGGGTTACATTGGGGACAGTAGGGTGGGTTACATTGGGGACACTAGGTTGAGTTACATTGGGAACAGTAGGGTAGGTTACATTGGGGACACTAGGATGAGTTACATTGGGGACAGTAGGGTGGGTTACATTGGGGACACTACGATGAGTTACATTAGGGACAGTAGGTTGAGTTACATTGGGGACACTAGGTTGAGTTACAATGGGGACAGTAGGGTGGGTTACATTGGGGACACTAGGATGAGTTACATTGGGGACAGTAGGGTGGGTTACATTGGGGACAGTAGGGTGGGTTACATTGGGGACACTAGTATGAGTTACATTGGGGACAGTAGGGTAAGTGACATTGGGGACACTAGGATGAGTTACATTGGGGACAGTAGGGTGGGTTGCATTGGGGACACTAGGTTGAGTTACATTGGGGACAGTAGGGTGGGTTACATTGGGGACACTAGGTTGAGTTACATTGGGGACAGTAGGGTGGGTTACATTGGGGACACTAGGATGAGTTACATTGGGGACAGTAGGGTGTGTTACATTGGGGACAGTAGGGTGGGTTACATTGGGGACAGTAGCATGAGTTACAGTAGGGTGGGTTACATTGCAGACACTAGGATGAGTTACATTGGGGACAGTAGGGTGAGTGACATTGGGTACACTAGGATGAGTTACATTGGGGACAATAGGGTGGGTTACATTGGGGACACTAGCATGAGTTACAGTAGGGTGGGTTACATTGGGGACACTAGGTTGAGTTACATTGGGGACACTAGGATGAGTTACATTGGGGACATTAGGTTGAGTTACATTGGGGACAATAGGTTGAGTTACATTGGGGACAGTAGGGTGGGTTACATTGGGGACACTAGCATGAGTTACAGTAGGGTGGGTTACATTGGGAACACTAGGATGAGTTACATTGGGGACACTAGGATGAGTTACATTGGGGACATTAGGTTGAGTTACATTGGGGACAGTAGGGTGGGTTACATTGGAGACACTAGGTTGAGTTACATTGGGGACACTAGGTTGAGTTACATTGGGGACATTAGGATGAGTTACATTGGGGACAGTAGGGTGGGTTACATTGGGGACACTAGGTTGAGTTACATTGGGGACATTAGGATGAGTTACATTGGGGACAGTAGGGTGGGTTACATTGGGGACACTAGGGTGGGTTACATTGGGGACAGTAGGGTAGTTACATTGGGGACACTAGGGTGGGTTACATTGGGGACACTAGGGTGGGTTACATTGGGGACACTAGGATGAGTTACATTGGGGACAGTAGGGTGGGTTACATTGGGGACACTAGGATGAGTTACATTGGGGACAGTAGGGTGGGTTAAATTGGGGACACTAGGATGAGTGACATTGGGGACAGTAGGGTGAGTGACATTGGGGACACTAGGATGAGTTACATAGGGGACAGTAGGGTGAGTGACATTGGGGACACTAGGATGAGTTACATTAGGGACACTAGGATGAGTTACATTGGGGACAGTAGGGTGGGTTACATTGGGGACAGTAGGATGAGTTACATTGGGGACACTAGGATGAGTTACATTGGGGACAGTAGGGTGAGTGACATTGGGGACACTAGGATGAGTTACATTAGGGACACTAGGATGAGTGACATTGGGGACAGTAGGGTGAGTGACATTGGGGACACTAGGATGAGTTACATTGCGGACACTAGGGTGGGTTACATTGGGGACACTAGGGTGGGTTACATTGGGGACACTAGGTTGAGTTACATTGGGGACACTAGGTTGTGTTACATTGGGGACACTAGGTTGACTTACATTGGGGACAGTAGGGTGGGTTACATTGGGGACACTAGCATGAGTTACAGTAGGGTGGGTTACATTGGGGACACTAGGATGAGTGACATTGGGGACAGTAGGGTGAGTGACATTGGGGACACTAGGATGAGTTACATTGGGGACAGTAGGGTGGGTTACATTGGGGACAGTAGGGTGAGTGACATTGGGGACAGTAGGGTGAGTGACATTGTTGACACTAGGATGAGTTACATTGGGGAGACTAGGGTGGGTTACATTGGGGACACTAGGATGAGTTACATTGGGGACACTAGGATGAGTTACATTGGGGACAGTTGGGTAAGGTTACATTGGGGACACTAGGATGGGTTACATTGGGGACACTAGGATGAGTTACATTGGGGACAGTAGGGTGGGTTACATTGGGGACAGTAGGGTGGGTTACATTGGGGATAGTAGGGTGGGTTACATTGGGGACACTAGGTTGAGTTACATTGGGGACAGTAGGGTGGGTTACATTGGGGACACTAGCATGAGTTACAGTAGGGTGGGTTACATTTGGGACACTAGGATGAGTTACATTGGGGACAGTAGGGTGAGTGACATTGGGGACACTAGGATGAGTTACATTGGGGACAGTAGGGTGAGTGACATTGGGGACACTAGGATGAGTTACATTGGGGACAGTAGGGTGGGTTACATTGGGGACACTAGGATGAGTTACATTGGGGAGACTAGGGTGGGTTACATTGGGGACACTAGGGTGAGTTACATTGGGGACAGTCGGTTGAGTTACATTGAGGACAGTAGGGTGGGTTACATTGGGGACACTAGGTTGAGTTACATTGTGGACAGTAGGGTGGGTTACATTGGGGACACTAGGTTGAGTTACATTGGGGACAGTAGGGTGGGTTACATTGGGGACACTAGGATGAGTTACATTGGGGACAGTAGGATGAGTTACATTGGGGACACTAGGGTGGGTTACATTGGGGACACTAGGGTGGGTTACATTGGGGACACTAGGATGAGTTACATGGGGACAGTAGGGTGGGTTACATTGGGGACACTAGGATGAGTTACATGGGGACAGTAGGGTGGCTTACATTGGGGACACTAGGTTGAGTTACATTGGGGACAGTAGGGTGGGTTACATTGGGGACACTAGGTTGAGTTACATTGGGGACAGTAGGGTGGGTTACATTGGGGACACTAGGATGAGTTACATTGGGGACAGTAGGGTGGGTTACATTGGGGACAGTAGGGTGGGTTACATTGGGGACAGTAGGGTGGGTTACATTGGGGACAGTAGGGTGGGTTACATTGGGGACACTAGGTTGAGTTACATTGGGGACACTAGGTTGAGTTACATTGGGGACAGTAGGGTGGGTTACATTGGGGACACTAGCATGAGTTACAGTAGGGTGGGTTACATTGGGGACACTAGGATGAGTTACATTGGGGACAGTAGGGTGAGTGACATTGGGGACACTAGGATGAGTTACATTGGGGACAGTAGGGTGGGTTACATTGGGGACACTAGGATGAGTTACATTGGGGACAGTAGGGTGGGTTACATTGGGGACACTAGGATGAGTTACATTGGGGACAGTAGGTTCAGCTACATTGGGGACACTAGGTTTAGTTACATTGGGGACAGTAGGGTGGGTTACATTGGGGACACTAGGATGAGTTACATTGGGGACAGTAGGGTGGGTTAAATTGGGGACACTAGGATTAGTGACATTGGGGACAGTAGGGTGGGTTAAATTGGGGACACTAGGATTAGTGACATTGGGGACAGTAGGGTGAGTGACATTGGGGACACTAGGATGAGTTACATTGGGGACAGTAGGGTGAGTGACATTGGGGACACTAGGATGAGTTACATTAGGGACACTAGGATGAGTTACATTGGGGACAGTAGGGTGGGTTACATTGGGGACAGTAGGATGAGTTACATTGGGGACAGTAGGATGAGTTACATTGGGGACACTAGGATGAGTTACATTGGGGACAGTAGGGTGAGTGACATTGGGGACACTAGGATGAGTTACATTAGGGACACTAGGATGAGTTACATTGGGGACAGTAGGGTGAGTGACATTGGGGACACTAGGATGAGTTACATTGGGGACACTAGGATGAGTTACATTGGGGACACTAGGATGAGTTACATTGGGGACACTAGGGTGGGTTACATTGGGGACACTAGGGTGGGTTACATTGGGGACACTAGGGGACAGTAGGGTGGGTTACATTGGGGACACTAGCATGAGTTACAGTAGGGTGGGTTACATTGGGGACACTAGGATGAGTGACATTGGGGACAGTAGGGTGAGTGACATTGGGGACACTAGGATGAGTTACATTGGGGACAGTAGGATGAGTTACATTGGGGACACTAGGATGAGTTACATTGGGGACAGTAGGGTGGTTACATTGGGGACACTAGAATGAGTTACATTGGGGACAGTAGGGTGGGTTACATTGGGGACACTAGGATGAGTTACATTGGGGACAGTAGGGTGGGTTACATTGGGGACACTAGGATGGGTTACATTGGGGACACTAGGATGAGTTACATTGGGGACAGTAGGGTGGGTTACATTGGGGACAGTAGGGTGGGTTACATTGGGGACACTAGGTTGAGTTACATTGGGAACAGTAGGGTGGGTTACATTGGGGACACTAGGATGAGTTACATTGGGGACAGTAGGTGGGTTACATTGGGGACAGTAGGTTGAGTTACATTGGGGACACTAGGTTGAGTTACATTGGGGCCAGTAGGTTGAGTTACATTGGGGACAGTAGGGTGGGTTACATTGGGGACACTAGGATGAGTTACATTGGGGACAGTAGGTTGAGTTACATTGGGGACAGTAGGGTGGGTTACATTGGGGACACTAGCATGAGTTACAGTAGGGTGGGTTATATTGGGGACACTAGGATGGGTGACATTGGGGACAGTAGGTTGAGTGAAATCTGGGACACTAGGATGAGTTACATTGGGGACACTAGGATGAGTTACATTGGGGACAGTAGGGTGGGTTACATTGGGGACACTAGGATGAGTTACATTGGGGACAGTAGGATGAGTTACATTGGGGACAGTAGGGTGGGTTACATTGGGGACAGTAGGGTGGCTTACATTGGGGACAGTAGGGTGGGTTACATTGGGGACACTACGATGGGTTACATTGGGGACACTACGATGGGTTACATTGGGTACACTAGGATGAGTTACATTGGGGACAGTAGGGTGGGTTACATTGGGGACACTAGGATGAGTTACATTGGGGACAGTAGGGTGAGTGACATTGGGGACACTAGGTTGAGTTACATTGGGGACAGTAGGGTGGGTTACATTGGGGACACTAGGATGAGTTACATTGGGGACAGTAGGGTGAGTGACATTGGGGACACTAGGTTGAGTTACATTGGGGACAGTAGGGTGGGTTACATTGGGGACACTAGGATGTGTTACATTGGGGACAGTAGGGTGGGTTACATTGGGGACAGTAGGGTGGGTTACATTGGGGACACTAGGATGAGTTACATTGGGGAGAGTAGGGTAAGTGACATTGGGGACACTAGGATGAGTTACATTGGGGACAGTAGGGTGGGTTACATTGGGGACACTAGGTTGAGTTACATTGGGGACAGTAGGGTGGGTTACATTGGGGACACTAGGTTGAGTTACATTGGGGACAGTAGGGTGGGTTACATTGGGGACACTAGGATGAGTTACATTGGGGACAGTAGGGTGGGTTACATTGGGGACAGTAGGGTGGGTTACATTGGGGACAGTAGGGTGGGTTACATTGGGGACACTAGGTTGAGTTACATTGGGGACAGTAGGGTGGGTTACATTGGGGACACTAGCATGAGTTACAGTAGGGTGGGTTACATTTGGGACACTAGGATGAGTTACATTGGGGACAGTAGGGTGAGTGACATTGGGGACACTAGGATGAGTTACATTGGGGACAGTAGGGTGAGTGACATTGGGGACACTAGGATGAGTTACATTGGGGACAGTAGGGTGGGTTACATTGGGGACACTAGGATGAGTTACATTGGGGAGACTAGGGTGGGTTACATTGGGGACACTAGGGTGAGTGACATTGGGGACAGTCGGTTGAGTTACATTGAGGACAGTAGGGTGGGTTACATTGGGGACACTAGGTTGAGTTACATTGTGGACAGTAGGGTGGGTTACATTGGGGACACTAGGTTGAGTTACATTGGGGACAGTAGGGTGGGTTACATTGGGGACACTAGGATGAGTTACATTGGGGACAGTAGGATGAGTTACATTGGGCACACTAGGGTGGGTTACATTGGGGACACTAGGGTGGGTTACATTGGGGACACTAGGATGAGTTACATGGGGACAGTAGGGTGGGTTACATTGGGGACACTAGGATGAGTTACATGGGGACAGTAGGGTGGCTTACATTGGGGACACTAGGTTGAGTTACATTGGGGACAGTAGGGTGGGTTACATTGGGGACACTAGGTTGAGTTACATTGGGGACAGTAGGGTGGGTTACATTGGGGACACTAGGATGAGTTACATTGGGGACAGTAGGGTGGGTTACATTGGGGACAGTAGGGTGGGTTACATTGGGGACAGTAGGGTGGGTTACATTGGGGACAGTAGGGTGGGTTACATTGGGGACACTAGGTTGAGTTACATTGGGGACACTAGGTTGAGTTACATTGGGGACAGTAGGGTGGGTTACATTGGGGACACTAGCATGAGTTACAGTAGGGTGGGTTACATTGGGGACACTAGGATGAGTTACATTGGGGACAGTAGGGTGAGTGACATTGGGGACACTAGGATGAGTTACATTGGGGACAGTAGGGTGGGTTACATTGGGGACACTAGGATGAGTTACATTGGGGACAGTAGGGTGGGTTACATTGGGGACACTAGGATTAGTGACATTGGGGACAGTAGGGTGAGTGACATTGGGGACACTAGGATGAGTTACATTGGGGACAGTAGGGTGAGTGACATTGGGGACACTAGGATGAGTTACATTGGGGACAGTAGGGTGGGTTACATTGGGGACACTAGGATGGGTTACATTGGGGACACTAGGATGAGTTACATTGGGGACAGTAGGGTGGGTTACATTGGGGACAGTAGGGTGGGTTACATTGGGGACACTAGGTTGAGTTACATTGGGAACAGTAGGGTGGGTTACATTGGGGACACTAGGATGAGTTACATTGGGGACAGTAGGTGGGTTACATTGGGGACAGTAGGTTGAGTTACATTGGGGACACTAGGTTGAGTTACATTGGGGCCAGTAGGTTGAGTTACATTGGGAACAGTAGGGTGGGTTACATTGGGGACACTAGGATGAGTTACATTGGGGACAGTAGGGTGGGTTACATTGGGGACACTAGCATGAGTTACAGTAGGGTGGGTTATATTGGGGACACTAGGATGGGTGACATTGGGGACAGTAGGGTGAGTGACATCTGGGACACTAGGATGAGTTACATTGGGGACACTAGGATGAGTTACATTGGGGACAGTAGGGTGGGTTACATTGGGGACACTAGGATGAGTTACATTGGGGACAGTAGGATGAGTTACATTGGGGACAGTAGGGTGGGTTACATTGGGGACAGTAGGGTGGCTTACATTGGGGACAGTAGGGTGGGTTACATTGGGGACACTACGATGGGTTACATTGGGGACACTACGATGGGTTACATTGGGGACACTAGGGTGGGTTACATTGGGGACAGTAGGGTGGGTTACATTGGGGACAGTAGGGTGGGTTACATTGGGGACACTAGGATGAGTTACATTAGGGACAGTAGGTTCAGTTACATTGGGGACACTAGGTTGAGTTACATTGGGGACAGTAGGGTGGGTTACATTGGGGACACTAGGTTGAGTTACATTGGGGACAGTAGGGTGGGTTACATTGGGGACACTTGGATGAGTTACATTAGGGACAGTAGGTTCAGTTACATTGGGGACACTAGGTTGAGTTACATTGGGGACAGTAGGGTGGGTTACATTGGGGACACTAGGATGAGTTACATTGGGGAGAGTAGGGTGGGTTACATTGGGGACAGTAGGGTGGGTTACATTGGAGACACTAGGATGAGTTACATTGGGGACAGTAGGGTAAGTGACATTGGGGACACTAGGATGAGTTACATTGGGGACAGTAGGGTGGGTTACATTGGGGACACTAGGATGAGTTACATTGGGGACACTAGGATGAGTTACATTGGGGACAGTAGGGTGAGTGACATTGGGGACACTAGGTTGAGTTACATTGGGGACACTAGGTTGAGTTACATTGGGGACACAAGGATGAGTTACATTGGGGACACTAGGATGAGTTACATTGGGGACACTAGGATGAGTTACATTGGGGACAGTAGGGTGGGTTACATTGGGGACACTAGGGTGGGTTACATTGGGGCCAGTAGGGTGGGTTACATTGGGGACAGTAGGGTGGGTTACATTGGGGACACTAGGTTGAGTTACATTGGGGACACTAGGTTGAGTTACATTGGGGACAGTAGGGTGGGTTACATTGGGGACACTAGCATGAGTTACAGTAGGGTGGGTTACATTGGGGACACTAGGATGAGTTACATTGGGGACAGTAGGGTGAGTGACATTGGGGACACTAGGATGAGTTACATTGGGAACAGTAGGGTGGGTTACATTGGGGACACTAGGTTGAGTTACATTGGGGACAGTAGGGTGGGTTACATTGGGGACACTACGATGAGTTACATTGGGGACAGTAGGGTGGGTTACATTGGGGACACTAGGATGAGTTACATTGGGGACAGTAGGCTGAGTGACATTGGGGACACTAGGATGAGTTACATTGGGGACAGTAGGATGAGTTACATTGGGGACACTAGGGTGAGTGACATTGGGGACACTAGGATGAGTTACATTGGGGACACTAGGGTGGGTTACATTGGGGACACTAGGGTGGGTTACATTGGGGACACTAGGGTGAGTGACATTGGGGACAGTAGGGTGAGTGACATTGGGGACGTGGGAAGACTGGGGCCGGGATTCAATGCCAGTGCAACTAAAAGCTCTCTCTCATGCACACACGCACGCACACACAAACACTTGTGGTTTTTGTGAAGCAGGCAGGCAATCAGCAACATCCTGGGGAGGCTTTGCTCCTGACTAAGCCAAATCTCCCAGAGAGAGAGAGAGAGACATTAAACAGCATGCAGCTCTGAGGAACAACAGAGGCATTGTCCCAGCCAGTAGAGGAACATTAGGGTGTTATGTTTGAACCTCCTCTATTCTCCTGTTCTGATCCCCCACTTTCACACCGCTGTGCCAGTCCCTCTGACAGGACTGCTGGAGTGGATGTGTGTGATATGAAAGAGTTTGTGTGTGTGTGTTTGTCTGTTTACATTTGTGTGTATATGTGTGTGTTTTTTTTCCACAGAATCTCTGATGTTTCTGAGACTGATCAGTCATTCTGTGTCTGTCTGTCTGTCTGTCTGTCTGTCCGTCTGTCCGTCTGTCCGTCTGTCCGTCTGTCCGTCCGTCCGTCCGTCTGTCCGTCTGTCCGTCCGTCCGTGCCCATCCTGAAAGGGTTTATGTGTGTAATAGGCTGCTCCTGGCAATTTGCACTAAAAGTGTGATGTCTCCAACACAACCCCCTGGCATTCAATATCAACATGATTAAAGCAATCTGTTTTGAAGGAGCTTTGTTTTGTTCAAGCATTGAAAAGTCATTGTTTTCTGATCGCATTTGAATAGAAGAGATCCAAGTTTCCTTCAAGGAAGAATTAATAATTTGCTGAGAGGTTTCATAACCAGGTATGTTTTACCCTATAGTTGACATGTCAACAGTCTAAGCCAACCCTGTCTGTTTAGCCCTATAGTTGACATGTTGTCAACAGTCTAAGCCAACCCTGTCTGTTTTGCCCTATAGTTGACATGTTAACAGTCTAAGCCAACCCTGTCTGTTTAGCCCTATAGTTGACATGTTGTTAACAGTCTAAGCCAACCCTGTCTGTTTAGCCCTACAGTTGACATGTTAACAGTCTAAGCCAACCCTGTCTGTTTAGCCCTACAGTTGACATGTTAACAGTCTAAGCCAACCCTGTCTGTTTTGCCCTATAGTTGACATGTTAACAGTCTAAGCCAACCCTGTCTGTTTAGCCCTATAGTTGACATGTTGTCAACAGTCTAAGCCAACCCTGTCTGTTTAGCCCTATAGTTGACATGTTGTCAACAGTCTAAGCCAACCCTGTCTGTTTTGCCCTATAGTTGACATGTTAACAGTCTAAGCCAACCCTGTCTGTTTAGCTCTACAGTTGACATGTTAACAGTCTAAGCCAACCCTGTCTGTTTAGCCCTACAGTTGACATGTTAACAGTCTAAGCCAACCCTGTCTGTTTTGCCCTATAGTTGACATGTTAACAGTCTAAGCCAACCCAGTCTGTTTAGCCCTATAGTTGACATGTTGTCAACAGTCTAAGCCAACCCTGTCTGTTTTGCCCTATAGTTGACATGTTAACAGTCTAAGCCAACCCTGTCTGTTTAGCCCTATAGTTGACATGTTAACAGTCTAAGCCAACCCTGTCTGTTTAGCCCTACAGTTGACATGTTGTCAACAGTCTAAGCCAACCCTGTCTGTTTAGCCCTATAGTTGACATGTTGTCAACAGTCTAAGCCAACCCTGTCTGTTTAGCCCTATAGTTGACATGTTGTCAACAGTCTATGCCAACCCTGTCTATTTAGCCCTATAGTTGACATGTTGTCAACAGTCTAAGCCAACCCTGTCTGTTTAGCCCTATAGTTGACATGTTGTCAACAGTCTAAGCCAACCCTGTCTGTTTAGCTCTACAGTTGACATGTTAACAGTCTAAGCCAACCCTGTCTGTTTAGCCCTACAGTTGACATGTTAACAGTCTAAGCCAACCCTGTCTGTTTTGCCCTATAGTTGACATGTTAACAGTCTAAGCCAACCCTGTCTGTTTAGCCCTATAGTTGACATGTTAACAGTCTAAGCCAACCCTGTCTGTTTAGCCCTATAGTTGACATGTTAACAGTCTAAGCCAACCCTGTCTGTTTTGCCCAATAGTTGACATGTTAACAGTCTAATCCAACCCTGTCTGTTTAGCCCTACAGTTGACATGTTAACAGTCTAAGCCAACCCTGTCTGTTTTGCCCTATAGTTGACATGTTGTCAACAGTCTAAGCCAACCCTGTCTGTTTAGCCCTATAGTTGACATGTTAACAGTCTAAGCCAACCCTGTCTGTTTAGCCCTACAGTTGACATGTTAACAGTCTAAGCCAACCCTGTCTGTTTAGCCCTACAGTTGACATGTTAACAGTCTAAGCCAACCCTGTCTGTTTTGCCCTATAGTTGACATGTTGTCAACAGTCTAAGCCAACCCAGTCTGTTTAGCCCTATAGTTGACATGTTGTCAACAGTCTAAGCCAACCCTGTCTGTTTAGCCCTACAGTTGACATGTTAACAGTCTAAGCCAACCCTGTCTGTTTAGCCCTATAGTTGACATGTTAACAGTCTAAGCCAACCCTGTCTGTTTAGCCCTATAGTTGACATGTTAACAGTCTAAGCCAACCCTGTCTGTTTAGCCCTATAGTTGACATGTTGTTAACAGTCTAAGCCAACCCTGTCTGTTTAGCCCTACAGTTGACATGTTAACAGTCTAAGCCAACCCTGTCTGTTTAGCCCTGTAGTTGACATATTGTCAACAGTCTAAGCTAACCCTGTCTGTTTTGCCCTATAGTTGACATGTTTACAGTCTAAGCCAACCCTGTCTGTTTAGCCCTACAGTTGACATGTTAACAGTCTAAGCTAACCCTGTCTGTTTAGCCCTACAGTTGACATGTTAACAGTCTAAGCCAACCCTGTCTGTTTAGCCCTATAGTTGACATGTTAACAGTCTAAGCCAACCCTGTCTGTTTTGCCCTATAGTTGCGCACACGTCAGTTTTGTTGCTAAACAACCAACCCGTCTATGGCTGGGACTTTTATGTTTGCTGGTTTAAGCTTTAGGCTAGCTCTGTTGGCTTCATGCTTTAGGCTAGCTCTGTTGGCTTTATGCTTTTGATTTTTAATACCCATTTCAGACAGAAGATATGCTATATTACCTGTAAACAATACAAGGCAATGTTTTTATGACCCCCTTTCAAACAGACCCTTATTTTACCAATTTCTTGCAGGTACAGAGCCTTCAGAAAATATTCATACCCCTCAACTTATTCCACATTTTGTTGTGTTAGACTGAATTAAAAATTGATTAAATATTTATTTTGTCTCACCCGTTTATACACAATACCCCATAATGACAAAGAGAAAGTGTTTTTAGGCATTTTTGCAAGTGTATTGAATATTAAATACAGAAATATCTCCTTTACATAAGTATTCGCACCCCTGGGTCAATACATGTTAGAATCACCTTTAGCAGTGAATACAGCTGTGAGTCTTTCTGGGTAAGTCTCTAAGAGCTTTGCACACTTGGATAGTACAATATTTGCACATTATTATTTTTCAAAATCTTTAAGCTCAGTCAAGTTGGTAATTGATCATTGCTAGACAGCCATTTTCAAGTCTTACCATAGATTTTCAAGCTGATTTAAGTCAAAACTGTGACTAGGTCACTCAGGAACATTCACTGTCTTCTTGGTATGCAACTCCAGTGTAGACTTAGCCTTTATCTTTTAAGTTATTGTACTGCTGAAAGACGATATGATCTTCCAGTGGCTGGTGGAAAGCAGTCGGAACCAGGTTTTCCTCCAGGATTTTGCCTGTGCTTAACTCCATTCGGTTTATTTTTTATCCTGAAAAATTCCCCAATCCTTAACGATTACAAGCATACCCATAACATGATGCAGCCACCACTATGTTTGAAAATATGGAGAGTGGTACTTCTTAATGTGTTGCATCAAACATAACACTTTGTATCCAGGACAAAAAGTGAATTGCTTTGCCACATTCTTTGCAGTATTACTTTAGTGCCTTGTTGCAAACAGGATGCATGTTTTGGAATATTTTTATTCTGTACAGGCTTCCTTCTTTTCCCTCTGTCATTTAGATTAGTATTGTGGCGTAATTACAACGTTGTTGATCCATCCTCTCAGTGTAATCCTATCATTGCCATTAAATCCCTTAGCAGTTTCCTTCCTCTCCGGCAACTGAGTTAGGAAGGACGCCTGTATTTTTGTAGTGACTAGTTGTATTGATGCACCATCCAAAGAATAATTAAAAACTTCACCATGCTCAAAGGGATATTCAATGTCTGCTTTTAGTTTTTTTACCCATCTACCAATAGGTGCCCTTCTTTGCGAGGCATTGGAAAACCTCCCTGGTCTTTGTGGCTGAATCTGTGTTTGACTGAGGGACCTTATAGATAATTGTATGTGTAGGGTACAAGGGGTGTGAATTCTTTCTGAAGGCACTGTATACCCATTTTATGCTCATCAGTAGGTAACTGCCAAATTGGGAGGGTCGGTGGGTTTTGCATTTCAAATTAGGGAGGCGTTAAACAATTTAAGTGTTAATGAATTTACCTGAAAAAAAGCAGAGAACCATTCACCAAGACCCGATACCTGTATTTTGGTTACAGGGTCTGTGAAAATGCAGAAATCATGACTAGGTCTTTAGGTGGCTTTCATTTTTTTTTTACCCCCAACCCCTTTCATATATACCACAGAGCTAGTGTAAAACTATCAGGCATGGTACATTTGAGGGATGTTGGTATGTGTATGAAAGGGATATGAGTTTAGTCTGAACCTTGTACAGCTCTGAAAGAGCCAGGGTTTAATTAGCTTTTTCTCAATAAAAGCCTCTTTGTTTGCATTGCGCTCCTTGTCTCCTGTGCCTTTACCTTTGAGTCATTGCCTATGCCCGATACCCAGACAGTGTTAAACCCCATGCACTGTCACGGGCACCTTATTCCCTATATAGGGCACATTTAAACCACAGCCCTATTGTAGTAGTGCACTAAGGGTGTAGGGTGTCATTTGGAATACAGCTTAAGGCACCTTTGCCATTTCAACAATAGCCCCCAAACACATCCAGATCATTGCAGGAAGCCATTTAAAATTGTTTTCAGTTCATCTCGCCCTGAGGGAACGACAGAGGCGGCCATTACTGCCCTAATCAAAACCAGATGTGGCCAAGCCAGAAAGAACCGAACCAACAAAAGGGTGGGGGGAAGATTGAATTCGAACCCTTCTGAGATGGAGCGATTCCAACGAAACGTTTCATCTGCCCAGAGGATAAATACTGCACAACAATCCATCCCCCTTGTTGACGGGTTGTTTTTTGTTTTATTATTTTGTGCAGAAAGAGTTGATAACAGTCAGAGACATGGCAGAGAGGGGGAGGTGTGCTGGCAGAAACAGTTGATCACAGTCAGAGACATGGTAGAGAGGGGGAGGTGTGCTGGCAGAAACAGTTGATCACAGTCAGAGACATGGTAGAGAGGGGGAGGTGTGCTGGCAGAAACAGTTGATCACAGTCAGAGACATGGTAGAGAGGGGGAGGTGTGCTAGCAGAAACAGTTGATCAGTCAGAGACATGGTAGAGAGGGGGAGGTGTGCTGGCAGAAACAGTTGATCAGTCAGAGACATGGTAGAGAGGGGGAGGTGTGCTGGCAGAAACAGTTGATCACAGTCAGAGACATGGTAGAGAGGGGGAGGTGTGCTGGCAGAAACAGTTGATCAGTCAGAGACATGGTAGAGAGGGGGAGGTGTGCTAGCAGAAACAGTTGATCAGTCAGAGACATGGTAGAGATCAGAGACATGGTAGAGAGGGGGAGGTGTGCTGGCAGAAACAGTTGATCAGTCAGAGACATGGTAGAGAGGGGGAGGTGTGCTGGCAGAAACAGTTGATAACAGTCAGAGACATGGTAGAGAGGGGGAGGTGTGCTGGCAGAAACAGTTGATCACAGTCAGAGACATGGTAGAGAGGGGGAGGTGTGCTGGCAGAAACAGTGGATCAGTCAGAGACATGGTAGAGAGGGGGAGGTGTGCTGGCAGAAACAGTTGATCAGTCAGAGACATGGTAGAGAGGGGGAGGTGTGCTAGCAGAAACAGTTGATCCAGTCAGAGACATGGTAGAGAGGGGGAGGTGTGCTGGCAGAAACAGTTGATCACAGTCAGAGACATGGTAGAGAGGGGGAGGTGTGCTGGCAGAAACAGTTGATCACAGTCAGAGACATGGTAGAGAGGGGGAGGTGTGCTAGCAGAAACAGTTGATCACAGTCAGAGACATGGTAGAGAGGGGGAGGTGTGCTGGCAGAAACAGTTGATCACAGTCAGAGACATGGTAGAGAGGGGGAGGTGTGCTGGCAGAAACAGTTGATCAGTCAGAGACATGGTAGAGAGGGGGAGGTGTGCTGGCAGAAACAGTTGATAACAGTCAGAGACATGGTAGAGAGGGGGAGGTGTGCTGGCAGAAACAGTTGATCACAGTCAGAGACATGGTAGAGAGGGGGAGGTGTGCTGGCAGAAACAGTTGATCACAGTCAGAGACATGGTAGAGAGGGGGAGGTGTGCTGGCAGAAACAGTTGATCAGTCAGAGACATGGTAGAGAGGGGGAGGTGTGCTGGCAGAAACAGTTGATCACAGTCAGAGACATGGTAGAGAGGGGGAGGTGTGCTGGCAGAAACAGTTGATCAGTCAGAGACATGGTAGAGAGGGGGAGGTGTGCTGGCAGAAACAGTTGATCACAGTCAGAGACATGGTAGAGAGGGGGAGGTGTGCTGGCAGAAACAGTTGATCACAGTCAGAGACATGGTAGAGAGGGGGAGGTGTGCTGGCAGAAACAGTTGATCACAGTCAGAGACATGGTAGAGAGGGGGAGGTGTGCTGGCAGAAACAGTTGATCACAGTCAGAGACATGGTAGAGAGGGGGAGGTGTGCTGGCAGAAACAGTTGATCAGTCAGAGACATGGTAGAGAGGGGGAGGCGTGCTGGCAGATCGTTGCTGATGCAGATCGTAGACTCCCCTTAGAGATATGTTTTCACCTTCAGAATAACAAGTGTGTGGACACAGGGTGAAGCTTGTAAACAAAAACACTAGGTAGATATTGTTATGGAGGGTTTGATTGAATTTCAGCCTAGCTAGTCGGCTAATTTTACCGGAGACACTGGCTGTATCCCAAAAAGACCCCTATCCTCTATTTATGGGCCCTGGTAAAAAGTAGTGCACTACAAAGGCAATAGGTGCATTTGGGACAGGCTGCTATAGGGCCACAGGAAGCTCCTACCGGGCTCAGTGAAACCGGGCCTCATGCAAATAGCAGGAAAAGTCAATATCCCCATATTGTGTCTGCTCTGTGACCATAAAGACACACAGACCGAGAATGGGGGAAGGAGACAAAAGAGTTTCAGCCATGTCTTAGGCTTATGCAGTCACACATGAACGGACGTCACACACACTCACACACACACACACAAACCCAGACATGTCTACAAACAGGCAATCTCATAGACCTTCACAGACAGACACACAGTCACAGACAGACACAGTCACAGCATTTGTCATCCACCCCAAACAGTATTTGAGATCGTTGCTTACCTGAAATGGAACCAATAGAATAGTCCCAAAAGAGCAAAGCCCCATCCATCAGGCACCAGGTATGGATGCCTGTACCAGAAGTAACATAACTCCATGACTCCTTCAAAGAAATAAAGGATACCTAACCTAGTCAGTTGCACAACTGAACAACTCAAATACTTAGGGTGGCAGGTAGTGGTTAGAACATTGGGCCAGTCACCGAAAGGTTGCTAGATCGAATCCCCGAGCTGACAAGGTAAAAATCTATCGTTCTGCCCCTGAACAAGGCAGTTCTTTGGCCGCCATTGTAAATAAGAATTTGTTCTTAACTGACTTGCCTAGTTAAATAAATGTAAAAAAAAAAAATGGAATGCATTCAAATGAAATGTGTCTTCCACATTTAGCCCAACCACTCCACCTTAATCAGTGGAGGAGCAATTGTTGCTGGGGGTTAACTGCCTTTCTCAAGTGCATAACGGCAGATTTTTTACCCCACCTTGCCAGCTCTGGGATTTGAACCAGCGACCTTTCGGTTTCTGGTCAAACACTCTTAACCAGTAGGCTACCTGGCTCCATATAGCTAGTGGTCTAGCAAACGTCTGGAAAGAGTAAAAAACATCACTTGCCACCTTAGAAAAGCTATATTTCTGAGAGGGAGATTCTTTGTGAAGAGGACAGAGCACAGCGTTTATCTGAACGGCCCGAGACTGGGTCTCTCCTCTCTGAGTTCTAGAAGCCACAGGATGTCATACGGCTGCTTTCTATTAAAGCTCACCACATGCTTCATAGAGCTAGGCCTCGGAGATCAGCTACAGCCATGATTCATCAGTTGTGTTGCGTCCCAAATGGTGCCCTATTCCATATGTAGTGCACTACTTCTGACCATGGTACATAGTGAACTACTTTTGACAAGCGCTCTATGTAGGGAATAGGGTGCCATTTGGAACATAGGCTTAATATTGTCCTGGTTTCAGTTGTCTCTCAGAGGAGATTCAGAAAACAAACTCTAGTCTCCTCCAGGCAGCCTCACTCCAGGGCACTTCTGTCCACGAGAACATACAGTACACTTTGATAATACATTTACTCCTAAATAATAATAAATAAATTGATTATGTTGCTTTTCTAGATGTGCTCAAAGCAAGAGCAAAAGTCTCCCCATCCACTATTAACGTGATGCACGGGAGCCGTTTGGCCCCAGAAAGCATTCCAGTCATCAGCTTTCATAATGAAGAGGAGTGTTATTAGGAGTCAAGAGATGATTATGTGGCCATGATGTTATGAAGCCAGGTTGGGAATTTAATACACCAGGGTTATCATGAGTATTCATATGTTTTCATATGATTTTGCAAATAATAAGCAAACACTTATGCTGAGCAAATCTCTTGTCCAGGCCCATTTATGGTAGCCTGGTCCCAGATTAGTTTATGCCATCATATCAACTCATTGTCAAGGAGTTGACATGATAGAATATACAGATCTGAGACCAGGGTACATTTATGGATCCTACTGTAATTTGTCACATTCAAGCTCTGACAGTCTGACAGTTATCACCAAAGTTAGAACTACTATTGTTATGTCTTGACGTGCCTTGCCTGTAAAATGCAACTGTCATCATTTAAAATGGCCACATTGTCAATGAATGCTTATCTAAAACAAGTACACCACCACAACAAAAGCATTTTTGATAAACATTCTTCATTTTATTTCTTAAATATAAAACCTTTCCCAGTTGGACAGGGCTGAATGAACAACAGAAATATTAAAAAGCCCCAGAAAACCAAGACTATTATGGTAGAGCACAGTTGGCCCTCCTGCTCCAAGTGTAGCTGACCCGGTCTTCTCTTGGGCTTAAAGACTGTGTGGAGTAGAGGAGACCTTTAAACTTGAACCCAAAACCAGGGGCGTGCTACTGCACAGAAGACATTCTCCTAAATAGACAGGGACCAGATAATTCATAGAATTATAATTCATTCTCAGAGTTCTACACTGAACAAAAATAGAAACGCAACATGTAAAGTGTTGTTCCATGTTTCATGAACTGAAATAAAATATCCCAGAAATGTTCCATATGCACAAAAAGCTTATATCCCTGTTAGTGAGCATTTCTCCTTTTCCAGATAATCCATCCACCTGACAGGTGTGGCATATCAAGAAGCTGATTAAACAGCATGATCATTACACAGGTGCACCTTGTGCTGGGGACAATAAAAGGCCACTCTAAAATGTGCAGTTTTGTCACAACACAATGCCACAGATATCCCAAGTTTTGAGAAACATGCAATTGGCATGCTGACTGTAGGAATGTCCACCAGAGCTGTTGCCAGAGAATTGAATATTAATTTCTCTACCGTAAGCCGCCTCCAACATCGTTTTAGAGAATTTGGCAGTATGTCAAACCGGCCTAACAACCGCAGACCACTTGTATGGCGTCATGTGAACAGAGTGCCCCATGGTGGCGGTGGGGTTATGGTATGGACAGGCATAAGCTACGGACAACAAACACAATTGCATTTTATCGATGGCAATTTGAATGCACAGATATATCGTGGCGAGATCCTGAGGACCATTGTGAGGCCCATTTCATTTAAGGTATCTATGACCAACAGATCTGTATTCCCAGTCATGTGAAATCCGTAGATTCATTCATTAATTTAAATTGACTGATTTCCTCATATGAATTGTAACTCAGTAAAATCTTTGAAATTGTTGCATGTTGCATTTATATTTTTGTTCAGTATAAAAATCAGATTTCATTCTAAGAGTTCTATTCTAATTCATTGTACCAATGGGTGCTGAGAAGGTTCTGGAATTCACTCCAAGAGTTCTAAAATGATTTAGAATTCCTTCCAGTTCTATGAAGGAGCACAGCATTCCCATACCTTCCCCTTCCTTTGTTCCCATACCTTCCCCTTCCTAAATCTGGATGACTAGTTTGATATAGGCCTTAGATTCCTCATGAGAGCTAGTAAAGAGCTGGGCCCAGGACGGTGCTCCCTCACTCACTATACCTCTTAATCTACGGTACATGTCATGTTTGTGCCTGCACCTCCTAGAAAACAACATGACATACAACACCTAAAACACACTGTGCAAAAACTCTTTGGTAATCAGATGAGTTTGAGAGAGAAACAAAAAGAAAATGGAAAAACAACACTATCCAACAACAGATGGGTATACCATTTTTCTAATATACATATTCCAACAGTCAGGTAACAGAGAATGGAGACTGCAAATTCAATAAATTAGACAGCGGAAGAAGAATTGCAGATATTAAATCCAGCAGTTGTGTTCACAGAAGTAAATAAAAAGAAAATCTAAAATCAATGGAAAAAAACAACAGTGTTATTCTGTATTATAAACAAATAAAAAGGAATCAAAATGGCCCTTTAGTCTTATTTCAAATTGCTTTTCATCTAAGTCAACCTTTTTCAATGATGAAATGTTTGTTCATATCAACCTCCTGTAAACATTCACAATCAAGAGTCCAGTTCCATTTAGAGCACTGCTGGTCTGAAGAACGTCCGTCTTCTCCACGCACAAGACAAACGCTACACCTTTTAAAGAGCTTGTACATGCACATCACTGAGGTACACATAATATAACCCTTAATATCACCATATCCCCCATACTCTCTTTATAGATCATGTAGTTCCCAGACACTTTCGCCCAAATGGGATGAATCTGGTGGACCAACGCATCAAACTTGGCCTTCGTTAGTCAATACAGAATGACTGTGAGAAACTCCTGGCGCATTGGCTTAATCTACCAACCAATCATCTCCCATAACACGCCTCACAGTCGTGTGATTTGCTCAAATTAAATGACGACAGGTACTTTACTCAGTAGGTCACTGCCATAGAATTCTATGGTCACTCCCACTAAGGCAAACTTTGAATTGTTGATATCCCAGGCTTATATGTGCAACAACCTGGGGACAAGGTTACTGTACAAATAACACAGAATGGTCTTTATTACTAGACTGGTAGAATAAGACATCAGAGCACTTTGTTCTTGCTACCAGAGTTATGGTAGGCTCATCCAAAGGAATATTCATCATCAATATTCTTTATTTTTCAGCATTAATTAAAACATCTTCTACAGTCACGTTTGTCTGTCAGTTCAACGTTCACGTTTTCTTAAAAAAAGCATATTTCCAAAATATATCCATGTAAGTCTTTTTTGTTTCTGTAAAAAATAAATTAGGTAGTTAAAAATGCTGCTAAGACAAATGGGAAGAGGGAAAGACACCCAGGCCTGGGGGACTCCACATACTGGTTTATGTCAGTCCTGGCCGGAGTGCTTTCTCACGCTGTCCTGAGGGATTCGTTATTTGAGCTCCCGACCTTCCGGAAGCCGTGGTCGTTCTTCTCGAGCCACAGTTCAGCCAGCTGCTGTGTCGAGCCGTGCGACGAGGCTTTGGAGCCCAGGCACATCTTGTACTGGTTGGGCTCCAGGTTGGGGTCGCACACTACTGGATGGTGAACGTGTACGATCCCCGGGTCCGTGCTCCGGAACAACCGGATCCCTGATTGGACAAATTTGTTAAAGAGGTCCACGTCCTCCAAGCCCCACCCTTGGATGGAGGTGTCGAAGCCCCCGGCCCCGACCAGGTCGCCCTTGTAAACACAGACAATCCCGAAGCCGTAGTGACGCCACAGACCCGTCTTGGCGGTGAACACATAGTGGTTCTCACTGGGCACCTTGCCGGCGTAAACCACCTTGGGGTCGTACTGACTGAAGATGATGGGGAAGTAGGTCTGCTCCCCCAGGACCGTATTACCCCGGCACCTCTTGAGGAAGTCGGTTGTGAAGAGCAGGTCCACGTCGCAGTAGAAGAGCAGTGAGTCGTTGGAGAAGTGGGCCGAGCCCACCTCCAGAGCCAAGGCCCGGGAGAAGGAGCCCGACACGGGCTGGATCTCCATCTCGGCACGGGGGTACTTGACGTGGTACTCCCTCATCAGCTCCACCTGCTTGACCCGCTCTGTGTTGTTGTCGGTGCTGAAGAGGAGGATGAGCAGCTTGACGTTCTGGTTGGGGATCAGGCACACCCGTTCTAAATTGGCCATGAAGCGGACAAAGATGTCGTAGCGTCCGGATAGCGGCACCAGTATGTTGACCTTAGGCTCCTTCGGCTCCTTCTGGTCCTGGCTAGAGCTGGACAGCTTGAAGGGCACGAACATCTTGAGGGAGTTGGAGAGGAAGGACAGGGAGTCAGAGTCCTGGTTGATGCTGCTGGCGAGCACCTTGGCGTCCATCTCCTCTTCCTCTCTGAACTGGATCTGGCTGAAGGTCTGCTGGAGGTAGGCATGTCTCCTCACCGGCACCGTCATGGTCTTCCCTTTGTGCTTCTTGTAGAGGAGCAACAGGTCCAGCACGTACTCCGCCCCGTACATGGGGTTGACCCGCCGGTAGCCGTACTGGATTTCCTTGAAGTCGATCACCCGTCCCCGCGTCTTGGCGTTGGCGTTAATCATCTCCATCACCTGCATGATGATGTCATCCAGGGCCAGACGCTGGGAGGAGTCCATTCCCCGGCGGGGGGGTTGACCGTCAGACGAGGAGAACAGGTACTTGCCCGTCAGGAACTCCCACTCCAGGACCTCCTCGCGGAGCCGAGGGTGGAACCTCATGAAGGACGGAGGCATGCCCAGCTGCAGGTCCTCTCGGCTGGGCTCGGCTGCCCCGTAGCGGCCCATCTGGACGATCTCACGGTGGAGCTGGATGGTGCGGTGGCGGAGCTGGGCAATCTTGCGGCTGAGCATGTAGCTGTGCAGGCGGTACTGGTAGGGCGGGTTCTTGTTGGGGTGCAGGGTGATGGCCCGGTGGATCTTGCTATTGTGGAGGTCGCGGATGTATCCCTTCTTGTTGGGCTCGTAGTTCTCGTAGAACAGCTGCTGCATCTGGGGAGAGAAGAGAGGTAGACAACGGCTGAGGTTACATCAATAAACTACATATGGCACAATAGAACACTCATGCATTATATAGACTAGGCCCTTTATGGGAGTGTACAAAAGCACAACGCATACAGAGAGCCCTCTAGGACAGAAAACATTCTGCCCTCTAAAATGCGAAAACAGCAAAAAACAAGTTGCACAACATAGCTTGAGCCTGTACTTGTATACTGCTCCACTGAGGATTTATTAAGATGGATGTCTATATGAACGTAAACTCCTGCAGCCCAATAGAGATGTTATTTTTATCAGACGTCCTGCAGCTAATGCAAAGTGCAAATTAGAACAGGCTGAAGGAATGCCTTCTGGAGGTGAGCTCTGAGCTTACAGAGCCCTCAAATATTGACCAGGGAGCGGGTAAGCCTCGGCGGTTCGATGAGTGTTTACTGCAAACCTGTTGAGGCTTTACAAACCTAATGTTCCCCCAATCACAGGGGGCCGTGTGAGTAAACTTCGGGACAGCTGCTGAGGCCCCTATTGGCAGCGACTCAAGCGTGGCCAAGAAGGAAGGGTCTGTGTTGTTGACCAATCCAATGAAGGGAGCCCTCAGAGGTCTATTTGCGAAAGACAGACACCGCTCAGAAAAAGGCCTCCAATTTTGAGAAGGACGGCTCTGGAATGCAGCCACAAACCCACTCCCCTGGGGGAAAGGCAATACACAGAATCGGACAGGACCGGTACAGAGGCCAGGCCTGATAGTTTTTTGAAAGCGATACCTAACTAGTGTAAGTACGGCTGGTCACAAGAACTCACTGAATAAGTCTCTTTGCTTTTCCATGGGCTCTGCCCCTGCCTTCCTGCACCTAGGAGGAGTTGGCACGTGGAAAACCATAAAATCAAGCAGTCTATTATCAATGGAAATCTTAAGCAAACCCCAAGCTTTAGAGTGTGAGGGGTCAGGTAGGCTATTACATCAGAACCAAGAGGGCTATCGCATGGCAGCCTTCCACACATTTCTTTAATGAGCATATACAATAAGATGTAGGAAAAAGACTGTGCTGCAGTAGTCAGCCCCTACACGTGTCCATGTTTCACTGGTTCTGAGAAGTGACTGGCAAATAGCCCTGTTTGGACACCAAACCATCGGGTGCATCTTTATAATATAAAGTGGCTTCCTCTCTATCTCTCCTTCCCATCATCTCCTTCCATACTTTGGAGAAGTCAGTGACATGGACAGTGTTCATCTACTTTCAGATGTTTTTAGATTTCCTCTCCTTCCCTTTTTCTTGGAGGGGTGGCCAAATGAAGATCTCCTTTGCTCTGAGAGGTAGCTAAATGAAGATCTCCTCTGCTCTGCTCTGAGAGATGGCTAAATGAAGATCTCCTCTCCTTTGCTCTGAGAGGTAGCTAAATGAAGATCTCCTCTCCTCTGCTCTGAGGTAGCTAAATGAATTTTTAATTTTTAATTTTAAATTTAAGATCTCCTCTCCTTTGCTCTGAGAGGTAGCTAAATGAAGATCTCCTCTCCTTTGCTCTGAGAGGTAGCTAAATGAAGATCTCCTCTCCTCTGCTCTGAGGTAGCTAAATGAAGATCTCCTCTCCTTTGCTCTGAGAGGTAGCTAAATGAAGATCTCCTCTCCTCTGCTCTGAGAGGTGGCTAAATGAAAATCTCCTCTGCTCTGCTCTGAGAGGTGGCTAAATGAAGATCTCCTCTGCTCTGAGAGGTAGCTAAATGAAGATCTGCTCTGCTCTGAGAGGTAGCTAAATGAAGATCTGCTCTGCTCTGAGAGGTAGCTAAATGAAGATCTCCTCTGCTCTGAGAGGTAGCTAATTGAAGATCTCCTCTGCTCTGAGAGGTAGCTAAATGAAGATCTCCTCTGCTCTGAGAGGTGGCTAAATGAAGATCTGCTCTGAGAGGTAGCTAAATGAAGATCTGCTCTGCTCTGAGAGGTAGCTAAATGAAGATCTCCTCTGCTCTGAGAGGTAGCTAAATGAAGATCTCCTCTGCTCTGCTCTGCTCTGAGAGGTAGCTAAATGAAGATCTGCTCTGAGAGGTAGCTAAATGAAGATCTCCTCTGCTCTGAGAGGTAGCTAAATGAAGATCTGCTCTGAGAGGTGGCTAAATTAAGATCTCCTCTGCTCTGAGAGATGGCTAAATGAAGATCTCTTCTGCTCTGAGAGGTGGCTAAATGAAGATCTCCTCTGCTCTGAGAGGTGGCTAAATGAAGATCTCCTCTGCTCTGAGAGGTGGCTAAATGAAGATCTCCTCTGCTCTGAGAGGTGGCTAAATGAAGATCTCCTCTGCTCTGAGAGGTGGCTAAATGAAGATCTCCTCTGCTCTGAGAGGTGGCTAAATGAAGATCTCCTCTGCTCTGAGAGGTGGCTAAATGAAGATCTCCTCTGCTCTGAGAGGTGGCTAAATGAAGATCTCCTCTGCTCTGAGAGGTAGATAAATGAAGATCTCCTCTGCTCTGAGAGGTAGCTAAATGAAGATCTCCTCTGCTCTGAGAGGTGGCTAAATGAAGATCTCCTCTGCTCTGAGAGGTGGCTAAATGAAGATCTCCTCTGCTCTGAGAGGTAGCTAAATGAAGATCTCCTCTGCTCTGAGAGGTAGCTAAATGAAGATCTCCTCTGCTCTGAGAGGTGGCCAAATGAAGATCTCCTCTGCTCTGAGAGGTGGCTAAATGAAGATCTCCTCTGCTCTGAGAGGTAGCTAAATGAAGATCTCCTCTGCTCTGAGAGGTAGCTAAATGAAGATCTGCTCTGAGAGGTGGCTAAATGAAGATCTCCTCTGCTCTGAGAGGTAGATAAATGAAGATCTCCTCTGCTCTGAGAGGTGGCCAAATGAAAGGAAGAAGATTAGAAGGAGCCACTTCAGAGTACTGAGACTTACCCCAGCAGGTAGGCCAAGTCGGATTGTTCTGAGTGCCCAGCTGTGAGGCAGTAGACATCAGCACTGCTGCGAGCCAGCCAGTCAGCCAGTCAGGATGTTTACCTCCCTCTCTCCCATGGCTTCCCCATCATTACCACCTCTAATGACCTGACTTTTGTCTTCCATGTCTCCATCAGCAGTTAAGACTCATTAGAATGATTTTTCACAGTCATTAAGCCTCCATAACACACCGCTCACAAGCCTCACATCAGCACACTTTCATCTAATCACCCTGAATGGCTCATTAAGAAATAAAAGGAAGAAAAATATAAATGGTAAGTTATTGCTGTGAGTTTTAAGCCTTGTGTCACACACAACCACATCAAGCAGAGCTTTGTGAAGAAGGTGGAGAAGCCCAAGCTCAGTGATGGACAGATAAGCTAAGCGCTGAAAAGCATACCATGTGTTTTATGCCAGGTTTTAACAACCTATTGTATTCAGACTTTCTGTGTTCAAACGCTTCAAAAATCTGTGCTTGACTGAGTTCACATGTAACCAATGGAATGGTGCAAACCTAGCCCATCTGGCACTCCAGGCAAGCTAGATCAAACACTTAAAGCATTTGAAATACATCAAATACTGGTTGAACCCAGGTCTGATTGTAGTAATCTGTTGTGATCACGACAACTGGTGGAAAAGCAGAGGCATCGGAATAGACGGCTCGGGAACAGAAGACAAAAGGTTCCCCAATATACAACCGTCTCTTCAGGCACTTCATCAGGAGGAGATCCTATCTGGACACATTAAGACGACAGCTCAGTGTTGTATCCTATCTGGACACATTAAGACGACAGCTCAGTGTTGTATCCTATCTGGACACATTAAGACGACAGCTCAGTGTTGTATCCTATCTGGACACATTAAGACGACAGCTCAGTGTTGTATCCTATCTGGACACATTAAGACGACAGCTCAGTGTTGTATCCTATCTGGACACATTAAGACGACAGCTCAGTGTTGTATCCTATCTGGACACATTAAGACGACAGCTCAGTGTTGTATCCTATCTGGACACATTAAGACGACAGCTCAGTGTTGTATCCTATCTGGACACATTAAGACGACAGCTCAGTGTTGTATCCTATCTGGACACATTAAGACGACAGCTCAGTGTTGTATCCTATCTGGACACATTAAGACGACAGCTCAGTGTTGTATCCTATCTGGACACATTAAGACGACAGCTCAGTGTTGTATCCTATCTGGACACATTAAGACGACAGCTCAGTGTTGTATCCTATCTGGACACATTAAGACGACAGCTCAGTGTTGTATCCTATCTGGACACATTAAGACGACAGCTCAGTGTTGTATCCTATCTGGACACATTAAGACGACAGCTCAGTGTTGTATCCTATCTGGACACATTAAGACGACAGCTCAGTGTTGTATCCTATCTGGACACATTAAGACGACAGCTCAGTGTTGTATCCTATCTGGACACATTAAGACGACAGCTCAGTGTTGTATCCTATCTGGACACATTAAGACGACAGCTCAGTGTTGTATCCTATCTGGACACATTAGGACGACAGCTCAGTGTTGTATCCTATCTGGACACATTAGGACGACAGCTCAGTGTTGTATCCTATCTGGACACATTAGGACGACAGCTCAGTGTTGTATCCTATCTGGACACATTAGGACGACAGCTCAGTGTTGTATCCTATCTGGACACATTAAGACGACAGCTCAGTGTTGTATCCTATCTGGACACATTAAGACGACAGCTCAGTGTTGTATCCTATCTGGACACATTAAGACGACAGCTCAGTGTTGTATCCTATCTGGACACATTAAGACGACAGCTCAGTGTTGTATCCTATCTGGACACATTAAGACGACAGCTCAGTGTTGTATCCTATCTGGACACATTAAGACGACAGCTCAGTGTTGTATCCTATCTGGACACATTAAGACGACAGCTCAGTGTTGTATCCTATCGGGACACATTAAGACGACAGCTCAGTGTTGTATCCTATCTGGACACATTAAGACGACAGCTCAGTGTTGTATCCTATCTGGACACATTAAGACGACAGCTCAGTGTTGTATCCTATCTGGACACATTAAGACGACAGCTCAGTGTTGTATCCTATCTGGACACATTAAGACGACAGCTCAGTGTTGTATCCTACTGGCCTGGCGCAGCCGGGACCATCTGGCCAAGGACGACAGCTCAGTGTTGCCCTATCGGCCTGCGCAGCTCGTGGCCCACGGACACATTAAGACGACAGCTCAGTGTTGTATCCTATCTGGACACATTAAGACGACAGCTCAGTGTTGTATCCTATCTGGACACATTAAGACGACAGCTCAGTGTTGTATCCTATCTGGACACATTAAGACGACAGCTCAGTGTTGTATCCTATCTGGACACATTAAGACAACAGCTCAGTGTTGTATCCTATCTGGACACATTAAGACGACAGCTCAGTGTTGTAAATGTAGAATTAGTCATGCCACTGTCTCATCTTCCCTTCCCTGCTAACTCTTTATCTCCTAGCCTCCATAAAGTCAATATGGACGCCACTCCAAACAAAGCAGAGGGAAAACAAACAGAGCTATCAAGTCCATTACAAGAGGGCAACGCTATCGCAGCGCGACTAAATATCCCCCCTGAACAAACATGTAGTCATTGTGGAACGATTGCATTCGGAGACAGGTGATACAATTGTCTTCCTTGGACCGCGCTACTTGGGCCTAAATCAACACATTACGGCTGGACGGCAGAACCCTGCAAAGTAATGTGAGTAGATATGCACTCTGGGGTTGTGTCCAAAATGGCACCCTATTCCCCATGTAGTGCACTACTTTTGACCAGAACCATATGGGACCCTGGTCAAAAGTACTGAGCTGCATAGGGAATAGTGTGCCATTTGGGACACTGGCTGGGTAAGTGGCGGTTCCAGTCTGGCTCATGTCGGGGCTAGTGCTGGCTAGCGTAGGCTTCCTCTGGAGTTGTGCGTAAACTGAGAGCCAGTTAAATCTGTGATGAACATACAGCATGGCCAAGGGAAACACCAACGGCAGACACCATCTGCTATTTAACCAATATTACAAGGGACAAGTTGTCTGAAATCACCATTAAGGGGTGAGAATAGAGCCAGGTTGGCGTTCAGAAAACTTCTCAGGTGTTGGAATGTGAAGGGCTGTTGGAATGCCACTCGGCTTGAGGGCAACTCTGTGGGAAATATATGCTCCTCTGATCAGCAACCATCAGGGGCAGGAATGTGACTGGAAAAACTCAGGCCCTAGGCAACATGCAGGTATTATTAGGTCATTAGCATTAGTTGGGGGGACAGGGAATGTAGGGAATAGGGTGCCATTACGGAAGCAGTCAGAGAATCCCACAGTCTAGTCTATTGCTGACACCAGTTGAATCCCACAGGGAAGACTGGAGGGCAGTAACCTAGTCTATTGCTGACACCAGTTGAATCCCACAGGGAAGACTGGAGGGCAGTAACCTAGTCTATTGCTGACACCAGTTGAATCCCACAGGGAAGACTGGAGGGCAGTAACCTAGTCTATTGCTGACACCAGTTGAATCCCACAGGGAAGACTGGAGGGCAGTAACCTAGTCTATTGCTGACACCAGTTGAATCCCACAGGGAAGACTGGAGGGCAGTAACCTAGTCTATTGCTGACACCAGTTGAATCCCACAGGGAAGACTGGAGGGCAGTAACCTAGTCTATTGCTGACACCAGTTGAATCCCACAGGGAAGACTGGAGGGCAGTAACCTAGTCTATTGCTGACACCAGTTGAATCCCACAGGGAAGACTGGAGGGCAGTAACCTAGTCTATTGCTGACACCAGTTGAATCCCACAGGGAAGACTGGAGGGCAGTAACCTAGTCTATTGCTGACACCAGTTGAATCCCACAGGGAAGACTGGAGGGCAGTAACCTAGTCTATTGCTGACACCAGTTGAATCCCACAGGGAAGACTGGAGGGCAGTAACCTAGTCTATTGCTGACACCAGTTGAATCCCACAGGGAAGACTGAAGGGCAGTAACCTAGTCTATTGCTGACACCAGTGTGACAGGTTTGGTACAGGCTGGGACTAGCCACTCACATCTCTGGCCCATGATAAAGGAGCGCAGCACCAGACCTGTGTCTGTTGTGTGTGTCTGTTGTGGGTCTGTTGTGTGTGTCTGCTGTGTGTGTGTCTGTTGTGTGTGCATGTGAGAGAGACAGCTTGCGTGTATGTGTCTAAATGGTGCTTCATTCTAGGTGGCCAGTTCTGGTATATTTCAGCTCAGAGGTGCAATGTTCCATTATGGTCCAATGACATTACCGGCTCTCGCTGTCAACACACACGCCCCTGCTGCAGAGAGATAGCTACCATCCACCTACCTACAACAAGAGAGGGGAGCTGACCAGCCAGAGGGGAGAGGGAGAGGGAGTGGAGCTGACCAGCCAGAGGGGAGAGAGACAGAGAGGAGCTGACCAGCCAGAGGGGAGAGGGAGAGAGACAGAGAGAGGAGCTGACCAGCCAGAGGGGAGAGGGAGAGAGACAGAGAGAGGAGCTGACCAGCCAGAGAGGAGAGGGAGAGAGACAGAGAGAGGAGCTGACCAGCCAGAGAGGAGAGGGAGAGAGACAGAGAGGGGAGCTGACCAGCCAGAGGGGAGAGGGAGAGAGACAGAGAGAGGAGCTGACCAGCCAGAGGGGAGAGGGAGAGAGACAGAGAGGGGAGCTGACCAGCCAGAGGGGAGAGGGAGAGAGACAGAGAGGGGAGCTGACCAGCCAGAGGGGAGAGAGACAGAGAGGAGCTGACCAGCCAGAGGGGAGAGGGAGAGAGACAGAGAGAGGAGCTGACCAGCCAGAGGGGAGAGGGAGAGAGACAGAGAGAGGAGCTGACCAGCCAGAGAGGAGAGGGAGAGAGACAGAGAGAGGAGCTGACCAGCCAGAGAGGAGAGGGAGAGAGACAGAGAGGGGAGCTGACCAGCCAGAGGGGAGAGGGAGAGAGACAGAGAGGGGAGCTGACCAGCCAGAGGGGAGAGGGAGAGAGACAGAGAGGGGAGCTGACCAGCCAGAGGGGAGAGGGAGAGAGACAGAGAGTGGAGCTGACCAGCCAGAGGGGAGAGGGAGAGAGACAGAGAGAGGAGCTGACCAGCCAGAGGGGAGAGGGAGAGAGACAGAGAGAGGAGCTGACCAGCCAGAGGGGAGAGGGAGAGAGACAGGGAGGGGAGCTGACCAGCCAGAGAGGAGAGGGAGAGAGACAGAGAGTGGAGCTGACCAGCCAGAGGGGAGAGGGAGAGAGACAGGGAGGGGAGCTGACCAGCCAGAGAGGAGAGGGAGAGAGACAGGGAGGGGAGCTGACCAGCCAGAGAGGAGAGGGAGAGAGACAGAGAGGGGAGCTGACCAGCCAGAGAGGAGAGGGAGAGAGACAGAGAGTGGAGCTGACCAGCCAGAGGGGAGAGGGAGAGAGACAGGGAGGGGAGCTGACCAGCCAGAGAGGAGAGGGAGAGAGGGGAGCTGACCAGCCAGAGAGGAGAGGGAGAGAGACAGAGAGAGGAGCTGACCAGCCAGAGGGGAGAGGGAGAGAGACAGAGAGAGGGGAGCTGACCAGCCAGAGGGGAGAGGGAGAGAGACAGGGAGGGGAGCTGACCAGCCAGAGAGGAGAGGGAGAGAGACAGAGAGGGGAGCTGACCAGCCAGAGAGGAGAGGGAGAGAGACAGAGAGTGGAGCTGACCAGCCAGAGAGGAGAGGGAGAGAGGGGAGCTGACCAGCCAGAGAGGAGAGGGAGAGAGACAGAGAGTGGAGCTGACCAGCCAGAGAGGAGAGGGAGAGAGACAGAGAGAGGAGCTGACCAGCCAGAGAGGAGAGGGAGAGAGACAGAGAGGGGAGCTGACCAGCCAGAGAGGAGAGGGAGAGAGACAGAGAGAGGAGCTGACCAGCCAGAGGGGAGAGGGAGAGAAACAGAGAGAGGAGCTGACCAGCCAGAGAGGAGAGGGAGAAAGGGGAGCTGACCAGAGTAAAGAGTAAGAGTAAAGAAAATGGGCAGAAGTCCCAGGCAGTAGAACACAGGACAGAGGAGAGGAGTCCCAGGCAGTAGAACACAGAACAGAGGAGAGGAAAGGAGTCCCAGGCAGTAGAACACAGAACAGAGGAGAGGAAAGGAGTCCCAGGCAGTAGAACACAGAACAGAGGAGAGGAAAGGAGTCCCAGGCAGTAGAACACAGAACAGAGGAGAGGAAAGGAGTCCCAGGCAGTAGAACACAGAACAGAGGAGAGGAAAGGAGGAGAGGAGTCCCAGGCAGTAGAACACAGAACAGAGGAGAGGAAAGGAGGAGAGGAGTCCCAGGCAGTAGAACACAGGACAGAGGAGAGGAGTCCCAGGCAGTAGAACACAGAACAGAGGAGAGGAAAGGAGGAGAGGAGTCCCAGGCAGTAGAACACAGGACAGAGGGGAGGAAAGGAGGAGAGGAGTCCCAGGCAGTAGAACACAGGACAGAGGAGAGGAAAGGAGGAGAGGAGTCCCAGGCAGGAGAACACAGAACAGAGGAGAGAAAAGGAAAGGAGGAGAGGAATCCCAGGCAGTAGAACACAGGACAGAGGAGAGGAAAGACACCATTATGCAAGCGTAACTGGCCCCTTTGTGCTCGAGTGTTGTCTGTCCAAAGTGATTTCCCTGCCCGCCTATCCTCCCCTCACACCTATGGCAGCCTCACAATAGTCTATCCTCCCCTCACACCTATGGCAGCCTCACAATAGTCTATCCTCCCCTCACACCTATGGCAGCCTCACAATAGTCTATCCTCCCCTCACACCTATGGCAGCCTCACAATAGTCTATCCTACCCTCACACCTATGGCAGCCTCACAATAGTCTATCCTCCCCTCACACCTATGGCAGCCTCACAATAGCCTATCCTCTCCTCACACCTATGGCAGCCTCACAATAGTCTATCCTCCCCTCACACCTATGGCAGCCTCACAATAGTCTATCCTACCCTCACACCTATGGCAGCCTCACAATACTCTATCCTTCCCTCACACCTATGGCAGCCTCACAATAGTCTATCCTCCCCTCACACCTATGGCAGCCTCACAATAGCCTATCCTCTCCTCACACCTATGGCAGCCTCACAATAGTCTATCCTCCCCTCACACCTATGGCAGCCTCACAATAGTCTATCCTCCCCTCACACCTATGGCAGCCTCACAATAGTCTATCCTCCCCTCACACCTATGGCAGCCTCACAATAGTCTATCCTACCCTCACACCTATGGCAGCCTCACAATAGTCTATCCTCCCCTCACACCTATGGCAGCCTCACAATAGCCTATCCTACCCTCACACCTATGGCAGCCTCACAATAGTCTATCCTTCCCTCACACCTATGGCAGCCTCACAATAGTCTATCCTCCCCTCACACCTATGGCAGCCTCACAATAGCCTATCCTCTCCTCACACCTATGGCAGCCTCACAATAGTCTATCCTCCCCTCACACCTATGGCAGCCTCACAATAGTCTATCCTCCCCTCACACCTATGGCAGCCTCACAATAGTCTATCCTCCCCTCACACCTATGGCAGCCTCACAATAGTCTATCCTACCCTCACACCTATGGCAGCCTCACAATAGTCTATCCTCCCCTCACACCTATGGCAGCCTCACAATAGCCTATCCTCTCCTCACACCTATGGCAGCCTCACAATAGTCTATCCTCCCCTCACACCTATGGCAGCCTCACAATAGTCTATCCTCCCCTCACACCTATGGCAGCCTCACAATAGCCTATCCTCCCCTCACACCTATGGCAGCCTCACAATAGCCTATCCTCCCCTCACACCTATGGCAGCCTCACAATAGTCTATCCTCCCCTCACACCTATGGCAGCCTCATAATAGTCTATCCTCTCCTCACGCCTATGGCAGCCTCACAATAGCCTATCATCTCCTCACACCTATGGCAGCCTCACAATAGTCTATCCTCCCCTCACACCTATGGCCTCCTCACAATAGTCTATCCTCTCCTCACACCTATGGCAGCCTCACAATAGTCTATCCTCCCCTCACACCTATGGCAGCCTCACAATAGTCTATCCTCCCCTCACACCTATGGCAGCCTCACAATAGCCATGAAATTGAGTCTCTGAAGGGATACGGATGTGTACCCTTCAGCAGTATTGTGACACCAGATTACTTTTAGTGTGTGCATCCCAAATGGCACCCTATTCCCTATATAGTGCACTACTTTTTAACAGAGCCATGGTCATATAGGGAATAGGGTGCCATTTGGGACACAGTCCAGATGACTTCATTGTGACACCAGACGTATTGTCATGCAGCAGCAGCCATTTGCCATTAGTGGACAAGCTGAAAGAGACAGTCTAAAGATCAATAGATCTTTGATGTATAGAGATAGCATACTGGAGACAGCATACTGGAGACAGCATACTGGGGGGTGAATGCAGTGGGCTGTAGCCATAAAGATGACAGAGCCTTTCTCTGCAATGGCTGCTTCCATGACATGATTTGGGCCAAGTGAGCCCTCTATCCAACTCTATGGCTGTAGCTATAGAAATGAATGCTGGACAGCAGAGTTGGATCAACACCATTTCGTGTCTCTGTAGGAAATGATTTGAAATTTGATTCATACACAGAACACTGCCCAGAGTGCATTTCTGTGAGTTGGAATTGAATTGACTCCAACACTATTGGTTTAGTGCATCTGCATACTCAGCTGGGAGAGACACAATCCCCAAATTCCAAAGAACTGCGATCGCACAGATGTCCCAGACAACAGATTTCCTCAACTGCTCATCTAATCAGAGACATCAAAGAATCTCATCTGAAGATTCTACTCCTGGTTTAGTCTAGTCTAAATATTTTTACGAGCCTAAAGAGAGTGTGTTTCTGGTGTGTATTGCACACATGTGGTCGACTACTGTTCCAGTCATCGACTGAGATTTACACATCTGCTTTTCAGCCATTAGCGCTTTCTGGTTTGCCAACAATTAATTCAACCATGTTTCCTTCAACTACGACACATCTGAGACACACAGACGATAAGATGAACAACTAGCTGGATTCCTCTAGCGTTGTGGCTTCATTTCCCTGCTGTAGCTTCAGAGGTACTCAGTAACACTCCACTAACCATCTAGTTATTATCTCTCGTCAGTAGTCTTCTCCCTTCAATAACTAACAATCTGCAGTCAGCAGAGGAAGAAAGGAAAGGAGAAGGGAGTGGTTCTGGTTTGAACCAGGAAGAGAGGAGAGAGGTCCTGAGTTGGACCAGGAGGAGAGAAGAAAGAGAACGCCTCATTTGAATAAAACACCACAAGCCAACATGCAGTGGCTGTGTTCCAAATGGCACCCTATGGCCCTGGTCAAAAGTAGTGCACTACATAAGGAATAGGGTGCCATTTGGGACGAAAAGACAGTACAGAGTAGTGATATGGCATTTGTGGCCGATACCAATATCCGATATTTTCCTTGCCAAAAACCCGATACCGATAACCGATATTTAACATTTTCGCAGCCTTTTAACCATTCTAGTACGGTTAAATAGTTAACACACACACATGGACGCAGTGGTCCAAGGCACTGCATCTCAGTGCAAGAGGCGTCACTACAGTTCCTGGTTCGAATCCAGGCTGTATCACATCCGGCCGTGATTGGGAGTCCCATAGGGCGGCACATAATTGGCCCAGCGTTGTCCGGGTTTGGTCGGGGTAGGACGTCATTTTAAATAAGAATTTGTTCTTAATTGACATGGCTAGTTAAATAAAGGTCACACACACACCAAAAAGTTATTTTGTTGGCATTTACGTATGTCCCCATTACCAGTAAAACATCATCAGAACCTATTTCTTTCACTAACTTGCTGTGCTGTTTCATTGTTCAGTCGTTTCATTCTCAACCAGGATTTCTATGTAAAACCTGTTTGGGTTTTTGCGTGTCAAAAAAGATACACGTTAAATAACACTATTTGACGTGTCAAATAAGCTTGTTGACCAATCAGGACCTGAATATGACTGCACGTCACAAAAATGTAACTAGTTCATACATTTTTTACGTAATTATTACACAAATCACTTGTATTTCCTATGTCAATGATTCATCGATACGTATGCTATGATGTCGGTAAAGTTGTCTCGCGCACCAACAGTTCTGGTCATAAAAAAATGGATGAAAACAATGTTCTTCCCCAAAAACATAGCAAAACAATAATCTGTTTCAGTAGCTATCGTTAGCTAGCTAACTATATAGCTAGGTGTCATTATCTAAAATAACCCTAATTTATAAGACGGTTATTACTTGATTAATGGTGGTCGGACCCATCTATGTTAAGCTAGCCACAATAAGGATTAGCCACAATAGTGGACTATGCGGTTTGCCTTCAAAATAAGTCATTGACAGTGATGCAAATTAATACAAATAGTAGAATTCTGCCATAATTGAATAGATCATGCTAAACGAGGTTGGAATGTTATATAAAATCAACAAAAGACAATAATTTGTTAATTTGACAAAATCTGTTTAAATCACACTGGATGTATTATACTTTAGAATTACACTGGGGGCATACTTATTTCACTGTACAGCCTTACCTATGGATTGTGGATCAATGACATGGGGTATCAGTCTACTCAGTGACACCCAGAGAACGTAGCTCTTATTGCGGGACTCTGAAACAACTGTGAATTGAGCCGCATTTATTGTCAACCTGTGTGTTTTGAACACTATTCCCAAGGAAAAACAATACTGCGTGGATGTTTGAGTCTGATAACTCTGAGGTGGACGTTGGGAAAAAATATATTGGGTATTGAGTAGAATGTTACCCCCATTTCATTGATCCCCAATCCTTAGGTAAAGCTGTACAGTGCAATATGAATGTCAACACACAATAGGCTGACTGAGGAGGTGATTTCACAGTCACAGTCCCGCGATAAGAGCTACAATGCTAATATTTGCGTAAACTCTTCACAGTTGTGTTCTGTGGGTGTCACCGAGTAGACCGATACCCCATTTCATTGGTTCACATTTCAACATTGTTTAACATTATCTAGTTTAAATATGGCATGATTCCACCAATTATAACCTTCTGCATCACTTTCAAAGAGGTACTGCTATTTTTAAGGCCAACCGCAAATTCCACTATTGTGCCTTATTCTTATTGTGGCTAGCTTCACAACACATACCCGGTCAGGTCGAGCCTTACTAGCCAGATGAAGCTAGCTGGCTGCTTATAACGTTAGCTTTGGGAAACAGGGTTAAGTAGCTGGCTAGCTATTTATTTTCATGAATTGAAGTTAAATTTCAATAGGCGAACAACGTGGCTACCTAGCTAATACTTACTCACAAAGACTCCTAAATCATTGCTAAGAATAGTGAAAATGACTGCAGTTTCTACTGGTTATTGTTTTCAGGCTGGTTGTACTGGCGAAGCTAGGTACCAAGCTAAAGCCAGCTAGCTACCCCAGAAGTTGCGGTCGAACAAATAATACTTTATTATCAACGCGGGATTGTAAACACATCGTTCGTGGCCGGTGTTTGTTTGCAGACTTTTTTGTACAGCTTTGACAGTACTACTGATAGTAGTGGTGGCGCTTGGCTTGCACGTGCAAATTCAGAACACACAACATTCTATAATAGAACGGTGTTATTTGACGTGTCAAATTAAAAGATTATTTAAATGCATAAAATAGTGTTATTGTCAAAGTGTTATTTGACGTGTATCTTTTTTGACAGGCAAAGACCCAAACGGTGTTCCATAGTATGTTCTGAGCTAATAGCAGTGATGCTATTACTGTGCAACTCAGGTAGGGTAACATCTGAACAATAGCGCACTTGGTAATGTTAATGTGTACTGGTGCTCGACCAGTCGCGAAAGCCAACATCACCCACGACAGAGAACGGTTGATTGTCAAGGGCAATGAATTCCATTATCTTGGCGTTAATGGATTTCGCTTCCTTCAAATGACTGTTCGACTTGTTGACTGCTCGATTGACACAGCAGACATTGTGGGCTAGGTTAGGAATGCTGTGTTGCACGTGTAGCGCAACATTTTATGTGGCGTCATTACGTCATGTACCTACGTTATATAGGTATGCACGTCAGCTTTGACGTCGCAGTTAAACTAGACATCGGGACAATACCGATGTTGGCATTTTTAGCTGATATCGGCTGATTCCGATATGTTCACCGATATATTGTGCATCCCTAGTACAGAGAAGAGTAGAGGTTCCAGGTCAGGATATTACAGAGGCTGCAGTCAGGATATGAGGTTAAGGCCCAGACCAAAGCCGGACAGACTCCAGGACAGAGCCTACAGGAGAATACTCTGATCTCTGCCAAAGGACTGGACACACCAAAACATCAATCAAGTCATTAGAGAGAGGCCTTTGGTTCCGTTAAAATGAGAATAAGAAGGCATAATGTCATATTTAATCTAGGTCTGCAAAGAGGTGCATGTCGAGGTCTTTAATGGCATAGATTGTGATGGTAGAAGTGTCCCTAGCTGAGAACCAGCCTGTTTCTACATTCAACCAAGCAAAACACAAGGCAGAACATGACACAGCAGGAGACACTCTAGGATAGGCTGTCAAGAAATCAGGACTTCTACAGAGTTGTTGTAAAGCATGTCCAAAAGATTAGTCGTCTAATGTCTTCCAGCATTCAGCCTTTCAGTAGAAGATGCCCAGTCATCACTCCTGTTCTCCCTCACCACCCTGTCACACACACACACACACACACACACACACACACACACACACACACACACACACACACACACACACACACACACACACACACACACACACACACACACACACACACACACACACGGGGGTGGGTTTTACAGGTGATTCAAATCAGTGAGCGTTATCCTTACAGCTTTCCAGGTGACTACCAGAGGAAGTAAATAACAAAGCCCAGAGGATGCCTGGGCTTGTGCTAACATGTTACCTGTAGCGCTCTGCCAACCAACGCACTATACTACAGGTCTCTATCTCAGAGAGAAATCTCAATCTGACACACAGGAAGATCCCTCACAGATCAAATTGTCCCTCACAGACAAAGGTGTGTGTTTAAGAAATTGAGCAGAGTGTGCAGGTCCCATTCTTACTATGTAAACAGTCCTTTGATAGCTTGGTTACTTCAACTGCAAAGTAACACTACTCAATAGAACGGTAGCAACAAACAGAAACACATGATCGAGGCCTTGCATAGAATCTCCCCAAGCTCATGTCCCAAACACACACACACAAACACAATTCATAGCCTCCATTCCGCGACCTGCGTGCTAGCCGATTTAATCGAGTTAACAAGTGGCTGTTGTGGGAAATTAGCGAGGCACGCCAAAGTGATTAGCCTGGTAGAGTGTTGCTATTGAAAAAGACTTCAGTACGGCTGCTAGTCACCTCTACAGTAATCCCTGGGCTGTCCCAACACAGCCTCCTTCCCTACTAAGCATACACACAGAGTATACAAAACATTAGGAACACCAGCTCTTTCCATGGCTTAGACTGACCAGGTGAATCCAGGTGAAAGCTATGATCCCTTATTGATGTCACTTGTTAAATCCACTTCAATCAGTGTAGATGAAGGGGAGGAGACAAAATATTTAAGTGCCTTTGAACAATGTATGGTAGTAGGTGCCAGGCGCACCGGTTTGAGTGTGTCAAGAACTGCAATGCTGCTGGGTTTATCACACTCAACAGTTTTCTGTGTGTATCAAGAATGGTCCACCACCTAAAGGACATCCAGCCAACTTGACACAACTGTGGGAAGCATTGGAGTCAACATGGGCCAGCATCCCTGTGGAACTCTTTCAACACCTTGTAGAGTCCATGCCTCGACAAATTGAGGCTCTTCTGAGGGCAAAGGGAGGTGCAACTCAATATTAGGAAGGTGTTCCTAATGTTTTGTACACTGTGTATAACTACTGTTCAGCTAATGCTGGGCCCTCTCCCAATACTAACACAGATTCCTAGTCTTCTTTCCTACAGTACCACTGTAAATCTCTTGCAGTGATCCCTACACGGACCCTGTCCCAACAATCTAAAAACAGCCTCTTCTCTTCGTCTCCTTTGTGAGAGTTTTCAGATGCAGGCAGGGTAGAGTGTTGGAACTGTGCTGCAGGCCTGAATGGACATCAGTCACTGAGCAGAGGTTTTTCACACATGCCGCTTGTAATATTTCGATTAGACTTGATGAGTTCAGCCAATGGGACTACATAGCTCTTCTCCAGACAAAATGTTTGTAATTTTACCGCATTCGAAATCAGTTACAGGGGTTTGAGAACGTACTGCTTCATCCCTTATGCTCTTTCATTTAAAGTGCACAGCTCAATAGACAAACAATAACACCAGCTGTTAAATGCAATGGATGACATAAAGCTAGGCAAAGGTCAATATTGACCCTAAATACATCTTTGTGATGGCTCAAAGTCACCAGCAATCATATCCTGTGGACTGAATGCATCCTTCATTAAGCTCAAGGAGAGCGTGCACAGAACAAGGTAATACCATCCTAAAGGGACTGAGTGGTGCAGACCTAATACCATGGAGCAGAGAAAAGTTACGTTTGGCCAGATTGACTGTTTAAACTTGTGACTCATTTGATTTTGATTAGATTTATTAAGATCGCCATTAGCGACAGCTAGTCTTACTGGGGTCTGACACAAACTGACAGGAGGGATAGGCTAGATTTGCTGCATACTGTTTTCACCTGTCAGTCTGTCACCTCCTTTCAGATCAGTGGGAAATAATGAAGGTACGGAGGAAAGGAAGGACATTTGACACCCCTGTTCAGAACGCAGCACACCCCAGACGTCCATCTTGATAAGGGCCTTGTCAGTCAGTGTGCTGCCATATGAGTTAGGTTCCGGTTATTCTTGGGAGCACTAACGAGGGGTGGAATCTGAAAAACTGCCATTAGTTTGGCCCAGCGCTATGCTGAGGACAACGACAGGTCTGGGTGGGAGACAAGATACAGCAGAAAGGGTATTTTGTTCCCACTACCATCGACATCCCTCTATCCAGATGTCGTCTTTCCCTAATGTCCAGGGCCTAGAGGGAGAGGTGGGGAGTCTATAGCCTGGTCCCAGATCTGGGTGTGCTTTAGCAAACTTCTCCAACTACCCTTCGTCATGCCTTCTAGTCAGAGGAGTTGGCCAGAAATCACATAACAGATCTGGGACCAGCCTAGCAGAGATAGGGAAGGTTGACAAGTAACAACAAAGTGAGGTTACAATGGAATTCCTGTACTCCCTTTCCCCAGATATTCAATTTAGTTCATCTTAACCACAGGGTAGAGTGCTGTAATTCCAAAACATGACGGTTAGAAAAGGGAAGGGGATTCTGCAGGGACAAACCCCAATGAAAGACAGGAGTCATCAGCTCCTTCTGGTTTTCTTGTCGTTGCCATTCTGACAGCTTTTCTCCCACTCTGTAGTTGAGCAAGTGGGGAAATGAACACGTTGGTGACCACAGGCTCACAGTGCCTGCCAGCCAGCCAGCCAGCCAGCCAGCCAGCCAGCCAGCCAGCCAGCCAGCCAGCCAGCCAGCCAGTCTTCTCTCCAGTGTCTCTACTGTTTCCTTCACCACAGCTCTAATTCTAAATCTAAAACAGACAACACCCTACCCAGGCCAATACATGGCAAACTTGTTTTGAGAGTTAGGATTTTAAAAGCCTCCATGTTGGCACCAAAAGTTCAAAGACAACTGCTTGTAGTCAGAGTTCTGAATTAGAACGCTATTGTCATAAAATGTTTGGTGCCAACAGTTTTGCAGGCCAAGCCCAAATGCATAGATATATCAGGGTATTGGGACAACCGGATCCTAACATCAATTGACCTTTCCTCCCAATTGGTTAAGGTTAGGATTAGGGGAGGATAATACAATCCTAGATATGTGCCCTAGACCCGAAGCAGAACATAATCACAACATCCTACCAAACCTGGCTGGCCAAACCCACCATGAACCAATTCTGCCAAGGTGACAACAATGCCATTTCCCAGTTGCTTTGAATGTTCAAAATCATAGTGTAAGAACACTTTTAAAACCTCAAAGGATAAGATGATCCAACTTTCTAAATGACTCCTAGCTAGTTAGCTGTTCAGCTTTCTAAATGAGTCCTAGCTAGGTAGCGGTTCAGCTTTCTAAATGAGTCCTAGCTAGGTAGCGGTTCAGCTTTCTAAATGAGTCCTAGCTAGGTAGCTGTTCAGCTTTCTAAATGAGTCCTAGCTAGGTAGCGGTTCAGCTTTCTAAATGAGTCCTAGCTAGGTAGCGGTTCAGCTTTCTAAATGAGTCCTAGCTAGGTAGCTGTTCAGCTTTCTAAATGAGTCCTAGCTAGGTAGCTGTTCAGCTTTCTAAATGAGTCCTAGCTAGGTAGCTGTTCAGCTTTCTAAATGAGTCCTAGCTAGGTAGCTGTTCAGCTCTCTAGCACATTTACTAATGTATTTGTAAACTATTAACAAGCTAGTTAGCTATCACATGATTTTGTCACACTGTCAACTGAATAGTTAACAAGCAACACGATATGCCAAATAAGTCTAAAAACCACTTGAGGGCAAATCAATTCAGACAAGTCACATGGCCAGGAATCAGATTTGTATTGGACTTCAAACCACCTACGAAGGTGGTTTGAAATGTGGCTTGAAATATCCGATTTCATGTGCTTTTTGACAGTTCAGACTGCAGGAAAAAGAACAGATTCGGATCAGATAAGCAAATGAATAGAATTGGAGTCACGTCAAACTGTCAATGTGAACAAGGTGGCTCATTTCATATTGAGAATAAGATTTGCCTGTCTGGGCCATTTTCCCCATAGATATGTAGTTTACAAAGCCATTATGGTATCCAAGGACGTCGTTAGAGATATGAGAGTTGCGGGGGCTAAATCGTATGCCAGTAAGAGTGGGCCGATTTAGGATACAGGTGGCAAGGCAAGAAAAACTAATCAATCTCTAATCTTGTTCCATGGTGGCTATCAGGTACATTAAAGTCAATACAATGGAACAGTTATCTGGCTTAGCTCAAGCTGTGGCCTCCACCCCCGAGCTAGGCCTTGACAAGCCTGGGACTCTCCTGATATCACATGCCCACACATAACCCCCTCCTTGGGACAGAGCGGCCGGATATCCCTGGGTGGCTGGGAGACTCCTGATAGCATATTCAAACATGCCGGGAGAGGTTTGAAAAAGCACAACATGTACAATGGACCTAAAATAAGCACCTCGTGGCTATGTGGAGAAGAGAGGAGTCCATTGCATTGCTGTGCTCCATCTTCAGCATACAGTTCACGTTACACTAAACCAACCCATCTGCAGATGTAGAAAATCTAAATCAAATCACATTTTATTTGTCACATGCACCGAATAGAACAGGTGTAGACTTTACCGTGAAATACTTACTTACAAGCCCTTAACCAACAATGCAGTTCAAGAAATAGAGTTAAGAAAATATTTACTAAATAAACTAAAAAGTGGAAAAACATTACAAGAAAAAAAAGTAACAAGAAAATGACATTCAAATACCGGGGCTATATACAGGGGGCATCGGTACCGAGTCAATGTACGGAGGTACAGGTTAGGCGAGGTGATTTGTAAAGTGACTATGCATAAGTAATAAACAGCGAGTAGCAGCAGTGTAAGGTGGGGGGGGGGGGGGGGGGGGGGGTCAAGGTGATAACCGCGGCATACAGAGAACCAATTGTCTCGCTGTAATTAGGATACCAAACAGTGGTCTTACAGACTTATACATACAGTCGGAAAACGATAACCTCGGCATAAAGATACCCCATTGTCTGGCTGTAATTATGTCTCAAGACCTCTCACTTATTCTTTAATAAAGTCAGAATCGCTCCTAGGAGGAGTGCTGAAAGCAGCCCCCTAAAAGCCTAGTGTTGAATTTCTACTCTTGGCACTGGACCAGCCACAGACAAAGCGCTGTTAACTGCCAAAGAACGGACAGAAAAATGGAATGGGCAGAAAGAGGAAGAAGAGGGAAAACCCTCTCAAAATCCAGCGGAAAGTCTGGAAAGAAGAAAAAAACAACCCATTGGATATTCCATAAGTACGTTCTCCTATAGACTGAGAGGCTTATGACCAAGCTGCCTGGGAAGTTGAGAACAGTAGCCACGGTAACTACCTCGCTAATGTACAGGGCCACTACGGGTCACTGATACCCAGAATGCCTCTCACCACTCCTCCATGCCAGACCGGAACCCATAAATCAGCAGGGGGGCTTATACATCTTGCCAAAATAAACTGCACACTAACCCCTGAGCTGGCCCCAATCACACAGCACGTGATGAGTATCTCCCATGTGGCTGAAACAACAGCGTTCCGTTCTCTCATGTGAAGACAGGGGCAGAGGAGGGTACCGATAGACAGACTGCATCGACCACAGTGACTGCTCTTTGGTATGGCTGACGCTCCGATTGGGGTTTTTCACTCCTGGTCCTGGAGAGCCATTGGGCCTTTTGTTCCAGCCCAGCATGAACACATCCAAATCAGCTTAATTCAGGTCTTGACGATTAGTTGGTTTAGTTAAATCAGGGATTGTGTGTTCATGTTGGAACAAAAGCCTGCATACACTGTGGCTCAACAGGACCAGTAATGAAGAACACTGATGCATTAGCAGCTATACAGACCACGGGGCTAGTCTGTCAGCCATACAGACCACGGGGCTAGTCTGTCAGCCATACAGACCACGGGGCTAGTCTGCCAGCCATACAGACCACGGGGCTAGTCTGCCAGCCATACAGACCACGGGGCTAGTCTGTCAGCCATACAGACCACGGGGCTAGTCTGTCAGCCACACAGACCACGGGGCTAGTCTGTCAGCCACACAGACCACGGGGCTAGTCTGTCAGCCACACAGACCACGGGGCTAGTCTGTCAGCCATACAGACCACGGGGCTAGTCTGTCAGCCATACAGACCACGGGGCTAGTCTGTCAGCCACACAGACCACAGGGCTAGTCGGTCAGCCACACAGACCACAGGGCTAGTCGGTCAGCCACACAGACCACTGGGCTAGTCGGTCAGCCACACAGACCACAGGGCTAGTCGGTCAGCCACACAGACCACAGGGCTAGTCGGTCAGCCACACTGACCACAGGGCTAGTCGGTCAGCCACACAGACCACAGGGCTAGTCGGTCAGCCACACAGACCACAGGGCTAGTCGGTCAGCCACACAGACCACAGGGCTAGTCGGTCAGCCACACAGACCACAGGGCTAGTCGGTCAGCCACACAGACCACAGGGCTAGTCGGTCAGCCACACAGACCACAGGGCTAGTCGGTCAGCCACACAGACCACAGGGCTAGTCGGTCAGCCACACAGACCACAGGGCTAGTCGGTCAGCCACACAGACCACAGGGCTAGTCGGTCAGCCACACAGACCACAGAGCTAGTCGGTCAGCCATACAGACCACAGGGCTAGTCGGTCAGCCACACAGACCACAGTGCTAGTCGGTCAGCCATACAGACCACAGGGCTATTCGGTCAGCCATACAGACCACAGGGCTAGTCGGTCAGCCATACAGACCACAGAGCTAGTCGGTCAGCCACACAGACCACAGGGCTAGTCGGTCAGCCACACAGACCACAGAGCTAGTCGGTCAGCCACACAGACCACAGGGCTAGTCGGTCAGCCATACAGACCACAGGGCTAGTCAGTCAGCCATAAAGACCACAGGGCTAGTCGGTCAGCCATACAGACCACAGGGCTAGTCGGTCAGCCACACAGACCACAGGGCTAGTCGGTCAGCCATACAGACCACAGGGCTAGTCAGTCAGCCATAAAGACCACAGGGCTAGTCGGTCAGCCATACAGACCACAGGGCTAGTCAGTCAGCCATAAAGACCACAGGGCTAGTCGGTCAGCCATACAGACCACAGGGCTAGTCAGTCAGCCACACAGACCACAGTGCTAGTCGGTCAGCCATACAGACCACAGGGCTATTCGGTCAGCCATACAGACCACAGGGCTAGTCGGTCAGCCATACAGACCACAGAGCTAGTCGGTCAGCCACACAGACCACAGGGCTAGTCGGTCAGCCACACAGACCACAGGGCTAGTCGGTCAGCCACACAGACCACAGAGCTAGTCGGTCAGCCACACAGACCACAGGGCTAGTCGGTCAGCCATACAGACCACAGGGCTAGTCAGTCAGCCATAAAGACCACAGGGCTAGTCGGTCAGCCATACAGACCACAGGGCTAGTCGGTCAGCCACACAGACCACAGGGCTAGTCGGTCAGCCATACAGACCACAGGGCTAGTCAGTCAGCCATACAGACCACAGGGCTAGTCAGTCAGCCATAAAGACCACAGGGCTAGTCGGTCAGCCATACAGACCACAGGGCTAGTCGGTCAGCCACACAGACCACAGGGCTAGTCAGTCAGCCATACAGACCACAGGGCTAGTCGGTCAGCCACACAGACCACAGGGCTAGTCAGTCAGCCATAAAGACCACAGGGCTAGTCGGTCAGCCATACAGACCACAGGGCTAGTCGGTCAGCCATACAGACCACAGGGCTAGTCGGTCAGCCATACAGACCACAGGGCTAGTCAGTCAGCCATACAGACCACAGGGCTAGTCAGTCAGCCATAAAGACCACAGGGCTAGTCGGTCAGCCATACAGACCACAGGGCTAGTCGGTCAGCCACACAGACCACAGGGCTAGTCAGTCAGCCATACAGACCACAGGGCTAGTCGGTCAGCCACACAGACCACAGGGCTAGTCAGTCAGCCATAAAGACCACAGGGCTAGTCGGTCAGCCATACAGACCACAGGGCTAGTCAGTCAGCCATACAGACCACAGGGCTAGTCAGTCAGCCATACAGACCACAGGGCTAGTCAGTCAGCCATAAAGACCACAGGGCTAGTCAGTCAGCCATAAAGACCACAGGGCTAGTCAGTCAGCCTGCCAGACACCTCAGAACCATAGAAACATGTTTATTTCAGACACCTCGAGACTCGTCGACAGAGAGGACATGACATCAACCACTACACAGCTCACCGCTGAGGATAGCAGACGTACAAACCCCTGCTGAGTTCTCAGAGGTCAGTGTGTACTGGATGCTACAATTCTATTATGACAGACTGTACAGGAGGCTGGATATTAACAGGTCTGACACTCATCACACTGTACAGGAGGCTGGATACTAACAGTCTGACACTCATCACACTGTACAGGAGGCTGGATATTAACAGGTCTGACACTCATCATACTGTACAGGAGGCTGGATACTAACAGTCTGACACTCATCACACTGTACAGGAGGCTGGATATTAACAGGTCTGACACCATCACACTGTACAGGAGGCTGGATATTAACAGTCTGACACTCATCACACTGTACAGGAGGCTGGATATTAACAGTCTGACACATCACACTGTACAGGAGGCTGGATACTAACAGTCTGACTGACACTCATGAAATTCAGTGTTTCAGAAAGAAAGAATTCAGTGTATCATACGTGAATGTGTTGAATCTGGTTCAAAGCAATACAGGGGAGATGACCCAGCAGGTGTCAGTGGTTTCCTAACAGCAGCTCAGATCAACATGGGCACTAGAAACACTTGATACACAACCACAGTAGCTGAATGAGTCCCAGATGTACTCACAACGCTTCACGCTGAAGCTGGGGTAATTAAGGTCACTGATTATTATTATTATTATTGTGTGTGTGTGTGATGGTGTAAAAGGTCAGTACGATATCTTTGTAAGACCAAAAGCTACCTCAAATGCCAATGTATTGTACACCCCCTTCGAAATGTGTACAAATGGCACATAGGTTACAGCACACATTACAGTGACAGTTGTAGAAATAAACCCATTTCATTTTCATGACATGTTCAGACTGATAGGTTTTCACAGGGGGACTGATATTACCCATCAGGGTCGACTAAGTGATAGTCAATTCACAGTGGAGATAGAATGACAAAGATAGATGCTGTTTTATTTCTACGGGATACGATGTGCACAAACAATCCATCATACCACACAAGTGGCTCGATTCACCTGCTGATCAATGCATTCTTTCAAAATGGGCTGTCTTGGGGAGGGAGAAAACTATCAAACAAGTATCAAGGGCATTCATTTACCGTTCAAAAATAACATTTAAAAGTAACCGTTGTAAGAAAAGCCCTGATCAGATGATGCTCACTGGTAGGCCGGAGTCAATGGGTTTTACAGTACAGGTTCTTCTCTTGAGAGACTGGGCAGCGCTCATCACCAGTCAGACGGGCACAGAAGACTGGGCAGCGCTCATCACCAGTCAGACAGTCACAGAAGACTGGGTAGCGCTCATCACCAGTCAGACAGTCACAGAGGACTGGGCAGCGCTCATCACCAGTCAGACGGGCACAGAAGACTGGGCAGCGCTCATCACCAGTCAGACAGTCACAGAAGACTGGGTAGCGCTCATCACCAGTCAGACAGTCACAGAGGACTGGGCAGCGCTCATCACCAGTCAGACGGGCACAGAAGACTGGGCAGCGCTCATCACCAGTCAGACAGTCACAGAAGACTGGGTAGCGCTCATCACCAGTCAGACAGTCACAGAGGACTGGGCAGCGCTCATCACCAGTCAGACGGTCACAGAAGACTGGGCAGCGCTCATCACCAGTCAGACGGGCACAGAAGACTGGGCAGCGCTCATCACCAGTCAGACAGTCACAGAAGACTGGGCAGCGCTCATCACCAATCAGACAGTCACAGAAGACTGGGTAGCGCTCATCACCAGTCAGACAGTCACAGAGGACTGGGCAGCGCTCATCACCAGTCAGACGGTCACAGAAGACTGGGCAGCGCTCATCACCAGTCAGACGGGCACAGAGGACTGGGCAGCGCTCATCACCAGTCAGACGGTCACAGAAGACTGGGTAGCGCTCATCACCAGTCAGACAGTCACAGAGGACTGGGCAGCGCTCATCACCAGTCAGACGGTCACAGAAGACTGGGTAGCGCTCATCACCAGTCAGACAGTCACAGAGGACTGGGCAGCGCTCATCACCAGTCAGACGGTCACAGAAGACTGGGCAGCGCTCATCACCAGTCAGACGGTCACAGAGGACTGGGCAGCGCTCATCACCAGTCAGACAGTCACAGAGGACTGGGCAGCGCTCATCACCAGTCAGACAGTCACAGAGGACTGGGCAGCGCTCATCACCAGTCAGACGGTCACAGAGGACTGGGCAGCGCTCATCACCAGTCAGACAGTCACAGAAGGTCTTTAGAACCAGTCACCACCAGTGGAGGCTGGGTCATATTCATTAGTCCACACCACAGCAAAATGATTTGCAACAGAAAACTCAAAACTTTTTTTTTTATTGGGCAGATTTAGTTAGGTCCCTCCCCGTTTCAACCTGTTGGCTTCCATTTGGTCCCTAGTAAATACGACCCTGGACGGGCCCATTGTAATGGTTGGAATGGAATGAAGCCGTATCAAACTTTCCATTCATTCCAGTCCAGCTATTAATATCAGCATGTTCCCCGATTTCTCCCTTCACTGGTCACCACTAGCAGAAACATGTTTCTGTCCTGAGTCCAGACTCCCTTCTTCTGTCTTTACACACAGAAAAGGAAAAAAAGCAGACAAAGTGGCCTGGTGAGGAGTGGAAGTTGAAAGGAAGGTGTGCCAAGTATTTGAAGAGACTTTAAGGGGGGGGGCTCTTTAGTTCTCAAGTACTGTAGTGTAGCCTGGGACTGGGGAGGGAGGTTACAGTAGTCTATCCTAAACAACCATGTTATTGTGCTGCTGAAGAGAGGAGAGACTCTACCATAGACTGGGACAAGCCAGGGATGTGTGTGTCTGAAGTGTCCGCTGAGAGTTTGATTTGGCTGGGATCTGGGCGGAGGAGAGGAGGCCTGGGACCTGGCAGGAGAACACAGAGATGCGCCCTCCACAGGCTCCCTCTCTTTCCTGTCTCCTCCCTCCTTCACACAGTTGGACAGAGGGGCATGACCCGGACCCGTGCAAGAGGAACGGCACTACAAATGCAGGGCAGAGAGGAAGACGGGCGGAGGCGGTGCATTCAAAGACAGGCCGGTTTAGGCGTTACAGCAGAGAACTGTTATCTCCATCTATGCCATGGCTGATGTACTTCTGCTGAACTGAAAATATACTGATGCACCAACTCAGGAACAGAAATTAACGCACACAAATATCTTCTCATGCTTCCACTGCAATCATCACCTTTATACAAACACACACGCACCCTTTCATCAGGCTTACAAACACTACAGGCATGAATAAACTAGAATAGGGCTTTGTGTATATAGGGTCATTCCCACACGTGGTGTTTGATCAGAAAAAAGCGAGAAACATTAACATAACCTGATAGGAGAGCTCTTAACGACAGACATCCATCTTTAGCTCGGCGTGAAAAACATACCGCTGCGATCGAGTGTAATATCAAATTAGTGTCGCTGTTTGATTGGGTGTGATTTATAGAAGAGGGCCTGTCTGTCAAGGTCTCACTCTGGGCCCCTGAATCATTCATCGTCCCAAACTAGAAGGCAGAGGAGCTGAGCTGACAACTCCTTCACTGCAGAAAAAAAGCATTTCCCCTTTAACTGTTACCATTTCCCCTTTAACTGTTACCATTTCCCCTTTAACTGTTACCATTTCTCCTTTAACTGTTACCATTTCCCCTTTAACTGTTACCAAAGCCAAAATGAAAACCCTCAGTAAAAGATGTGGAGTTAGAAAATGTAGCCGATGTCGGTTGTGTTTTTATTTCCAGCTGAAAGTAATTCCGGCGTTGCGGCCGGGTAGCAGCGTACTGGTGGACTGGTCCATGGGGTTAGTATTAGACAGTGCCACCCTAGGGAAGCTGCAGGGAGGTGGACTGGTCCATGGGGTTAGTATTAGACAGTGCCACCCTAGGGAAGCTGCGGGGAGGTGGACTGGTCCATGGGGTTAGTATTAGACAGTGCCACCCTAGGGAAGCTGCGGGGAGGTGGACTGGTCCATGGGGTTAGTATTAGACAGTGCCACCCTAGGGAAGCTGCAGGGAGGTGGACTGGTCCATGGGGTTAGTATTAGACAGTGCCACCCTAGGGAAGCTGCAGGGAGGTGGACTGGTCCATGGGGTTAGTATTAGACAGTGCCACCCTAGGGAAGCTGCAGGGAGGTGGACTGGTCCATGGGGTTAGTATTAGACAGTGCCACCCTAGGGAAGCTGCAGGGAGGTGGACTGGTCCATGGGGTTAGTATTAGACAGTGCCACCCTAGGAAAGCTGCAGGGAGGTGGACTGGTCCATGGGGTTAGTATTAGACAGTGCCACCCTAGGGAAGCTGCAGGGAGGTGGACTGGTCCATGGGGTTAGTATTAGACAGTGCCACCCTAGGGAAGCTGCAGGGAGGTGGACTGGTCCATGGGGTTAGTATTAGACAGTGCCACCCTAGGGAAGCTGCAGGGAGGTGGACTGGTCCATGGGGTTAGTATTAGACAGTGCCACCCTAGGGAAGCTGCAGGGAGGTGGACTGGTCCATGGGGTTAGTATTAGACAGTGCCACCCTAGGGAAGCTGCGGGGAGGTGGACTGGTCCATGGGGTTAGTATTAGACAGTGCCACCCTAGGGAAGCTGCGGGGAGGTGGACTGGTCCATGGGGTTAGTATTAGACAGTGCCACCCTAGGGAAGCTGCGGGGAGGTGGACTGGTCCATGGGGTTAGTATTAGACAGTGCCACCCTAGGGAAGCTGCGGGGAGGTGGACTGGTCCATGGGGTTAGTATTAGACAGTGCCACCCTAGGGAAGCTGCAGGGAGGTGGACTGGTCCATGGGGTTAGTATTAGACAGTGCCACCCTAGGGAAGCTGCAGGGAGGTGGACTGGTCCATGGGGTTAGTATTAGACAGTGCCACCCTAGGGAAGCTGCGGGGAGGTGGACTGGTCCATGGGGTTAGTATTAGACAGTGCCACCCTAGGGAAGCTGCGGGGAGGTGGACTGGTCCATGGGGTTAGTATTAGACAGTGCCACCCTAGGGAAGCTGCGGGGAGGTGGACTGGTCCATGGGGTTAGTATTAGACAGTGCCACCCTAGGGAAGCTGCGGGGAGGTGGACTGGTCCATGGGGTTAGTATTAGACAGTGCCACCCTAGGGAAGCTGCGGGGAGGTGGACTGGTCCATGGGGTTAGTATTAGACAGTGCCACCCTAGGGAAGCTGCGGGGAGGTGGACTGGTCCATGGGGTTAGTATTAGACAGTGCCACCCTAGGGAAGCTGCGGGGAGGTGGACTGGTCCATGGGGTTAGTATTAGACAGTGCCACCCTAGGGAAGCTGCAGGGAGGTGGACTGGTCCATGGGGTTAGTATTAGACAGTGCCACCCTAGGGAAGCTGCAGGGAGGTGGACTGGTCCATGGGGTTAGTATTAGACAGTGCCACCCTAGGGAAGCTGCAGGGAGGTGGACTGGTCCATGGGGTTAGTATTAGACAGTGCCACCCTAGGGAAGCTGCAGGGAGGTGGACTGGTCCATGGGGTTAGTATTAGACAGTACCACCCTAGGGAAGCTGCAGGGAGGTGGACTGGTCCATGGGGTTAGTATTAGACAGTACCACCCTAGGGAAGCTGCAGGGAGGTGGACTGGTCCATGGGGTTAGTATTAGACAGTGCCACCCTAGGGAAGCTGCAGGGAGGTGGACTGGTCCATGGGGTTAGTATTAGACAGTGCCACCCTAGGGAAGCTGCAGGGAGGTGGACTGGTCCATGGGGTTAGTATTAGACAGTGCCACCCTAGGGAAGCTGCAGGGAGGTGGACTGGTCCATGGGGTTAGTATTAGACAGTGCCACCCTAGGGAAGCTGCAGGGAGGTGGACTGGTCCATGGGGTTAGTATTAGACAGTGCCACCCTAGGGAAGCTGCAGGGAGGTGGACTGGTCCATGGGGTTAGTATTAGACAGTGCCACCCTAGGGAAGCTGCAGGGAGGTGGACTGGTCCATGGGGTTAGTATTAGACAGTGCCACCCTAGGGAAGCTGCAGGGAGGTGGACTGGTCCATGGGGTTAGTATTAGACAGTGCCACCCTAGGGAAGCTGCAGGGAGGTGGACTGGTCCATGGGGTTAGTATTAGACAGTGCCACCCTAGGGAAGCTGCAGGGAGGTGGACTGGTCCATGGGGTTAGTATTAGACAGTGCCACCCTAGGGAAGCTGCAGGGAGGTGGACTGGTCCATGGGGTTAGTATTAGACAGTGCCACCCTAGGGAAGCTGCAGGGAGGTGGACTGGTCCATGGGGTTAGTATTAGACAGTGCCACCCTAGGGAAGCTGCAGGGAGGTGGACTGGTCCATGGGGTTAGTATTAGACAGTGCCACCCTAGGGAAGCTGCAGGGAGGTGGACTGGTCCATGGGGTTAGTATTAGACAGTGCCACCCTAGGGAAGCTGCAGGGAGGTGGACTGGTCCATGGGGTTAGTATTAGACAGTGCCACCCTAGGGAAGCTGCAGGGAGGTGGACTGGTCCATGGGTTTAGTATTAGACAGTGCCACCCTAGGGAAGCTGCAGGGAGGTGGACTGGTCCATGGGGTTAGTATTAGACAGTGCCACCCTAGGGAAGCTGCAGGGAGGTGGACTGGTCCATGGGGTTAGTATTAGACAGTGCCACCCTAGGGAAGCTGCAGGGAGGTGGACTGGTCCATGGGGTTAGTATTAGACAGTGCCACCCTAGGGAAGCTGCAGGGAGGTGGACTGGTCCATGGGGTTAGTATTAGACAGTGCCACCCTAGGGAAGCTGCAGGGAGGTGGACTGGTCCATGGGGTTAGTATTAGACAGTGCCACCCTAGGGAAGCTGCAGGGAGGTGGACTGGTCCATGGGGTTAGTATTAGACAGTGCCACCCTAGGGAAGCTGCAGGGAGGTGGACTGGTCCATGGGGTTAGTATTAGACAGTGCCACCCTAGGGAAGCTGCAGGGAGGTGGACTGGTCCATGGGGTTAGTATTAGACAGTGCCACCCTAGGGAAGCTGCAGGGAGGTGGACTGGTCCATGGGGTTAGTATTAGACAGTGCCACCCTAGGGAAGCTGCAGGGAGGTGGACTGGTCCATGGGGTTAGTATTAGACAGTGCCACCCTAGGGAAGCTGCAGGGAGGTGGACTGGTCCATGGGGTTAGTATTAGACAGTGCCACCCTAGGGAAGCTGCAGGGAGGTGGACTGGTCCATGGGGTTAGTATTAGACAGTGCCACCCTAGGGAAGCTGCAGGGAGGTGGACTGGTCCATGGGTTAGTATTAGACAGTGCCACCCTAGGGAAGCTGCAGGGAGGTGGACTGGTCCATGGGGTTAGTATTAGACAGTGCCACCCTAGGGAAGCTGCAGGGAGGTGGACTGGTCCATGGGGTTAGTATTAGACAGTGCCACCCTAGGGAAGCTGCAGGGAGGTGGACTGGTCCATGGGGTTAGTATTAGACAGTGCCACCCTAGGGAAGCTGCAGGGAGGTGGACTGGTCCATGGGGTTAGTATTAGACAGTGCCACCCTAGGGAAGCTGCAGGGAGGTGGACTGGTCCATGGGGTTAGTATTAGACAGTGCCACCCTAGGGAAGCTGCAGGGAGGTGGACTGGTCCATGGGGTTAGTATTAGACAGTGCCACCCTAGGGAAGCTGCAGGGAGGTGGACTGGTCCATGGGGTTAGTATTAGACAGTGCCACCCTAGGGAAGCTGCAGGGAGGTGGACTGGTCCATGGGGTTAGTATTAGACAGTGCCACCCTAGGGAAGCTGCGGGGAGGTGGACTGGTCCATGGGGTTAGTATTAGACAGTGCCACCCTAGGGAAGCTGCGGGGAGGTGGACTGGTCCATGGGGTTAGTATTAGACAGTGCCACCCTAGGGAAGCTGCGGGGAGGTGGACTGGTCCATGGGGTTAGTATTAGACAGTGCCACCCTAGGGAAGCTGCGGGGAGGTGGACTGGTCCATGGGGTTAGTATTAGACAGTGCCACCCTAGGGAAGCTGCAGGGAGGTGGACTGGTCCATGGGGTTAGTATTAGACAGTGCCACCCTAGGGAAGCTGCAGGGAGGTGGACTGGTCCATGGGGTTAGTATTAGACAGTGCCACCCTAGGGAAGCTGCAGGGAGGTGGACTGGTCCATGGGGTTAGTATTAGACAGTGCCACCCTAGGGAAGCTGCAGGGAGGTGGACTGGTCCATGGGGTTAGTATTAGACAGTGCCACCCTAGGGAAGCTGCAGGGAGGTGGACTGGTCCATGGGGTTAGTATTAGACAGTGCCACCCTAGGGAAGCTGCAGGGAGGTGGACTGGTCCATGGGGTTAGTATTAGACAGTGCCACCCTAGGGAAGCTGCAGGGAGGTGGACTGGTCCATGGGGTTAGTATTAGACAGTGCCACCCTAGGGAAGCTGCAGGGAGGTGGACTGGTCCATGGGGTTAGTATTAGACAGTGCCACCCTAGGGAAGCTGCAGGGAGGTGGACTGGTCCATGGGGTTAGTATTAGACAGTACCACCCTAGGGAAGCTGCAGGGAGGTGGACTGGTCCATGGGGTTAGTATTAGACAGTGCCACCCTAGGGAAGCTGCGGGGAGGTGGAGGGAAGGAAGGGACGGGAACTGAACTGTGGGCGTTGGTTTCTCTGAGACAAACGTTTACGCAAAACCTCTCCATGATTGAAAGCGAAACGAGCTTTAAGTATAATCTTTTTGCTGCGTCTCTGCCCTAAATAATCCTGGAAATCTCAGGCCTCGGGTCCTTTGAAGTGGAGCTGTGTGACCTCACTGTGTTTACGGGTTTATTGCCGAATGTAAACTAAGTGAGGGGTGCAAAATGGCGGATATGCATCTCAATGGAACTGACTTCCTGGTTTAAATACAGGTGGGGTAGAAGTGATCAAAGTCATACTGTAAATGACTGCTTCCAGACATTCACATAAACATCAACACTGGCTCCTCAACACCTCTATTTCAGTCAGTGGTGATGTTGTCTGACTAAGAGCTTCCTGTTGAAGGGCCTTATGGCACGCTTGCTTTCGGAACCTTTTTTTGTACCGGAGTCTGGCAATCTATGGTGTTCCTCCTTGGGAGGACTTTTCAGTTGAAAAGTCTGAAGGGTAGGGTAGCCTAACTTACAGCAACATCCTAGGAATTGTTAGCCTGGTCCAGTATTTTCTATGTGCTGTGGTCAAATCTTCTACCGGTGTTTTGCCACACAATGCCTGATACATGTACAATATGCCAGATGTTTGGTGTGAAAATGAACCAGCACAGAGGAGTTGTCTAAAGCACAAATAAACTGGAACACTAGTCATGTTCATTAGGCACCAAATACAAGAAAACAGACTGAAACAGGGACTGAAAACAGGGACTAAAGCAGGGACTGAAGCAGGGACTAAAAAAACAGGGACTGAAAACAGGGACTAAAAACAGGGACTGAAGCAGCGACTGAAGCAGGGACTGAAGCAGGGACTGAAGCAGCGACTGAAGCAGCGACTGAAGCAGCGACTGAAGCAGCGACTGAAGCAGCGACTGAAGCAGGGACTGAAGCAGCGACTGAAGCAGCGACTGAAGCAGCGACTGAAGCAGCGACTGAAGCAGCGACTGAAGCAGCGACTGAAGCAGCGACTGAAGCAGCGACTGAAGCAGCGACTGAAGCAGCGACTGAAACAGGGACTACATGGTGTGTCCAATAAGAAACACCTGTTTTCATTTTCCGTTGCAAGCGTTGTGCCCTAATGAACACGACCCAGGCTAAGGGTGTGGTGGTTGAGAACACACAGTGTTATGGGAGCAGCCCTAAGGTCACTGTTCCATCCTCTCCAGCCACAGGCCGTGGCAGAGTTCACTACTCCTCACCAGACACTCTGAGGAGCGCCATTCAGGACGCGTCCTAAACACGCCAGACACTTCCATCACTGATCACTAAAACATCCCACACTAAAATAGATTGACACTTCTCAATACTAAACGACAAGCCAGTACTGAACATCTGTTTCAACTAATCAACGTCTTCATGATGACTTGGAATGATTGACTGAAACCAGGTGTGGTAACGCTGGGCTAGAACAACCGGCACAGCCCGTGGGGATCTCTCCAGATCTTTCTTTAGCCTACAGCCTTTCTCTTCAACCCTGTTTAACACACACACACACACACACACACACACACACACACACACACACACACACACACACACACACACACACACACACACACACACACACACACACACACACACACACACACAGAGAGAGCAAGAGCTATGCTCCTGACCAAGTGACCATGCGCCGCTGTGTGTTTCCAACGTGCCGCAACAACTGTCCCCGAGCCAGAAGCCACCGAGGGATCAATATGGAACGGGGCCTGGAAGAGGAGGGAGGACAGGGGGGAAAGGATGTGAAAGAGGCAGGGGAAAGAACTCCTTCAATCATGTACGCCATGTAAGACATATTCTCCTCGGTAATGAACATGCATGTCAGAGATAACTACAGAAGAACAAAAAGGTCTGCTTCTTGTAAGACTTGGGGCTAAATGATGAATAAACCCAATGTGAGAGGTGACCAGTGCCATGGAGGTGAAAACCTTGATCAAGTCCTCAGAGATTAGCGGGGAGCTAGGTCATCCATCTCAGTAGCCACACAGGTGAAGGTACGGCTAGTTATGCTGTGAGTTGACGTGGAAGTAATTACAACCCCGGCTCCCCATTTGATCCTGCCGTCGACACGGCCAGGCGACCCCTCAGGGAGAGGGAGCAGCAGCTGTGGGCCCCTGGGTTTCTGCTCCGCGTCTCCCCGGGTTTCTGCTCCGCGTCTCCCCGGGTTTCTGCTCCGCGTCTCCCCGGGTTTCTGCTCCGCGTCTCCCCGGGTTTCTGCTCCGCGTCTCCCCGGGTTTCTGCTCCGCGTCTCCCCGGGTTTCTGCTCCGCGTCTCCCCGGGTTTCTGCTCCGCGTCTCCCCGGGTTTCTGCTCCGCGTCTCCCCGGGTTTCTGCTCCGCGTCTCCCCGGGTTTCTGCTCCGCGTCTCCCCGGGTTTCTGCTCCGCGTCTCCCCGGGTTTCTGCTCCGCGTCTCCCCGGGTTTCTGCTCCGCGTCTCCCCGGGTTTCTGCTCCGCGTCTCCCCGGGTTTCTGCTCCGCGTCTCCCTGGGTTTCTGCTCCAGAGTCCAGATGTCACCAATCAGAGAGAGTAGAGCCTGGGAAAACTACCTGGGTTACTGCCACTCTGCTATGCTGAGCTCTTCTCTCTCCTACTCCCCTCTCATCACCAACCAGTGAAATGGCCCACGGAGAGGACGCTGTGTGTGAAGGGTTCCCCTGGTCAGGCTGGTGGTGAGGGTGAATGAGAACAGGAGCGGTGGCACTTTGTTGGAATCCTCCTCCATCACTGTGGTCTTTCCTCCATACTCACAACTAACTGAATGAGTGTTACCTTTCCAGACGTCCAAGCCGAGCTGATGCAGGAAGAGAGGAGGTCCTGTGCTCGTCTCTGACCTGGGCTCACACCAGGGACTCTGTACAACAACACTTGGTACTCAAGGAGCTCCGTCAATATCAGTGGCAGTACCTCACACCACGTTGAATGACTAAGACCTCTCTGATAGGTGGTGGTTATGAAAACACTATTGCTGAAAGCAACACAGTGAAACTACATCCACTCTCCTTGTCAATCAGTGATCTCCACAAGGAAAGGGGAGGAGGGGAGGGGGATACCTAGTCAGTTGTACAACAATGCATTCAACCAAAATGTTTCTTCCGCATTTAACCCAACCCCTCTGAATCAGAGAGGTGCTGGGGGCTGCCTTAATCAACATCCACGTCATCGGCACCCAGGGAGCAGTTGTTGTTGGGGGGGGAACTGCCTTGTTCAAGGGCAGAACAGGAGGAGTAGGAGGCTGTATGTGTTTAGAGTATAGGGCACCAGAAAGCTCCAGCTGAAAGCTTCAGATGGTTGCTTCACACTATGCATCACAAACACCTACGCCTCCTTCACACATATGCTTCACAGACTCTCACACAGGGCTCTGTGATGTCTGTAAACACACACAGCTGTAGAGTGGATGCAACAATGGCACTAAAAACCCATTTTGATTCCAGAAACTGGAGCTCCATTCTGGTTCCTGAGAATCTAGCCTAACTGCTACCGATTGAGCAATACAACCGCTTCCAGAATTGTGAACTAAAGCTAAGGCCATTTCTGACTGGAAACAACCAGCATTTCACCAGATGAGTCATTAATCAACTAGACTCCCTAAGGACCATACACCACAGGGACCAAGGCCTTGCTAGGGTCACCTGGGAGATCCCTATGGGGGCTTCAGTTGCAGCACGACCAAGCCTAATTAAATGTGTTGATCGGCAGCCGGTCAAAAGACACAGAGCCGGCACGGTACGCCCCATGCTGTGCCCAGTCAGTGGGCAACAATGGGCATTGACGTGCCACAAGATAAGCTCCTTGGTGCGCTGCTGGCCTGGTTTCCACCTTAGGAAGTAGTTTAATTGCAAATTTAATTCAATCTAACAGAGGCTGGTATGTCTGGAGGAATGGAAACGATGGGGGGGCTGTATCAACTTGGCAAGGTGTTTTGGGTGTTTTGGGTGTGTGTGTGTGTGTTGTTATCAGCCAGTGAGCAGGAAGTATGCGTAACCTAGAAGAGCCCTACCTTCACAACAGTGAAACATTTTCCAAATGTTCATTTGGGTCTCCTCTGGCAGCCTCCTCCCTCTGAAATGGAAGGCACTATCAGCATCAGTGGAAATCAGCCACGCTGGCTGGCAGAATGAGCCAGGAACGCACTCACAGTCGCCATTAGATTACAGACAGGGGTAATGAGCATGCACACAGGTACACACACACAGGATTAGACACAAGGGTTGGGCTCGTTATGACAACACAGAGAGACAGGAGCAGACAGACGGGGGGTAAACCTAGGGCTCGTTATAACAACACAGAGAGACAGGAGCAGACAGACGGGGGGAGACCCAGGGCTCGTTATGACAACACAGAGAGACAGGAGCAGACAGACGGGGGGAGACCCAGGGCTCGTTATAACAACACAGAGAGACAGGAGCAGACAGACGGGGGTAGACCCAGGGCTCGTTATGAGAACACAGAGAGACAGGAGCAGACAGACGGGGGGGAGACCCAGGGCTCGTTATAACAACACAGAGAGACAGGAGCAGACAGACGGGGGGAGACCCAGGGCTCGTTATGAGAACACAGAGAGACAGGAGCAGACAGACGGGGGGAGACCCAGGGCTCGTTATAACAACACAGAGGACAGGAGCAGACAGACGGGGGGAGACCCAGGGCTCGTTATGAGAACACAGAGAGACAGGAGCAGACAGACGGGGGGGGTAAACCCAGGGCTCGTTATGACAACACAGAGAGACAGGAGCAGACAGACGGGGGTAAACCCAGGGCTCGTTATAACAACACAGAGAGACAGGAGCAGACAGACGGGGGGAGACCCAGGGCTCGTTATGACAACACAGAGAGACAGGAGCAGACAGACAGGGGGGAGACCCAGGGCTCGTTATGAGAACACAGAGAGACAGGAGCAGACAGACGGGGGGAGACCCAGGGCTCGTTATAACAACACAGAGAGACAGGAGCAGACAGACGGGGGGAGACCCAGGGCTCGTTATAACAACACAGAGAGACAGGAGCAGACAGACGGGGGGAGACCCAGGGCTCGTTATAACAACACAGAGAGACAGGAGCAGACAGACGGGGGGAGACCCAGGGCTCGTTATGAGAACACAGAGAGACAGGAGCAGACAGACGGGGGGTAAACCCAGGGCTCGTTATAACAACACAGAGAGACAGGAGCAGACAGACGGGGGGAGACCCAGGGCTCGTTATAACAACACAGAGAGACAGGAGCAGACAGACGGGGGTAAACCCAGGGCTCGTTATAACAACACAGAGAGACAGGAGCAGACAGACAGGGGGGAGACCCAGGGCTCGTTATGACAACACAGAGAGACAGGAGCAGACAGACAGGGGGGAGACCCAGGGCTCGTTATGACAACACAGAGAGACAGGAGCAGACAGACAGGGGGGAGACCCAGGGCTCGTTATGACAACACAGAGAGACAGGAGCAGACAGACAGGGGGGAGACCCAGGGCTCGTTATAACAACACAGAGAGACAGGAGCAGACAGACGGGGGGAAACCCAGGGCTCGTTATAACAACACAGAGAGACAGGAGCAGACAGACAGGGGGGTAAACCCAGGGCTCGTTATGAGAACACAGAGAGACAGGAGCAGACAGACGGGGGGAGACCCAGGGCTCGTTATGACAACACAGAGAGACAGGAGCAGACAGACGGGGGGAGACCCAGGGCTCGTTATAACAACACAGAGAGACAGGAGCAGACAAACGGGGGGTAAACCCAGGGTTCGTTATGAGAACACAGAGAGACAGGAGCAGACAGACAGGGGGGAGACCCAGGGCTCGTTATGAGAACACAGAGAGACAGGAGCAGACAGACGGGGGGGAGACCCAGGGCTCGTTATGACAACACAGAGAGACAGGAGCAGACAGACGGGGGGGAGACCCAGGGCTCGTTATGAGAACACAGAGAGACAGGAGCAGACAGACGGGGGGTAAACCCAGGGCTCGTTATAACAACACAGAGAGACAGGAGCAGACAGACGGGGGGAGACCCAGGGCTCGTTATGAGAACACAGAGAGACAGGAGCAGACAGACGGGGGTAAACCCAGGGCTCGTTATGAGAACACAGAGAGACAGGAGCAGACAGACGGGGGGTAAACCCAGGGCTCGTTATGAGAACACAGAGAGACAGGAGCAGACAGACGGGGGGAGACCCAGGGCTCGTTATGACAACACAGAGAGACAGGAGCAGACAGACGGGGGGGGGGTAAACCCAGGGCTCGTTATAACAACACAGAGAGACAGGAGCAGACAGACGGGGGGAGACCCAGGGCTCGTTATAACAACACAGAGAGACAGGAGCAGACAGACGGGGGGAGACCCAGGGCTCGTTATGACAACACAGAGAGACAGGAGCAGACAGACGGGGGGTAAACCCAGGGCTCGTTATGACAACACAGAGAGACAGGAGCAGACAGACGGGGGGGGGGGTAAACCCAGGGCTCGTTATAACAACACAGAGAGACAGGAGCAGACAGACGGGGGGAAACCCAGGGCTCGTTATGACAACACAGAGAGACAGGAGCAGACAGACGGGGGGTAAACCCAGGGCTCGTTATGAGAACACAGAGAGACAGGAGCAGACAGACGGGGGGAGACCCAGGGCTCGTTATGACAACACAGAGAGACAGGAGCAGACAGACGGGGGGAAACCCAGGGCTCGTTATAACAACACAGAGAGACAGGAGCAGACAGACAGGGGGGAGACCCAGGGCTCGTTATGACAACACAGAGAGACAGGAGCAGACAGACGGGGGGTAAACCCAGGGTTCGTTATGAGAACACAGAGAGACAGGAGCAGACAGACAGGGGGGAGACCCAGGGCTCGTTATGACAACACAGAGAGACAGGAGCAGACAGACGGGGGGAGACCCAGGGCTCGTTATGACAACACAGAGAGACAGGAGCAGACAGACGGGGGGAGACCCAGGGCTCGTTATGACAACACAGAGAGACAGGAGCAGACAGACGGGGGGGAGACCCAGGGCTCGTTATGACAACACAGAGAGACAGGAGCAGACAGACAGGGGGGAGACCCAGGGCTCGTTATGAGAACACAGAGAGACAGGAGCAGACAGACGGGGGTAAACCCAGGGTTCGTTATGAGAACACAGAGAGACAGGAGCAGACAGACAGGGGGGAGACCCAGGGCTCGTTATGACAACACAGAGAGACAGGAGCAGACAGACGGGGGGAGACCCAGGGCTCGTTATGACAACACAGAGAGACAGGAGCAGACAGACGGGGGGAGACCCAGGGCTCGTTATGACAACACAGAGAGACAGGAGCAGACAGACGGGGGGGAGACCCAGGGCTCGTTATGACAACACAGAGAGACAGGAGCAGACAGACAGGGGGGAGACCCAGGGCTCGTTATGACAACACAGAGAGACAGGAGCAGACAGACAGGGGGGAGACCCAGGGCTCGTTATGAGAACACAGAGAGACAGGAGCAGACAGACGGGGGGTAAACCCAGGGCTCATTATAACAACACAGAGAGACAGGAGCAGACAGACGGGGGGAGACCCAGGGCTCGTTATGACAACACAGAGAGACAGGAGCAGACAGACGGGGGTAAACCCAGGGCTCGTTATAACAACACAGAGAGACAGGAGCAGACAGACAGGGGGAGACCCAGGGCTCGTTATGACAACACAGAGAGACAGGAGCAGACAGACGGGGGGAGACCCAGGGCTCGTTATGACAACACAGAGAGACAGGAGCAGACAGACGGGGGGGAGACCCAGGGCAGAGGTCTACATGCCTCTACTGACGGGGAGGAAAGAGGCGGCTGATATTTTGACCGATTCTTAACTAAACCCATTTCCACATAATGCACAGGGAGAGAAGGTCTTCACACGCCAGGGGTTCCACAGCATTATTCTGATTAGGGAATGTCAGACTGGGCTGGAGTATGCAGAGGCCTTTAGGGTAAATAAGATGCTGATTGTGGGTGTGTAAGAGTGTGCACACGTGTATGTGTACGTGTGTGTGTGTGAGAGAGAGAGAGAGAGCACGTGTGTGTCTGCCTCTGTGTGTGCATGTGTCCGTGTATATCCTAATGAAACATGGTTCTCTTTGCGGAGGAGGAGAGGATATAGAGGAAGTACTTGTGAGACGGAGTCTGGTGCCAGAGAGTCCATTAACACACGCTGAGGAAGAAGCCCTCTCATTGTCTCAGACGTAAACTGTAAGTGTGTGTGTGTCAGACATAAACAGTAAACTGTAAGGCTAGTTCCCGTCATGTAAATGGTTTGTTACTCCCTCCCTCTCCCTCCTCCTTCTTTCTCTCCTCCTCCCTCTCCTTTCCTCTGCTTTCTCTCCTCCTCCCTCTCCTTTCCTCTGCTTTCTCTCCTCCTCCCTCTCCCTCCTCCTTCTTTCTCTCCTCCTCCCTCTCCCTCCTCCTTCTTTCTCTCCTCCTCCCTCTCCTTTCCTCTGCTTTCTCTCCTCCTCCCTCTCCTTTCCTCTGCTTTCTCTCCTCCTCCCTCTCCTTTCCTCTGCTTTCTCTCCTCCTCCCTCTCCTTTCCTCTGCTTTCTCTCCTCCTCCCTCTCCTTTCCTCTGCTTTCTCTCCTCCTCCCTCTCCTTTCCTCTGCTTTCTCTCCTCCTCCCTCTCCTTTCCTCTGCTTTCTCTCCTCCTCCCTCTCCTTTCCTCTGCTTTCTCTCCTCCTCCCTCTCCTTTCCTCTGCTTTCTCTCCTCCTCCCTCTCCTTTCCTCTGCTTTCTCTCCTCCTCCCTCTCCTTTCCTCATCTGGAGGTCCCAGAGATGTGGCAGAGCACCCCTTTCATCCATCTTTCTGTCAGGAAGCAGACGTGACGGAACACACCCTTTCCCCTCACACACACACACACACACACACACACACACACACACACACACACACACACACACACACACACACACACACACACACACACACACACACACACACACACACACACACACACACCTCTGCCCTGTCCCACAGACACACAGCTGAAACCAAGTTGTCTGATGTAATGGAATGTGAAGGGGAAAAGAGATGAAATAGCTCCACAGACATGGACTGCCAGCAACTGTGAACAAAGCATAGATGCTATCAGACTGCCCACTCAGCCATTTTACATCTTTAACAAGCCTTCGTCAACCAACCAATGAACTAATGCACTTTTAATGTATGGTGTCCTTGAGTGTCCTGAAAGGCAAATTATTATTCTAACTGCATATCAAAAACAGAGCCCCATTGTGTTGGGGCTGATGCCACGTGAGCCAGCAGTTCCAGTGGAATGTGGTTGAACTGTCCCTTTAAAACATGCTTAATGCTTCCGCTTTGGGAGCTGACCCCATTTCTACACCACATCACCTGGATACGGGCAGACGGCAGTCCTGGACCACCCTCCTCTCCCTGTCCTCAGATGGCACCCTCCTCTCCCTGTCCTCAGATGGCACCCTCCTCTCCCTGTCCTCAGATGGCACCCTCCTCTCCCTGTCCTCAGATGGCACCCTCCTCTCCCTGTCCTCAGATGGCACCCTGCTCTCCCTGTCCTCAGATGGCACCCTCCTCTCCCTGTCCTCAGATGGCACCCTCCTCTCCCTGTCCTCAGATGGCACCCTCCTCTCCCTGTCCTCAGATGGCACCCTCCTCTCCCTGTCCTCAGATGACACCCTGCTCTCCCTGTCCTCAGATGGCACCCTCCTCTCCCTGTCCTCAGATGACACCCTCCTCTCCCTGTCCTCAGATGGCACCCTCCTCTCCCTGTCCTCAGATGGAAACTAGAGCAGCGTCTCTAATAGCAACTTTATATTAAGTGCAGATCAATAGGGCTCTGGGTAAAAGTAGTGCACTGTATAGGGGATATGGTGTCATTCGGGACGCAGACTGAAGGGCGTTCCCTCCCCATAGGCTGACCGTAGCAGAGTTTGATGGTCAGAGCTGACCGAGCCAGAGGAGCCATTCTAAGACCTGTCGGTCATTCCACACACACGGGAAACTGTCACAATGAGCACTAATCAGCGTGCCCATCCGCTTGCTATGCACTCATGTGCCTCCAGAGCAAAACGATCACACTTATTTCCATCAACAATGGAGAGTCATGGAGAAAATGAAGGCAATAGAAACCAGCACCGGGGGAGGCTGACAGAGAATAGAAGGGAGGTTCCAGATTTGGTGCTTTAATGGAACAGTCAGAGTTTTATTGGGAGTTCCAGGCAGGATATCTGGGTCTATACAGCCTACACAGTGGATGAATATTTTAAACTGTATGAGCTTTATACACACACTCAGGCCCCAAAAACTGCTGAGTAACCTCCCATTCACACACACAGCGACAGAGACAGACACATTTGGAAGTGTGAACCGTTTGATTAAACTCCCTGAACTCTTTGGCCTGGTTTCCCGGACACAGATAAATCCTAAACCTGGACTAAAAAGCTTTTTCAAGGGAGAATCTCCATTGATTGTTTGTTTTTGTCCAGGCCTAGGCTTAATGTGTGAACGGGAAAGCATCCCTGATGCTTCTAAAGAAGTAGGAGTTGTTGATTGTCAGGGTAACGTTTGACTGCAGTGAACCATTTAAATCAAATGCTTTAGAAAAAGTCTTTAAGTAGGCCTAGCTAGCAGCAGTGGGAAAAAAAGACAAGTGGTAGTGCGATACTTTCCCATGACAATATTCACGTCCCTCTCCAATTAAAACAATGACTCACCAGGCAGATTGGGACAAGAAAACTAATGTTTCCTGGCTACTGAGGGACAGACAGACAGGCAGACTACTGAGAACTGATAAAGATTTCATTACCACATACAGTTGAAGTCGGAAGTTTACACACCTTAGCCAAATACATTTAAACTCAGTTTTTCACAATTCCTGACATTTAATCCTAGTAAGAAATCCCTGTCTTAGGTCAGTTAGGATCACCACTTTATTTTAAGAACGTAAAATGTCAGAATAATAGTAGAGAGAATGATATATTTCAGCTTTTACTACTTTCATCACATTCCCAGTGGGTCAGAAGTTTACATATACTAATTGAGTGTTCGGAACCATTGCCTTTAAATTGATTAACTTGGGTCAAACGTTTCGGGTAGCCTTCCACAAACTTCCCATAATATGTTGAGTGAATTTTGGCCCATTCCTCCTGACAGAACTGGTGTAACTGAGTCAGGTTTGTAGGCCTCCTTGCTCACACACGCCTTGTCAGTTCTGCCCATAAATGTTCTATGGGATTGAAGTCAGGGCTTTGTGATGGCCACTCCAATACCTTGACTTTGTTGTCCTTAAACCATTTTGCCACAACTTTGGAAGTATGCTTGGGGTCATTGTCCATTTGGAAGACCCATTTGCGACCAAGCTTTAACTTCCTGACTGATGTCTTGAGATGTTGCTTCAATATATCCACATAATTTTCTTCCCTCATGATGCCATCTATTTTTGTGAAGTGCACCAGTCCCTCTTGCAGCAAAGCACCCCCACAACATGATGCTGCCACCCCCGTGCTTCACGGTTGAAATGGTGCTCTTCGGCTTGCAAGCCTCCCCCTTTTCACAACATTATAGACCTACATTATAGGATACAACATTATAGACCTACATTATAGGATACAACATTATAGACCTACATTATAGAATACAACATTATAGACCTACATTATAGGATACAGCATTATAGACCTACATTATAGGATAGAGCATTATAGACCTACATTATAGGATACAACATTATAGCATACAACATTATAGACCTACATTATAGGATACAACATTATAGACCTACATTATAGGATACAACATTATAGACCTACATTATAGGATACAGCATTATAGACCTACATTATAAGATACAACATTATAGACCTACATTATAAGATACAACATTATAGACCTACATTATAGGATACAACATTATAGACCTACATTATAGGATACAGCATTATAGACCTACATTATAGGATACAACATTATAGACCTACATTATAGGATACAACATTATAGACCTACATTATAGGATACAACATTATAGACCTATATTATAAGATACAACATTATAGACCTACATTATAGGATACATCATTATAGACCTACATTATAAGATACAACATTATAGACCTACATTATAGGATACAACATTATAGACCTACATTATAGGATACAACATTATAGACCTACATTATAGGATACAGCATTATAGACCTACATTATAAGATACAACATTATAGACCTACATTATAGGATACAACATTATAGACCTACATTATAGGATACAACATTATAGACCTACATTATAAGATACAACATTATAGACCTACATTATAGGATACAACATTATAGACCTACATTATAGGATACAACATTATAGACCTACATTATAGGATACAACATTATAGACCTACATTATAGGATACAACATTATAGACCTACATTATAGGATACAACATTATAGACCTACATTATAGGATACAGCATTATAGACCGACCATCCCCCAGATAAAAAAAATAAATGCACACAATCTTTTTATCTAAAATAAATCAAACTAAAACACTTATTTATGGAAACTTCATAAATACAACTTTTAAAAAAATGATACATGATCTTAATGACATTGTACAGTAATTGAAATAGACAGCGCATTTCATCACATCAAACTCCATTGATGAATAGGCTCCTGCTGTGAGATGTAAGGACATTATACACTGCCGTAGAGTCTAGATCCAATACCACAGTAACAGTTTGTGGGTGAAATGAAAGATTAGAGGGAAACTTGACGTTTCATGCTGAGGCAGATGCACATAAAGATCGAAAAAGGCGCATTTAAATGCTTTTTCCATCATCGATATAAAAATACTTCAGATAAATGCTGTTTAAACACACAGCATAGGGAACATTCCACCATGATGTGGTGAGTAGGTTTGCGTCCCAAATGGCACCCAGGGCTCAAAAGTAGTGCACTATATAGTGAATAGAGTGCTTATTGGGAAAAAGCCTAGATTTTGGCCAGTTGCGAGTCATTGCAGCCTTGATGTGACACAAACCATAGAGGGGAACAAATATGGTAACTGCAAGAACAGCTTTAAAAATAACAGTTCAGCACAAATGACTTAGTCTTTCCACTCAATACCAAGTTACATTTTCAATAAGGCAAAAATGGAAGTAGCTCAGCTGGTGAACAGAAAAAACTAAAGAACCCCCAATCAAAACTTACTTTAATTTCCTAAAGAAACATGTGAAAGAATAATAAATCAAAACACTTCCTGGGTCATTTGAGATGCTTGGCCGTCGCTGCTTTCTTTCCTAACTGTGCCTGTAGACTCAAGCTCTTTCCGGAATAGAGCCTCTATACACTGAGCTAAGGACAGTTGACCCTCCTAATGGTACAGGATAGCAACTTGAACAAGGGTAATCTGATTCTAGATCTGCGCTGGGGCTAGGCCTAACTTTACTTTGCTCAACAAGTTATTATTGCAAGCCAGGGAAGGGAAGTCTTCCTGGATCCTGGGGTGTGTCTGGAGGACATTTCATGGATGTTTGTGGAAAAAGGGAGAGGGAAAGTATGGGAAGCTACGAGGTTTTGCCTAGTCTTAACCAGGGGATTTGGTGAGACGGCTCTTTTCGCTGACTCTAGCAGGGAGGAGTGAGGAGATGGAAATAGTGAAGAGCCTCCAGACAGCAGTCTCTCTACTGGTTTGGGTGGATGTCCTATTGGAAGTCTTTATTTAGGCTAACTGGTTTGGAAGGTAGACGATGGAGAATGGAAGAGCTAAAAACGTCCTACTGTATGTCATCATGACACTGACTGGGAAGAACATGAAACAAATGAATCACTCCTCATTTGAGTGACATTTAGGCACAGTCCAGCCTGTGTTGAGTTAGTTATCGGTTTGATTCCGAGGTTGTTCCTCTGGCTGAGGTCTACTATTAGACAAGGGTGGACAGGTGCTTTACTTTACTGTCTTTAATAAACAACTGTTAGATGGTTGCTATAAAACATGGATTCATTCCCGTAGTCCCATAAAACATATTGAACAAATCAACAAAACTCCAACCAAGATATAACTTAGATATTAATCTAGGAGTAGCCAGGCTGTCTCTCTGCAGTCTCAGTTATTAATCTAGGAGTAGCCAGGAGTAGCCAGGCTGTCTCTCTACAGTCTCCGTTATTAGTCTAGGAGTCCTGGAGTAGCCAGGCTGTCTCTCTACAGTCTCAGTTATTAGTCTAGGAGTCCAGGAGTAGCCAGGATGTCTCTCTGCAGTCTCAGTTATTAATCTAGGAGTAGCCAGGCTGTCTCTATACAGTCTCAGTTATTAATCCTGGAGTAGCCAGGCTGTCTCTACAGTCTCAGTTATTAATCTAGGAGTCCTGGAGTAGCCAGGCTGTCTCTATAGACTCAGTTATTAATCTAGGAGTAGCCAGGATGTCTCTATACAGTCTCAGTTATTAATCTAGGAGTCCTGGAGTAGCCAGGCTCTCTCTACAGTCTCAGTTATTAATCTAGGAGTCCTGGAGTAGCCAGGCTCTCTCTACAGTCTCAGTTATTAATCTAGGAGTCCTGGAGTAGCCAGGCTGTCTCTACAGTCTCAGTTATTAATCTAGGAGTCCTGGAGTAGCCAGGCTGTCTCTATAGACTCAGTTATTAATCTAGGAGTAGCCAGGATGTCTCTATACAGTCTCAGTTATTAATCTAGGAGTCCTGGAGTAGCCAGGCTCTCTCTACAGTCTCAGTTATTAATCTAGGAGTCCTGGAGTAGCCAGGCTCTCTCTACAGTCTCAGTTATTAATCTAGGAGTCCTGGAGTAGCCAGGCTGTCTCTACAGTCTCAGTTATTAATCTAGGTGTAGCCAGGATGTCTCTATACAGTCTCAGTTATTAATCTAGGAGTCCTGGAGTAGCCAGGCTGTCTCTACAGTCTCAGTTATTAATCTAGGTGTAGCCAGGCTGTCTCTCTACAGTCTCAGTTATTAATCTAGGAGTAGCCAGGCTGTCTCTATACAGTCTCAGTTATTAGTCTAGGAGTCCTGGAGTAGCCAGGATGTCTCTATACAGTCTCAGTTATTAGTCTAGGAGTCCTGGAGTAGCTAGGCTGTCTCTACAGTCTCAGTTATTAGTCTAGGAGTCCTGGAGTAGCTAGGCTGTCTCTACAGTCTCAGTACAGAACCAGGTACAGCCGAGCTGGCTGGCTGGCAGGCTAGACGACTGACTATGATCCAAGGCGGTGAATGATTAAATGATGGGTCATTGAGAGCTAGGTTAATAATTGAAGATGTTTGATGTGGCAGGACTCCGAGGCATTTGGAAGACAGAGAAAAAAGTGAAAAAGTTTGCTTCCAAAAAAATTCTCCTGTATTCCAACCGGTATACATTTTTTTGCTGATCCTGGATCTGTACCTAGGGCAAACTTTCCCCTGGAGTGTTTCTAACACAGGGTTAAGATACCAGCAGAAGACAACCCAGAGCATGTTAATGAGGCCTACATTCATCTACTGTAGTCTAATTTGACATTGGTTATCTATTTCTCACGTGGTCTGCTGCTGTTTGTACCGTTACGGTCAGTCTGGGTAGAATAGTCCTTAGAGAACAAATCAAGTTCACTGAATTGAACTTGTCCTACTATTAGAGAAGGCCATACCTACCCTGATGGTTCTCCGCGTGTTGGAACTTTTAATGGGTTACAGAGTTCATGTTTACAGTTCATTCATTGATCTGTATCTAAAGATATTTTCTTTACACTTATTTACATATGTAATTGTATTAGAATTCTTGTGATGGAGATTGAGAGAACTACATACATATTTCTGTTGTATTGGATTACACTATTGACTGCAAGTTCCAGAATGCCTTGCAACAGGTAGTAGGAAGAGGGGAGAACGCACCAGTGATGTAAGTGATTATCCTGACTTTCGCTAGCAACTTTCTTTTATTGTTTTTGTAGAATCTAAAGTTAAATGTAACGTGAACAAGTATTATTACTAAAAGAAGCTTTCATTTCAAACCCGACGTCCCCGAGTCATTACTTTGAAGATGGTTAATCTATACCGTGCACAGCCCTGGACAGCGTTCTCCATCCCTGTCAGAGGTGACAGTGGGGGAACCAAGAGATATGGCAGCAGAAGGTAGCAGTAGAGTGGGCATACAGGACAGCCTTGGCTCACACCCTGCTCAGCACCGTCTGCCAAGCTCCACAACACTTTAAAAAAAAAAAGTAATCTATGATCAGTTTACCCGCCAACCATCCTGAGTCATTAGAGGCAATTCCAAACTGACCTGAGATCAGAGTCTAAGGGCAACGCTCCAGTCTACAGACAGCAGCAACCTGAGACATGGTGGAGTCTTAACCTGCCTCAGCTCAGGAACAAAGATATCATTCTAACCAGAGCTTCTCACACACACACCTCTCTGGAATGGGGTCTAAGAGGTACTCAGAAGACCCCCTCGACAGACACACACACACACACACACACACACACACACACACACACACACACACACACACACACACACCTGTCTGGAATGGGGTCTAAGAGGTACTCAGAAGACCCCCTCGACAGACACACACACACACACACACACACACCTGTCTGGAATGGGGTCTAAGAGGTACTCAGAAGACCCCCTCGACAGACACACACACACACACACACACCTGTCTGGAATGGGGTCTAAGAGGTACTCAGAAGACCCCCTCGACAGACACACACACACACACACACACACACACCTGTCTGGAATGGGGTCTAAGAGGTACTCAGAAGACCCCCTCGACAGACACACACACACACACACACACACACCTGTCTGGAATGGGGTCTAAGAGGTACTCAGAAGACCCCCTCGACAGACACACACACACACACACACACACACACCTGTCTGGAATGGGGTCTAAGAGGTACTCAGAAGACCCCTCGACAGACACACACACACACACCTGTCTGGAATGGGGTCTAAGAGGTACTCAGAAGACCCCCTCGACAGACACACACACACACACACACACACACACACACACACACACACACACACACACCTGTCTGGAATGGGGTCTAAGAGGTACTCAGAAGACCCCCCGACAGTCACACACATTCACACGCACACACACCTCTATCCAGTCTTGAAACAATGAAGGGGTACTCTGTTCTAAATATGACCAACTTCATTAGCCGGCCATCTGGGTTTGCGGTCATCTTGTCAGGCCGTGTCGCTCCTGAGCTCTGCTGAGAATTAGTTTGTCTACCTCTGATCAGGGATACATTTTCCAGAGTCCTGTAGGGGCTGTAGCTTCCCCCCCCCCCCCCCACTCCCCTTACCACTACTAACCCTCAACATAGGAGGGAAGGGGGGGGCTCTCTCTGCTGTCAACAACTCAGCTGTCACACACGTACACCCCTCCCCTCCCCCCACCTCCTCTCGGACCAGACAAGGTTATCCTCTATCAGCCCGGCTAAGACCGTAGCTAATCTACAGAGGAACTGGGGGGGGGGGGGGGGGGGAGAAGCTACAGCCCCTACAGGACTCTGGAAAATTGATCCCTGATCAGAGGTAGACAAACTAATTCTCAGCAGAGCTCAGGAGCGACACGGCCTGACAAGATGACCGCAAACCCTGTCTACTTCAGACTAGTTGACAGACTAGCATACATACCACAGTGGTAAAAGCTGTTATTTCTGCTAAACATAAAGTGTACAATGGAGAACAATCATGTGGTTGGTTTTGGAAGGCCAGAGATCGACTGTGCTGTTTTTAGGGGCTGTTTGGTTTATAGAAGCGCTTGTTGCAGGTCGACTAGCTGCCTCTCATGGCGAGACAACACACCCGAAGACCTTGGATGCTTCCCAAATGGAACCCTAATTCCTATATAGTGCACTACTTTTGACCAGAACCCTAGTGGGCCCTCGTCTACAGTAGTACACTATAAAGGGAAATAGGGTTCCATTGGAGACTAAGACCTTGAAAACGACTCTGCTCTGGTTTGTCTGAGGAGGAGGACGAATTCTCATCATTCCCAACATGTTTTGTGGACGTTGTCCTCACATAATTGAGAGATTTAGGATATGTTCAACGTTTTTCCATTTCACAAAACATGTTTATCGCGACTAGGACTTTAGGTTGTGTCTATAGGACCACAACGGTATGTGGGCGGCCCAGGGTGAAGTTTCCCTTCGACCAAACCCAACTTTAACCATTAGGAGGGAAACTGATCAGTTTCTAGGGGCAACATCTCAGAATCATCTTGCTGCTAACCTTCACACGTCCAGACAGACTGACAGGTCGTCATGGGAACGCTCAACACTTCACAACTGATTGATCATATGTGCAATCGATTAATTGACCAGTCCATCACATGACAAGACGTTCAAAGGTCACCTTCATGAAGTTTGTTACATGTTAGTTCCTAATTAATATGTTTATGAAGATGGTTACTATTAGTTATGTTGCTATAGGCTCATCTTCAATTAAAACATTTTCTGTGACTTCACCATTGGGCTACAACGACACCTCAAACCTCAAGACCTATACACACACTGATCAACCTTAAACAAGATTGGTCATATTCTGCTTTCCAGTCCCCCGCTTGGAGCCGATAGGCTGACTTCACCAATGAAGATCTGAAAGCTGCGTTTGCTTACTCACCTTTCAGTGTGTTTGGAAACAATGGACGACCCTTTTTGGGATTTTATTTATTTATTTTCCCTTAACAGTCAACGGTCAACACTCGAACTTGTACAGCCCGCATACTTTATAACCACGGCAGTGTCAGACCCCATACAACATGAATGTGTACATATCACAACATCATATATAGACAGGAAGTATTCTATATAGGTTGGATAGACATGGTGGACCACGTCCTCCGCTCTTCCTCAGACTCTTGCAGACTAATCCTGAGTAATGGCATGACGGGGGCCCAGCCGCTGCGGTGTTGACTGACCGTGATGGGGTGAATCGAGACGCGGTCACATGGACGGGGGCTCAGCCACTGCGGTGTTGACTGACCGTGATGGGGTGAATCGAGACACGGTCACATGGACGGGGGCTCAGCCACTGCGGTGTTGACTGACCGTGATGGGGTGAATCGAGATGCGGTCACATGGACGGGGGCTCAGCCACTGCGGTGGTGTGACTGACCCGTGATGGGGGTGAATCGAGACGCGGTCAACTGCTCTGCACGTTGTTTGCCATTTGTGCTTTTGTGTCTTGCTCCTAATTACTGAAGACAATTACATTTAATTCAATGGGACTTAATCAATCCCCTCGGGGGCAATTAAGGTATTAACCAGGGCTCAGCCACATATATCGCACGCAACACAGGGTGAACACATACATTAGCCTAAATCCTTGTTAAAATCCTCAAAAGCTTAAACATCTTGCAGAATTGAAATGTTATAGAAGTAGAGGTAGCAGTAATAGTAGTAGCAGTAATAGCAGTAACAGTAGTAGTAACAGTAGTAGTAGCAGTAATAGTAGCATCTTTATCACAAGAGCCTTGAGAGGTAGAAAGAGAGACTGAGAATGCATTCTAAAATGGCACCTTATAGCCTATAGAGTGCACTACTTTTGACCAGAGTCTTATGGGCCTTGGTCAAAAGTAGTGATCTATAAAGGCTATATGGTGCCATTTAGAACACAACCTCAGTCCAGTGGGTGGTCAACCATAGAGAAAGAGAGGGGACCAACTAGTGGATTAAAGGACATGGTGAAATAATGAACCCCCCAGCCAGGGGCAGGCCAGGCCAGGAGGCCAGAGGAGAACAGGGTGGTCTGGAGGGCCATGGGGTACAGCTAGGCTACCTACCTACATCCTTCCTCCTAGAGTAAACCACAGGGGCTTAGGTCAGTCAGAGGTGGGGATGGGGGGAGGGGGGGAGGGGTGTGTGTGCGCGTGCGTGGCAGGAGACTGTGCCGTCAGGCTGAGGTCTTAGCGTGGGACTCTTACTGAGGATTACTAGAGCTGGGATCTGGGCCACAGGCTACTGTTTCTATGTACCTTGAAAGAAATGACAAATCTCTTTACCGAGAAGACAAACTTATTTAAAGGGAAAGTCAACTATTTCCTTGAACATACTCCTAAATTCAGGGGGGAAATCCCATATTTGGAGGGAAAAGAAACTCACAGAAATGTTGTAGTGTTTTAGAATACATCGATTAGTTATTGTAGAGTAGTAGAAACAAAACATACATTTTGTCGCAGTTTATTCTACATCAATTGGTGTTTGTTGACTAGAGGAAAGAAGTGAACTTGTGCCTTTCCTGTGAGAAGTAGTTGGGAGACAGGTGAGGAGAGGTGCTCTTTTCTTTAGGGGTAGATCAGCTTTAATAGTGCAGATAGATTGTAGCTTCCATCAATGTAGTTGGGAGACAGGTGAGGAGAGGTGCTCTTTTCTTTAGGGGTAGATCAGCTTTAATAGTGCAGATAGATTGTAGCTTCCATCAATGTAGTTGGGAGACAGGTGAGGAGAGGTGCTCTTTTCTTTAGGGGGTAGATCAGCTTTAATAGTGCAGATAGATTGTAGCTTCCATCAATGTAGTTGGGAGACAGGTGAGGAGAGGTGCTCTTTTCTTTAGGGGGTAGATCAGCTTTAATATTGCAGATAGATTGTAGCTTCCATCAATGTAGTTGGGAGACAGGTGAGGAGAGGTGCTCTTTTCTTTAGGGAGTAGATCAGCTTTAATAGTGCAGATAGATTGTAGCTTCCATCAATGTAGTTGGGAGACAGGTGAGGAGAGGTGCTCTTTTCTTTAGGGAGTAGATCAGCTTTAATAGTGCAGATAGATTGTAGCTTCCATCAATGTAGTTGGGAGACAGGTGAGGAGAGGTGCTCTTTTCTTTAGGGGGTAGATCAGCTTTAATAGTGCAGATAGATTGTAGCTTCCATCAATGTAGTTGGGAGACAGGTGAGGAGAGGTGCTCTTTTCTTTAGGGGGTAGATCAGCTTTAATAGTGCAGATAGATTGTAGCTTCCATCAATGTAGTTGGGAGACAGGTGAGGAGAGGTGCTCTTTTCTTTAGGGAGTAGATCAGCTTTAATAGTGCAGATAGATTGTAGCTTCCATCAATGTAGTTGGGAGACAGGTGAGGAGAGGTGCTCTTTTCTTTAGGGAGTAGATCAGCTTTAATAGTGCAGATAGATTGTAGCTTCCATCAATGTAGTTGGGAGACAGGTGAGGAGAGGTGCTCTTTTCTTTAGGGGGTAGATCAGCTTTAATAGTGCAGATAGATTGTAGCTTCCATCAATGTAGTTGGGAGACAGGTGAGGAGAGGTGCTCTTTTCTTTAGGGAGTAGATCAGCTTTAATAGTGCAGATAGATTGTAGCTTCCATCAATGTAGTTGGGAGACAGGTGAGGAGAGGTGCTCTTTTCTTTAGGGAGTAGATCAGCTTTAATAGTGCAGATAGATTGTAGCTTCCATCAATGTAGTTGGGAGACAGGTGAGGAGAGGTGCTCTTTTCTTTAGGGGGTAGATCAGCTTTAATAGTGCAGATAGATTGTAGCTTCCATCAATGTAGTTGGGAGACAGGTGAGGAGAGGTGCTCTTTTCTTTAGGGAGTAGATCAGCTTTAATAGTGCAGATAGATTGTAGCTTCCATCAATGTAGTTGGGAGACAGGTGAGGAGAGGTGCTCTTTTCTTTAGGGAGTAGATCAGCTTTAATAGTGCAGATAGATTGTAGCTTCCATCAATGTAGTTGGGAGACAGGTGAGGAGAGGTGCTCTTTTCTTTAGGGGGTAGATCAGCTTTAATAGTGCAGATAGATTGTAGCTTCCATCAATGTAGTTGGGAGACAGGTGAGGAGAGGTGCTCTTTTCTTTAGGGAGTAGATCAGCTTTAATAGTGCAGATAGATTGTAGCTTCCATCAATGTAGTTGGGAGACAGGTGAGGAGAGGTGCTCTTTTCTTTAGGGGGTAGATCAGCTTTAATAGTGCAGATAGATTGTAGCTTCCATCAATGTAGTTGGGAGACAGGTGAGGAGAGGTGCTCTTTTCTTTAGGGAGTAGATCAGCTTTAATAGTGCAGATAGATTGTAGCTTCCATCAATGTAGTTGGGAGACAGGTGAGGAGAGGTGCTCTTTTCTTTAGGGAGTAGATCAGCTTTAATAGTGCAGATAGATTGTAGCTTCCATCAATGTAGTTGGGAGACAGGTGAGGAGAGGTGCTCTTTTCTTTAGGGAGTAGATCAGCTTTAATAGTGCAGATAGATTGTAGCTTCCATCAATGTAGTTGGGAGACAGGTGAGGAGAGGTGCTCTTTTCTTTAGGGAGTAGATCAGCTTTAATAGTGCAGATAGATTGTAGCTTCCATCAATGTAGTTGGGAGACAGGTGAGGAGAGGTGCTCTTTTCTTTAGGGAGTAGATCAGCTTTAATAGTGCAGATAGATTGTAGCTTCCATCAATGTAGTTGGGAGACAGGTGAGGAGAGGTGCTCTTTTCTTTAGGGGGTAGATCAGCTTTAATAGTGCAGATAGATTGTAGCTTCCATCAATGTAGTTGGGAGACAGGTGAGGAGAGGTGCTCTTTTCTTTAGGGGGTAGATCAGCTTTAATAGTGCAGATAGATTGTAGCTTCCATCAATGTAGTTGGGAGACAGGTGAGGAGAGGTGCTCTTTTCTTTAGGGAGTAGATCAGCTTTAATAGTGCAGATAGATTGTAGCTTCCATCAATGTAGTTGGGAGACAGGTGAGGAGAGGTGCTCTTTTCTTTAGGGAGTAGATCAGCTTTAATAGTGCAGATAGATTGTAGCTTCCATCAATGTAGTTGGGAGACAGGTGAGGAGAGGTGCTCTTTTCTTTAGGGAGTAGATCAGCTTTAATAGTGCAGATAGATTGTAGCTTCCATCAATGTAGTTGGGAGACAGGTGAGGAGAGGTGCTCTTTTCTTTAGGGAGTAGATCAGCTTTAATAGTGCAGATAGATTGTAGCTTCCATCAATGTAGTTGGGAGACAGGTGAGGAGAGGTGCTCTTTTCTTTAGGGGGTAGATCAGCTTTAATAGTGCAGATAGATTGTAGCTTCCATCAATGTAGTTGGGAGACAGGTGAGGAGAGGTGCTCTTTTCTTTAGGGGGTAGATCAGCTTTAATAGTGCAGATAGATTGTAGCTTCCATCAATGTAGTTGGGAGACAGGTGAGGAGAGGTGCTCTTTTCTTTAGGGGGTAGATCAGCTTTAATAGTGCAGATAGATTGTAGCTTCCATCAATGTAGTTGGGAGACAGGTGAGGAGAGGTGCTCTTTTCTTTAGGGGGTAGATCAGCTTTAATAGTGCAGATAGATTGTAGCTTCCATCAATGTAGTTGGGAGACAGGTGAGGAGAGGTGCTCTTTTCTTTAGGGAGTAGATCAGCTTTAATAGTGCAGATAGATTGTAGCTTCCATCAATGTAGTTGGGAGACAGGTGAGGAGAGGTGCTCTTTTCTTTAGGGGGTAGATCAGCTTTAATAGTGCAGATAGATTGTAGCTTCCATCAATGTAGTTGGGAGACAGGTGAGGAGAGGTGCTCTTTTCTTTAGGGGGTAGATCAGCTTTAATAGTGCAGATAGATTGTAGCTTCCATCAATGTAGTTGGGAGACAGGTGAGGAGAGGTGCTCTTTTCTTTAGGGAGTAGATCAGCTTTAATAGTGCAGATAGATTGTAGCTTCCATCAATGTAGTTGGGAGACAGGTGAGGAGAGGTGCTCTTTTCTTTAGGGGGTAGATCAGCTTTAATAGTGCAGATAGATTGTAGCTTCCATCAATGTAGTTGGGAGACAGGTGAGGAGAGGTGCTCTTTTCTTTAGGGAGTAGATCAGCTTTAATAGTGCAGATAGATTGTAGCTTCCATCAATGTAGTTGGGAGACAGGTGAGGAGAGGTGCTCTTTTCTTTAGGGAGTAGATCAGCTTTAATAGTGCAGATAGATTGTAGCTTCCATCAATGTAGTTGGGAGACAGGTGAGGAGAGGTGCTCTTTTCTTTAGGGAGTAGATCAGCTTTAATAGTGCAGATAGATTGTAGCTTCCATCAATGTAGTTGGGAGACAGGTGAGGAGAGGTGCTCTTTTCTTTAGGGGGTAGATCAGCTTTAATAGTGCAGATAGATTGTAGCTTCCATCAATGTAGTTGGGAGACAGGTGAGGAGAGGTGCTCTTTTCTTTAGGGAGTAGATCAGCTTTAATAGTGCAGATAGATTGTAGCTTCCATCAATGTAGTTGGGAGACAGGTGAGGAGAGGTGCTCTTTTCTTTAGGGGGTAGATCAGCTTTAATAGTGCAGATAGATTGTAGCTTCCATCAATGTAGTTGGGAGACAGGTGAGGAGAGGTGCTCTTTTCTTTAGGGAGTAGATCAGCTTTAATAGTGCAGATAGATTGTAGCTTCCATCAATGTAGTTGGGAGACAGGTGAGGAGAGGTGCTCTTTTCTTTAGGGAGTAGATCAGCTTTAATAGTGCAGATAGATTGTAGCTTCCATCAATGTAGTTGGGAGACAGGTGAGGAGAGGTGCTCTTTTCTTTAGGGAGTAGATCAGCTTTAATAGTGCAGATAGATTGTAGCTTCCATCAATGTAGTTGGGAGACAGGTGAGGAGAGGTGCTCTTTTCTTTAGGGGGTAGATCAGCTTTAATAGTGCAGATAGATTGTAGCTTCCATCAATGTAGTTGGGAGACAGGTGAGGAGAGGTGCTCTTTTCTTTAGGGAGTAGATCAGCTTTAATAGTGCAGATAGATTGTAGCTTCCATCAATGTAGTTGGGAGACAGGTGAGGAGAGGTGCTCTTTTCTTTAGGGGGTAGATCAGCTTTAATAGTGCAGATAGATTGTAGCTTCCATCAATGTAGTTGTTTGCTTCATTTCCAAACCCACTTATATTTTTATAAATAAATAAATAAATCTCAGCAAAAAAAGAAACATCCTCTCACTGTCAACTGCATTTATTTTCAGCAAACTTAACATGTGTAAATATTTGTATGAACATAAGATTCAACAACAGACATAAATTGAACAAGTTCCACAGACATGTGACTAACAGAAATTGAAAAATGTGTCCCTGAACAAAGGGGGGGGGGGTCAAAATCAAAAATAACTGTCAGTATCTGGTGTGGCCACCAGCTGCATTAAGTACTGCATTGCATCTCGTCCTCATGGACTGCACCAGATTTGCCAGTTCTTTCTGTGAGATGTTACCCCACTCTTCCACCAAGGCACCTGCAGGAGGACATTTCTGGGGGGAATGGCCCTAGCCCTCACCCTCCAATCCAACAGGTCCCAGACGTGCTCAATGGGATTGAGATCCGGGCTCTTCGCTGACCATGGCTGACATTCCTGTCTTGCAGGAAATCACACACAGAATGAGCAGTAGGGCTGGTGGCATTGTCATGCTGGAAGGTATTGTCAGGATGAGTCTGCAGGAAGGATACCGCATGAGAGAGGAGGATGTCTTCCCTGTAATGCACAGCGTTGAGATTGCCTGCAATGAAAACAAGCTCAGTCCGATGATGCTGTGACACACCACCCCAGACCATGACGGACCCTCCACCTCCAAATCAATTCCGCTCCAGAGTACAGGTCTTGTAACGCTCATTCCTTCGACGATAAACACGAATCCGACCATCACCCCTGGTGAGACAAAACCGTGACTCGTCAGTGAAGAGCTCTTTTTGCCAGTCCTGTCTGGTCCAGCGACGTTGGGTTTGTGCCCATAGGCGACGTTGTTGCCGATGATGTCTGGTGAGGACCTGCCTTATAACAGGCCTGCAAGCCCTCAGTCCAGCCTCTCTCAGCCTATTGCGGACAGTCTGAGCACTGATGGAGGGATTGTGCGTTCCTGGTGTAAATCGGGCAGTTGTTGCCATCCTGTATATGTCCCTCAGGTGTGATGTTTGGATGTACCGATCCTGTGCAGGTGTTGTTACACGTGGTCTGCCACTACGAGGACGATCAGCTGTCCATCCTGTCTCCCTGTAGCTCTGTGTTAGGCATCTCACAGTACGAACATTGCAATTTATTGCCCTGGCCACATCTGCAGTCCTCATGCCTCCTTGCAGCATGCCTAAGGCACGTTCACGCAGATGAGCAGGGACCCTGGGCATTTTTATTTTGGTGTTTTTCAGAGTCAGTAGAAAGGCCTCTTTAATGTCCTAAGTTTTCATAACTGTGACCTTAATTGCCTACAGTCTGTAAGCTGTTAGTGTCTTAATGACTGTTCCACAGGTGCATGTTCATTAATTGTTTATGGTTCATTGAACAAGCATGGGAAACGGTGTTTAAACCCTTTACAATGAAGATCTGTGAAGTTATTTGGATATTTACAAATGATCTTTGAAAGACACGGTCCTGAAAAAGGGACGTTTCTTTTTTTGCTGAGTTAGGAGTCAGGTGAGGAGAGGCTCCTTGTATCTGCTTCAACTAGGGCTGCACGATATATCGGCTAACATATCGGAATCGGACAATATTAGCTAAAAATGCCAACATCGGTATCGGCCCAATGTCTAGTTTAACGCCGATGCACAAAACCGATGTGAAAGCTGACATGTATCCCTATATAACACAGATAGATGAGAACATTTTGTATATAACGTAGGTACATGACGTAATGACGTCACATGCAATTTGCGCTACAAGTGCAACACAGGGCTCCTAACCTAGCCCACAATGTCTGCTGTGTGGATCGAGCAGACACGTCGAGCAGTCATTTGAAAGAATAAGGAAATTTCAGCGAGACAACTCAAAGGTGAAATCCATTAACGCCAAGATAATATAATTCATTGCCCTTGACTATCAACTGTTCTCCGTCATGGTTAATGTTGGCTTTCGCCGATTGGTCGAGCACCGGTTACACTTTTTTACTATTTTTCCAGATGTTGCTCTACCGGAGTTACACAGTAATAGCGTCACTGCTATTAGCTTCACGACTGACATTTGGACCAGCGATATCAGCCCCATGAGCATGCTGAGTCTGACAGCAGTGGGTCGTTGAGGATTTCGTACTGAGGAAAGTCGTATTGCATGCTCATGAATATGCTGGATGTCATACCATTGCTGCCATTTCAATGGCATTTGAGAACATGTTTGAAACATGAACACACTAGCTAGCTCCATTCAAACAGCTGACTGGAGAAATAAGCTCATCAACTGTGCCTGCAGCAGACGTGATACCCTCTGTCATGGCATTGAAACGACTGCTCAACAAAACTGACAGGGATGTAAACAAATGTGCACAACATTTGAGATAAGCTTTCTGTGCCTATGGAAAATATCTGGGATAATTTTTCAGCTCATGAAACATGGGTCAAACACTTTACATGTTGATTTATATTTTTGTTCAGCGTAGTATTCGTATTCCTAATTCTAATGCCACTGATTCTGTCACATAATAGTGGAGTGCGCATGCCCATTCTGATTTCGTCAATGCTAAGCTAACCAGTTAGCTAGCAGCTAGCGTGCGACGTTAGTGTTGACTAGTTTCTAGTGAAGATGGCCCCTTTCCCCGACGAGGTGGATGTTTTTACTGGCCCACATCGGCGAATGAAATGTTTGAATGCTAAAATGCTTAAAATCTGTATCGTCTTTTTTTGTGAAGGAAAATATCGGATATCGGCCAAAAATGTAATATCGGTGCATCACTAGCTTCAAGAGGAGAGGGGGATGGAGAGGGGAGGAGAAGCTGTGGTGTGGTGTCAGAAGAGGAGAGGAGAGGGGGATGGAGAGGGGAGGAGAAGCTGTGGTGTGGTGTCAGAAGAGGAGAGGAGAGGGGGATGGAGAGGGGAGGAGAAGCCGTGGTGTGGTGTCAGAAGAGGAGAGGAGGATGGAGAGGGGAGGAGAAGCTGTGGTGTGGTGTCAGAAGAGGAGAGGAGGATGGAGAGGGGAGGATAAGCTGTGGTGTGGTGTCAGAAGAGGAGAGGAGGATGGAGAGGGGAGGAGAAGCTGTGGTGTGGTGTCAGAAGAGGAGAGGAGAGGAGGATGGAGAGAGGAGGAGAAGCCGTGGTGTGGTGTCAGAAGAGGAGAGGGGGATGGAGAGGGGAGGAGAAGCCATGGTGTGGTGTCAGAAGAGGAGAGGAGGATGGAGAGGGGAGGAGAAGCTGTGGTGTGTAGTGGAGCAGCCAGCCAGACAGCTTACTGCCATACAACCAGACAACTGACCCGCGAGCGAAAGAGAGAAGAAGCCATTCCAATAGCGTACACACACACACACACACACACACACACACACACACACACACACACACACACACACACACACACACACACACACCCCCTGCAGTTTGTGCCTGCACGCAAGAGGAGTAGCAGGGAGATGCCCTTGAGCTGTTGGACCGGTGACAGTTCAGGGCGGTTGCCTTCATCAGTAAATCTAACTCACCTGGGGTAACTTTAGAGCAGGCTCAACTAGCACGACTGCTCAGTTCACTGAACACAGCCAATAGAGCAACCTTAAGGTCTCTGCTACAACCAGGTTCAGGAGTTTACCTGGTTACCATCTAGAGAAAGAAAATGGGCCCTCTACTCTGGGACCCACGGTGCCACCTCTGGTGCAGAGCACTCTGGGACCCACGGTGCCACCTCTGGTGCAGAGCACTCTGGGACCCACGGTGCCACCTCTGGTGCAGAGCACTCTGGGACCCACGGTGCCACCTCTGGTGCAGAGCACTCTGGGACCCACGGTGCCACCTCTGGTGCAGAGCACTCTGGGACCCACGGTGCCACCTCTGGTGCAGAGCACTCTGGGACCCACGGTGCCACCTCTGGTGCAGAGCACTCTGGGACCCACGGTGCCACCTCTGGTGCAGAGCACTCTGGGACCCACGGTGCCACCTCTGGTGCAGAGCACTCTGGGACCCACGGTGCCACCTCTGGTGCAGAGCACTCTGGGACCCACGGTGCCACCTCTGGTGCAGAGCACTCTGGGACCCACGGTGCCACCTCTGGTGCAGAGCACTCTGGGACCCACGGTGCCACCTCTGGTGCAGAGCACTCTGGGACCCACGGTGCCACCTCTGGTGCAGAGCACTCTGGGACCCACGGTGCCACCTCTGGTGCAGAGCACTCTGGGACCCACGGTGCCACCTCTGGTGCAGAGCACTCTGGGACCCACGGTGCCACCACCATGAGTCTACCACAATTATTGTGGTACTCATGTTTTACCGGTACGAAGTACATTACCCTCCACTATTTATTTTGCCGGGAAGCTGTACCGGACCATACCGGTTTACTTTCACCCTTGCCCCAAACAGAACAGGCATCCAATAGAAGCATTTCAAAGTCAACTGCCAAAGTATTTTTGTGGAAATGGAAATTGTGAACTTGTGTGAATAAACCAGACTACTTTTCCCAAACATGGGTTTCTCTCAAAAAGAATTTGAGACAGTTCCCAAACAAAGCTGTTCTATGGAAGTGGTTCCAAAACAGAGCATGAGTCATGCAGATAAAGTCAGGTTATGTCAGTGTGTGTGTTTGGTTTTTGTGCCGGGTATTGAGGTTGAGTGGCACTGAGCAGTACTAGCACAACCACACACATTTTAGTCTTTAGCAGACACTCTTATCCAGAGCAACTTACAGTAAGTAGTGATACATACTTTTTTCATCCTGGTCCCCTGTGGGAATGGAACCCCCAACCCTGGTGTTGTAAGCACCATGCTCTACTGACTGAGCTACATGGGGCTGAACACATCCATGGCATACCCCCTTCCTGTGGTCACCTGTCAGACATCCTCACTAGTCCAGTAACCTCCATCCCCAGCACACACACACAGACAGTCCCACTCCACCCTGCAGTGACAGAGCAGATGTCTCCCCAGAGTAAACAAACAGAGGGATGTGAATCCATCACCACCGGGCCACGTCGCTGACACGTCCTCTCACTAGCATGGCCTACAGCAGCAACCAGGCCAGCCAGCAGATGTGTGATCACACACACACACACACACACACACACACACACACACACACACACACACACACACACACACACACACACACACACACACACACACACCAGCTGTGCCCATCTGTCCCAGCAAAGCGCTGTAGTAGCTGTTAGCCCTCTCCATCAGTCCCACAGCAGGATGCCAATAAATACGATCTGCCAGTGAATCATTTAATCCAACCCAATAAAAGAGCCATGACATCATTAACCAGGTGGAGCCATCAGGGTATCAGGTCCAATGGGAATGGAGGGAAGGAGAGAGGGAAGGAAGGAGGGGGATGGGAGGAATGGAAAGGGATGGAAGCTTTTTGATAGCATCTGTCGCATTCTGACCCATGCTAGCCTGAGTGCCAGTCGGTTTGTGCTGTCATGCCAAATCCTTGTCATTCATTGTCATGCCAAACAGCAATGGTGTTGTCAGGAGCACAAACAGATCTGTGATCAGGCTAGACCTATGCACCTGGTGCCCAGATTGGAGTATGTCCTGTATTCTCTGTTCTGTCATGATGTTTAATGCCCAGGGTTTTAGGTTTATGCCATTGATACTGGAGACCACTCCATGATGTTTAATGCCCAGGGTTTTAGGTTTAGGCAATATATTACAGATGGACATTAGCTGTAGCTAATAGAAAGCTAACACATCTGGTGTACGGGGCTAGCACATAGCTTAGTTACATCTGGTGTACGGGGCTAGCACATAGCTTAGTTACATCTGGTGTACGGGGCTAGCACATAGCTTAGTTACATCTGGTGTACGGGGCTAGCACATAGCTTAGTTACATCTGGTGTACGGGGCTAGCACATAGCTTAGCTACATCTGGTGTACGGGGCTAGCACATAGCTTAGCTACATCTGGTGTACGGGGCTAGCACATAGCCTAGCTACATCTGGTGTACGGGGCTAGCACATAGCCTAGCTACATCTGGTGTATGGGGCTAGCACATAGCTTAGCTACATCTGGTGTATGGGGCTAGCACATAGCTTAGCTACATCTGGTGTATGGGGCTAGCACATAGCTTAGCTACATCTGGTGTATGGGGCTAGCACATAGCCTAGCTACATCTGGTGTATGGGGCTAGCACATAGCCTAGCTACATCTGGTGTATGGGGCTAGCACATAGCCTAGCTACATCTGGTGTATGGGGCTAGCACATAGCCTAGCTACATCTGGTGTATGGGGCTAGCACATAGCCTAGCTACACCTGGTGTATGGGGCTAGCACATAGCCTAGCTACATCTGGTGTATGGGGCTAGCACATAGCTTAGCTACATCTGGTGTATGGGGCTAGCACATAGCCTAGCTACATCTGGTGTATGTAGCCTACTAGCTTGGCCTATTATAGCCAATACATCTGGCACAATACTGTGATACTATGATATACATGGTCCTGGAGACATCACCAAACACATAGAGGCCATAATGAAGACTTAAGGGAACCAGGTCCACCAATAACAAGCTGCTGCCCCAAACTATTAGCAGCAGTAACAGTATACTTTAAGCCTGCCTTCTCACACTAAGGCTAAGTCCAAAATGGTACCCTATCCCTACATACTGCATTCCTTTTAACATAGGGCCCTGGTCAAAAGCTGTGCACTGTATAGGGAATAGGGTGTGATTTGGGATGCAGCCTAATTATGAACACATAATAGTCTTGCTGGCAGGCATACTTAGCCCGTCTGGAAATCAATCTCTGAAACATTATTGAAAGAAAAAAAGCAGTGGTGAGGGATTATTATGTGAGCAGTTCTCTTTTCCTAATTCCTTCCTGGATTTGAGGAAAGCAGCCAAGATGGCTGACATGGAGAGGGGCTGGCTATGGACTGGGACACAAGAAAAACAGCAGGGAGTGAATAAACGTAGACATCTCTGTCTAAATAATGGGCTGTGGCCATTGGGCCTGTGTGAGTGAGTGAGTGAGGATAGTTGCCAAACTGGAGGCTTGGAGCAGGCATCAATCAGTAACTATAGCAACACAGACATATAGCTCTAGCCTACAGTCAAATACATTGGACTATTGACAAATGCAATGACCATCGTGACAACATGCCCAAGACAAACCAGAGTGCAGATATCAAGAGCATTTATGATCGAAACTGTTTATCCACAGTGCAAATCTCAGGAGTCAAGTTGACTGTAGGCCACTAGTCTGGACCCGGTCAGTACCAGGTAGCCATTCTAGAACAATCACAACAGAAGAGCAGAATATTTATTTCTACATGGGTTAACCTAGTCGTTGCTCATTCAGAGTTTAGGTTAAACATTTTATTTGTGCTTCTAGGTACGTCCTTCCTAGCACAGTGCAGTGATGACCATGGACATGTACCAAATGTCACCCTATTCCTTATACAGTGCACTACTTAGACCATAGCCCTATACACCCTGGTCAAAAGTAGTGCACTATATAGGGAATAGGGGGCCATTTGGAAAGCATCTCATAACTAGTGCAGCATCTCCTATCCACTCCAGGCACCAGATGGCTTACAGAAGGCCTGTCCCCTACAGCCAGACAGAGGGCAGCTACCCAGGGTATTAACGGCTCCACTTATCCCAGCCTGTTCAGTGTGTTTGGGTCAAGGTAAAAAGGTACAGCAGAGAGGAGCACACCCCCTACAGACAGACAACACTGGGCCTGCCTGAGGCCACCTGGGTTGTGTTCATTTTGGCACAACTTTTTATGTTTTGCTACAGAAAAAATTTAAATGAGCATTTCTGATTTTGTCGAGTCCAGGTAGTCCCTCCCAGTTTCAATCTGTTTTTATCCGTTTGGTGCCTAATGGACATGGCCCTGGACAGAAGCTGCCATCTACAAATGTTTAAAAACCTAGCTGTCGGCCATTTACTTATCTATTCATCGTTGACAGGGAACCATGCCTTGCATGGAATGGGCTGATTATTTTTCATGTACCAAAGGAGTGTTGCTCGTTAGTGCATATATTTTGTTGAAAGAGATTAGATAATATTCCATGAGAGACGAGCTTACATTACAAGAGCAATGTACTAGCAGCAGGAACGTCAATACAGGACAGACAAAGTGAGTGACACATGGCCTGACAACACACACAACACAATACTGCAGGGACAGGAAGGATCTAGGCTTCAATCTGTCCCTAAAACGTAGACTGAGAAATGCATGAACTGAATGAACCTAAAAGGATAAAGAAGAGGGAGGCTGGAGGGAGCCAGACACCAGGAGCATGACGAGGGCTACGCTGGCACAGAGAGGAAGGATAGCCAGCGGATGCCAACACTGCCCAGCCAGACAGACAGTGTGGAGAGAAGCGGTGGTGGGCTACTGAGCAGAGAAGGAGAGAAGAGAGGGAAGAGGAGAGGAGTGTCCCAGCGCTGACCAGACAGAAGAGGAGAGGAGTGTCCCAGCGCTGACCAGACAGAAGAGGAGAGGAGTGTCCCAGCGCTGACCAGGCAGAAGAGGAGAGGAGTGTCCCAGCGCTGACCAGGCAGAAGAGGAGAGGAGTGTCCCAGCGCTGACCAGACAGAAGAGGAGAGGAGTGTCCCAGCGCTGACCAGGCAGACAGACAGAAGAGGAGAGGAGTGTCCCAGCGCTGACCAGACAGAAGAGGAGAGGAGTGTCCCAGCGCTGACCAGGCAGAAGAGGAGAGGAGTGTCCCAGCGCTGACCAGACAGAAGAGGAGAGGAGTGTCCCAGCGCTGACCAGACAGAAGAGGAGAGGAGTGTCCCAGCGCTGACCAGGCAGAAGAGGAGAGGAGTGTCCCAGCGCTGACCAGACAGAAGAGGAGAGGAGTGTCCCAGCGCTGACCAGGCAGAAGAGGAGAGGAGTGTCCCAGCGCTGACCAGGCAGAAGAGGAGAGGAGTGTCCCAGCGCTGACCAGGCAGAAGAGGAGAGGAGTGTCCCAGCGCTGACCAGACAGAAGAGGAGAGGAGTGTCCCAGCGCTGACCAGACAGAAGAGGAGAGGAGTGTCCCAGCGCTGACCAGACAGAAGAGGAGAGGAGTGTCCCAGCGCTGACCAGGCAGAAGAGGAGAGGAGTGTCCCAGCGCTGACCAGGCAGAAGAGGAGAGGAGTGTCCCAGCGCTGACCAGACAGAAGAGGAGAGGAGTGTCCCAGCACTGACCAGGCAGACAGACAGAAGAGGAGAGGAGTGTCCCAGCGCTGACCAGACAGAAGAGGAGAGGAGTGTCCCAGCACTGACCAGGCAGACAGACAGAAGAGGAGAGGAGTGTCCCAGCACTGACCAGGCAGACAGACAGAAGAGGAGAGGAGTGTCCCAGCACTGACCAGGCAGACAGACAGAAGAGGAGAGGAGTGTCCCAGCACTGACCAGGCAGACAGACAGAAGAGGAGAGGAGTGTCCCAGCACTGACCAGGCAGACGGACAGAAGAGGAGTGTCCCAGTGCTGACCAGGCAGATGAACAGAAGTAAAGACAGAAGAGAGAAAAGGCTGAGAGCGGCATTATGGTTAGAATAGGACAGAGAGAGACATGAGGGAAGAATGTACAGGGAAGGGAGAGGATAGGAAGTCTGCCAGCACTGTCCAGGCTGTCAGACAGAGAGAGGAGAGGACTGAGACTGAGCAAGGGTGGAAGGAAAGGAAAGGGAGGAGGAGGAGGAAGAAAGCTCCTGGCCGCCGCCTGCTAAACGATTCCTGGCATGGCGGGTGAGGGAGGAGACAATTAAAGAGGGGAATAAAGCCAACGGAGAATAAGGAAACCAAGACGAATGAGTTGGCAGGCCGGTGGAGGGCCTGCAGTACACCGTGGCGGTGCAGGAGAGAGAAGGCTTTGACTGGATAGGGGCTAGGGCTGAAGCTGGGACTGAATGGAGGCCATGTTGGTTGGACGTGCCCAAGGAGGGAGGCCAGGGCTTGCAGGGTGGGTGGAACTGGTTTTGGGCTGAGGATGAGGCTGGAACTGGCTGCAGGGCATTCTGGTTGGACAATGTGCCCAAGGAGGGAGGCTGAGGCTGGGCTTGCAGGTTTGGAAGACAGGGGGCTGGTGAACTGGAGCTGGGGCTGCGACTGGGCTAGCAGCTGACAGAGGAAATAAACAGAGCTCCTGTGGCTCCACAGATGCAGGGGGTAGTGATAGACTTGGTTGCTATGGCTGATGCCACAACTATTGCCAATTCAAATACTGCGTCTCCGGCTCCTGTTAGGCTCTGGACCAGATCCATTTGGTTATTCTAGAACAGGGGTGGGCAACTCCAGTCCTCCAGGGCCTGATTGGTGTCACAGTTTTGCCCCAGCTAACACACCTGACTCCAATAATCACCTAATCATGATCTTCAGTTAGAATGCCATGTGATTAATCAGCTGTGTTTGAAGGGATGGAGAAGAAGAGTGACACCAATCAGGCCCTGGAGGACTGGAGTTCCCACCCCTGTTCTAGAGGCACTACTTTCACATGCCACTTGACCACGACCCCGGCAATGTGGTCAAAGCGCTTTATGTACCGTAAATTCCGGACTATAAGCCACAACTTTTTTCCCACGCTTTGAACCCCGCGTCTTAAACAATGACTAATATATGGATTTTTCCCGCTTTCAATTAAAAAAAAATAATAATAAAAAAACACATTCTGTGAGGTGCTCAGTTTTTTGGCGGCATGAAGCTTTCATTAGACCAATGAAATTGCCGAACGGGTTAAGGTCAAACAACTTTTTTGTTTACTGTTTAGATTAAATCGAGCGCTCTCAAACTTCCCATCATTCTGATTACGGTAGTCATTTTGTCACCCTCATCATGGCAAAGACACGGAGAATTGCATATGATGCAGCTTTCAAGTTGAAGGCGATTGATCTGGCTGTTGGAAAAGGAAATAGAGCTGCTGCACGGGAGCTTGGTCTTAATGAGTCGATGATAAGACGTTGGAAACAGCAGCGTGAGGAAAGACAAAGCTTACTGCTAATTTTTCATTTTTTGTTACAAGCCGTGTTTCATTAAAGCCTATTTATTTTTGTTACAAGCCGTGTTTCGTTAAAGCCTATTTATTTTTGTTACAAGCCGTGTTTCGTTAAAGCTATTTATTTTTGTACAAGCCGTGTTTCGTTAAAGCCTATTTATTTTTGTTACAAGCCGTGTTTCGTTAAAGCCTGTGTAAAGTTAATTTGTTTCAATGTACCGGTAGGCACCTGCGGCTTATAGACATGTGCGGCTTATTTATGTTCAAAATAATATATATATTTTTTAATTCAGTGGGTGCGGCTTATAGTCCGGAAATTACGGTAGTGAAAATATATTGACAGCCCCTGGCAGCAGTGTCTTGGACTGTCGTCAGTAACATGAAACGGGGCAGCAGCACAGACTGTCAGGCTGTTTGTGGTCAAGCAGAAAGAATGAACACAGGCAGGACAGACACAGGTACCTCAACAGCCATGGTCACCTGAACAGGGACAGGGATAGATTAACCAGGTTGTAGGGGAGGGCTGGAACTGTGCCCGGCTGGATGGCTAACCCCCCACTAGTCAAATTGTATTGCTTAAGCGTTACAGATTGTGCAATATACATGAAGATAATTTCTGATTGAGCCGACATACAGTATGCAGAGTTTACCGTGAATGTAGTCTCCGCGGGAACATTGCATTCAAATGTGGATCACGCTGTAACACTGACCTTCTGCAATACAGACTGAATAGAGTTCTTAGTCACAGGAAGCAGCCAGCCCACGTAATAAAACAGGACACGTCAGAACAGAGCCTCTGATCTAATAAACCACTTCATATAGCGCATTAAAGAGGCCCGTCTGCATTCAACCACCACCACCACCACCACCACCACCACCACCACCACCACCACCACCACCACCACCACCACCTCAATCACCACCACCACCACCTCAATCACCACCACCACCACCACCACCACCACCTCAATCACCACCACCACCACCACCACCACCACCACCACCACCACCACCACCTCCACCACCACCACCACCACCTCAATCACCACCACCTCCACCACCACCACCACCACCACCACCACCACCACCTCCACCACCACCACCACCCCACTTCCCACTCTCCACAACAAATCAATGTCACCAATGTATTTATAGCTGTCCCAATCAGGATTGATTTGGGATGGATATCTCTCCCAAACTCTAGCAGAGCTGGTGGGTATGTGCTGTTGTATTATTCCTGCAGTACTTTACACAGACTATGTTTTCTCTGTGAGAAGCAGGAAGTACCGGAAGTTTCAGACAAGTTAGGACTAGTGGTACGTGGTTAAAATGATCACTATCTACACAGGTTATATTCTAGTGTGTACTTAACAGCCCCCTATTAGAAACACTATCCCTATGTGCCCTGGTCAAATATAATACATTATATAGGGACTAGGGTGCCATTTGGGACATAACCCTAATTGTGTCAAACATGAAACATGTGGGACAGGGACACGGACACAGCCAGGGACACAGACAGGGACAGACATAGACACGGACAGACAGACATAGACACAGACAGACAGACAGACATAGACACAGACAGACAGACATAGACACAGACAGACAGACATAGACACAGACAGACAGACATAGACACGGACAGACAGACAGACAGGGATAGACACAGACAGACAGAGATAGACACAGGGATAGACACAGACACAGGGATAGACACAGACACAGGGATAAACACAGACACAGGGATAAACACAGACACAGGGATAAACACAGACACAGGGATAAACACAGACACAGGGATAAACACAGACACAGGGATAGACACAGACACAGGGATAGACACAGACACAGGGATAGACACAGACACAGGGATAGACACAGACACAGGGATAGACACAGACACAGGGATAGACACAGACACAGGGATAGACACAGACACAGGGATAAACACAGACACAGGGATAGACACAGACACAGGGATAAACACAGACACAGGGATAGACACAGACACAGGGATAAACACAGACACAGGGATAGACACAGACACAGGGATAAACACAGACACAGGGATAAACACAGACACAGGGATAGACACAGACACAGGGATCCGCCAGGGAACACAGACACAGGGATGCCGCCAGGGAGACACAGACACAGGGATAGACACAGACACAGGGATAAACACAGACACAGGGATAGACACAGACACAGGGATAGACACAGACACAGGGATAGACACAGACACAGGGATAGACACAGACACAGGGATAAACACAGACACAGGGATAGACACAGACACAGGGATAGACACAGACACAGGGATAGACACAGACACAGGGATAGACACAGACACAGGGATAGACACAGACACAGGGATAAACACAGACACAGGGATAGACACAGACACAGGGATAGACACAGACACAGGGATAGACACAGACACAGGGATAAACACAGACACAGGGATAGACACAGACACAGGGATAGACACAGACACAGGGATAGACACAGACACAGGGATAGACACAGACACAGGGATAGACACAGACACAGGGATAAACACAGACACAGGGCGTGGTGGGGGAGGGGGGAGACAGAGGAGCAGAGATGTCAAAACACTCACACATGCATCATACTGTGACACTTTCTGTATTTTGAAAGTTCTTGATCTTGAAAACTTGATTGCTGACATGAAAAACATGACTGTATAAACAGTAGGTTAACAAAATAAATTCCAAAAGATTGAGTTTGAGTGGAATTTTCCTTCAAGCATGGCCAGCCCCTTCACTTCACCTCACATTACAGGTGCCCCCAGGAGGATCAGAGAGAGACCTGTCATCTGAGAAACAGAGAGATAGAGACAGACACTGGTAAAAAAGATGGGGTGAGGCAGGGAGAGGAGAGGGGGCAGCAGACTGGAGAGGTAGAGAGATAGCGGGGGAGAGAGAGGTGAAGAGTCTCTGCGATGACAACTTTCCCATTCCTGATGAGACGTGGGAGTCAAGGTCGTGTGCATTCATTCAGTCAAGACTGTGCCCAACACACACACACACACACACACACACACACACACACACACACACACACACAGTACTTCATCTGTCTCTGTTAGAAGTGGGTGATTCATGAATTAGTTTGTAGAAAGGAAAAGTTGTGAAATCACAAAAAAATACACAAACATCATTCATCTCTTGATGGTGATATCAGACAGAGTGGCCGTATTGAGTAGCCATGGGAAACAGAATGACTTGTGTAAACACTCACTGACTCATAGCCAAAAGACGAGCTGAAGGGCTAATCATCATCCACTGAAAGGAAGAGAAAAACACATGAGAAGAACCAAAACAGGAAAGGCCTCTTACTCTAATGGTTTGTCCAGAATCACTTGATAAGGCTGTGGTGGAAGTGACACGTCAAACACACAAGCTAATCAACTTCCTGTCAGACTGTCAAACTGCCCGATAGACAAAGAAAGAGGGCAGAGAGAGGGGGTGCAGAAGAGACAGAGAAAGAAAGAGACAGATGAAGTAAGAGAGAGAGGGGACAGAGGGGAGACAGAGAGAGGGGCTGCAGAAGAGAGATAAAGGATAGAGGCAGAAGTGGACAGAGAGAGAAAGAGAGAACCTTTATAAGTGTAATGTTTACTGTTCATTTTTCAAGTCAATACATGACTTAGCAAGAGTTACATGACAAAACAGGCTAAAGCAGAACCATTGTTGATACGACAGAAGACTAATCACGGGCGATTAGTGGGTACAATTGGGCAATTGTGTAGCATTGTGTTGTACCAAGGTATATCTTAACCAGGACCAATTCCATTTCAATTAAGTCCATTCAGGAAATGAATTGAAAAGCGCTATTGACTATGCTTTCCATGAGGGATTCTCAATTCATGAATTGAGTTTCAATTGCCTTCCAACGTTACCAAACTTATTTTGGTAAATACATTTTTATACATTTTTTATTTAACCTATATTTTACTAGGCAAGTCAGAAGTTAAGTTACAAAGAAACCTAATGATGACCTTTACGATAACAACTAGCCTAACTACAGAGACAGCGATCACTCAGTCAAGTCGATTCAGACAAACAGGAAATAGCTGAACTACAACTGAGACTGTGGAAAGAGGACATCAGAAGATCCAGTAGTGAGAAAAGTTCTGCTCACCTCAGATAAACCTGTGGGGTGTTTGATAGGCTAACTGATGCTGCTTTCTGATAACATCTCCTCAGATCATACGCCTGAAGAGCATCGCCGCAGCCAGTTAGCTCCGCACCAGCTAACGCCGTCCCTGAACAAAACCCAGAGGGTGTGAGAGAAATCACTGATTGCAGAGATAATATCTCCTCTTGGCCCTGTGACAGCCAGAACAGATTGTACGGCTGCAGCAGAGCAGCGCAGCTAGCTAACTACCTCTGCGCTAACTAAGCACTGCTTTTGATGCGCATGATCTGTTCCACAGAGCTAGTTAGCACAAATCTAGTTAAGTTAGAGCTAGTTAGCACAGAGCTAGGTAGCTTAGTTAGTACATAGCTAGCACAGAGCTGGTTCGCCAAAAGTGCCTGTTTAACACAGAGCCAATTTAGCACAGAGCTAGTTAGCACAGGGTTAGTTAGCACAAAGCCAGTTAGCACATCACAGCACCAGTTAGCATGGCTGTCCACCTGCAGTTACTATTAACGCTATCAGCCTAGAATCCTGGCTGGCAAGCCTTATTCACTTCAACCAGCCCCCTGGCCGTGTGGCTGGGCCATACCATCTCTCTTTGTCTGCGTGGTGCAGAGGGCCCCTGTGGGGGGCTCTGTTCTCGGAGTGCCTGAGTTAACCCCTGCCCTGTTCTCTGGGCCCTGCCCTGTTCTCTGGGCCCTGCCCTGTTCTCTGGGCCCTGGAGGCAGGGGGAGAACGTGACACCTTGTCGACACAATAATTCCTCATACTGGATCAGCCGAGCACACAGGGTAAGTCGGTAAGACAGAAGGGCTAATGACACTCTTTCATCTCCACAGCTTCGGCTGGTCTGAGGAGTCTGGGTTTCCTCTAGTACTGACAGCAGGGAAGGCCATGTCCATGTTCATTTATGCAGATGGTTTGGGCCTTGTGAGGGTACACACATCTTGTCTGCTGTTGTGCTGCATGTTTAACTGCGATGCATCGTTGTGCTGCATGTTTAACTGCGATGCATCGTTGTGCTGCATGTTTAACTGTGATGCATGATGTAACGTTGTGCTGCATGTTTAACTGTGATGCATGATGTATCGTTGTGCTGTGTTGTTGTTCAAGGTGGTCCTCTCCCAGAGGCTGATGCTGGGGACCAGGGGACCGGATCCACAGGCCTGAAATACAAGCAGTTCAGCCAGGCTGCTACCCAAACACTCTTCCTGAGTCACATGACCTGTCCTTAGTCACGTCTGGCTTAAAGCTCCAACTTCCAGTCCTGAAAAACACACGGAATTGAGGACTTTGATTTCCTGTGACAGCCACACCATTTCAGTTGAATCAGTAAACATGGTAGCAGCTTTAAAGTGGCTGACTACATTAATAACTCCAACCATTACCTTCTTTGAAGGCCTATTCAGTACATGGGCTCAGAGACGTGAGAAAGAAAACGAGAGAGTGACAGCTCTGTGTGTGTGTGTGTGCGTGCGCCCAGCCAATCAGCTTTTACTTTCCATCCCTCCACATCTACCTCTGACAGGAAGAGGAAAAGCGTCCCTAACCACCACATTTACCAGATTAAACCTGAACCATGTGCAACACGGCGTGAACAAAGTCACATATTAATAAGGACAAATTGAGGTAAGGTAGGAACGGCAGTAGTGGGGCCTGAAGAAAAGACCTAGTAGAGACCCAGTACAGGGTTCAGACACATACACTAGTGTACGGGAGCAGGCAGGCCCCCCGAGGAGGAAGGCAGGCAGGCCCCCCGAGGAGGAAGGCAGGCAGGCCCCCGAGGAAGGCAGGCAGGCCCCCGAGGAGGAAGGCAGGCAGGCCCCCGAGGAAGGCAGGCAGGCCCCCGAGGAAGGCAGGCAGGCCCCCGAGGAAGGCAGGCAGGCCCCCGAGGAAGGCAGGCAGGCCCCCGAGGAAGGCAGGCCACTCAGGAGAAACTAGGATTAAAACGGTGGGTTCATACCACGCAGCAGTGGATGCTTGTGATTCCCATTAGCCCTGTTCTAGCAGGTTTCTCTGTTGGCATGAAAGGAAAGCTGCTACTGCTGACAAGGGATGGGAATTCACTTCCTGGATACACACAGAGCTGTTCTATTACACACAGGAGATCAGATCCCATTTTGACTGATTGACTGACTGTGGTTGGACAAGGCCCACTCCCATTTTCCCATAAATCTTGCATCTCCTGATGCATGATATAGGCCTGTGCAAAAATGTGAATGACAATTGTACAACAAGACGCAGAGAGGAAGTCCAGAGGTCAACAACCATATGGTTACAACAGACTATTATCTTAAGGCTTCATAATAATGGGTGACGGTTTACAATCACTGACGGTTTTCTTCAACAACTCAGTGCTCAAATGCATCCTAATGTAAACCAAGTCTTAGTTTAAATGCGAGAGAGTGAGCGAGAGTAAGGGCTGACTGCTGAGAGTGCTCATGTACACAAGAGAGGGTAAAACAAGAAACACCCAGCACACGTCTCCAAACAAATTACAGTGTAATTCTCTTGATCTCTCCCTCTTCTCTCTCTCGCAGGGTGGGGATGGGTACACACTGCACAGCCTAGATCCTTCAGCTGCAGCCCTACCAACAGCCCTCAGACAGACCGACCAACAGCCCTCAGACCGACCAACAGCCCTCAGACAGACCGACCGACCGACCGACCGACAGCCCTCAGACAGACCGACCGACCAACAGCCCTCAGACAGACCGACCAACAGCCCTCAGACAGACCGACCGACCGACCGACCGACAGCCCTCAGACAGACTGACCGACCGACCAACAGCCCTCAGACAGACCGACCGACCGACCAACAGCCCTCAGACAGACCGACCGACCGACCAACAGCCCTCAGACAGACCGACCGACCGACCAACAGCCCTCAGACAGACCGACCGACCGACCAACAGCCCTCAGACAGACCGACCGACCGACCAACAGCCCTCAGACAGACCGACCGACCGACCAACAGCCCTCAGACAGCCCGACCGACCGACCAACAGCCCTCAGACAGACCGACCGACCGACCAACAGCCCTCAGACAGACCGACCGACCGACCGACCAACAGCCCTCAGACAGACCGACCGACCGACCGACCAACAGCCCTCAGACAGACCGACAGCCAGACCAACAGCCCTCAGACAGACAGACAGCCAGACCAACAGCCCTCAGACAGACTGACAGACCAACAGCCCTCAGACAGACAGACAGCCCTCAGACAGACAGACAGCCCTCAGACAGACAGACAGCCCTCAGACAGACAGACAGACAGACAGACCAACAGCCCTCAGACAGACCAACAGCCCTCAGACAGACCAACAGCCCTCAGACAGACCAACAGCCAGACCAACAGCCCTGAGAAAGACAGCCAGCCAGACCAACAGCCCTCAGATACAGAACAACAGCCCTGACAGCCAGACAGACCAACAGCCCTCAAACAGACAGCCAGACCAACAGCCCTCAGAAAGACAGACAGACAGCCAGACCAACAGCCCTCAGAAAGACAGACAGCCAGACCAACAGCCCTGACAGCCAGACAGACCAACAGCCCTCAGACAGACAGACCAACAGCCCTCAGATCGACAGCCCTCAGACAGACAGACAGCCCGACCAACAGCCCTCAGACACAGACCAACAGCCCTCAGACACAGACCAACAGCCAGACAGACCAACAGCCAGACAGACCAACAGCCCTCAAACAGACAGCCAGACCAACAGCCCTCAGACAGACCAACAGCCCTCAGACAGACAGACAGACAGCCAGACAGCCCTCAGACAGACCAACAGCCCTCAGACAGACAGACAGACAGCCAGACAGCCCTCAGACAGACCAACAGCTCTCAGACAGAACAACAGCCCTCAGACAGACAGACAGACAGCCAGACCAACAGCCCTCAAACAGACAGCCAGACCAACAGCCCTCAAACAGACAGCCAGACCAACAGCCCTCAGACAGACAGACAGCCAGACAGCCCTCAGACAGACCAACAGCCCTCAGACAGACAGCCAGCCAGACCAACAGCCCTCAGACAGACAGCCAGCCAGACCAACAGCCCTCAGACAGACAGCCAGCCAGACCAACAGCCCTCAGACAGACAGCCAGCCAGACCAACAGCCCTCAGACAGACAGCCAGCCAGACCAACAGCCCTCAGACAGACAGCCAGCCAGACCAACAGCCCTCAGACAGACAGACAGCCAGACCAACAGCCCTCAGACAGACAGACAGCCAGACCAACAGCCCTCAGACAGACAGACAGCCAGACCAACAGCCCTCAGACAGACAGCCAGACCAACAGCCCTCAGACAGACAGACAGACCAACAGCCCTCAGACAGACAGCCAGCCAGACCAACAGCCCTCAGACAGACAGCCAGTCAGACCAACAGCCCTCAGACAGACAGCCAGCCAGACCAACAGCCCTCAGACAGACAGCCAGCCAGACCAACAGCCCTCAGACAGACAGCCAGCCAGACCAACAGCCCTCAGACAGACAGACAGCCAGACCAACAGCCCTCAGACAGACAGACAGCCAGACCAACAGCCCTCAGACAGACAGACAGCCAGACCAACAGCCCTCAGACAGACAGCCAGACCAACAGCCCTCAGACAGACAGACAGACCAACAGCCCTCAGACAGACAGAGACTTGATTCACTAAAGCAGATAAAATCTAATTCTAAGTAATTTTCTCCCAGAAGTAGTCATGTCACTGCCATGCTTATCATTAGCATCTCCTGAAGCTAGACAGAGGGTGCATTTTATGTCAGGAAAACCCACTGTAATTCATGCAAAATTCATCTCTTTTGGCCACTGTTTGTGTTTATTTCTGTAAACATTTATTTGCTTGTTTGGGGTCTAAGTTTAGCGTGGTGCGAGGCAGCGCTGAAAAGAGAGAACACACATACACCAGCAGCCACAGGATGTCTAGAAATACACAAGGTTCGCCACATTCCCTGCCGTCTGAGAGAGAGAAAAACCAGAGGGATAGAGAGACGGAGATAGAGGAGAGAGAGAGAGAGGCTTTACAACTGTCACTGACAAGGAGTTGGCTAGCCTATACAACACAAACTGATCTGGGACACCAGGCTAAGCCTGCTACCCAGTACGATGAAACCCTCTGAGAGGACTCTTACCATACTAGGACGCTTAATCCACAGCTCACACGTGCTTCTAGAGAAATCCAGAGAAGCCAGTGTTATGTTCACTAGGGAGAAAACGGTTTGAAGTGGAATGGCTTCTCAAATAAAAATAGTTTCATTTTTTGCTACAGTTTGCCCAACTGAACATGACCCAGAGGATATCAGTGATACATACTACCAGGACCTCTTTAGATTGTGCCAAGCTGTGAAGGCCCTACCTACAGATATCCATTAGACTAGCAACACTAATAACGCTCTGTCTTATAGACAGCATGCCACTGAAGACATGAATAGGGACCTTACCGTAGGCTAACTGGCTAAAGTGGCCAAATCAAATCAACCTAAAGCAGACGTACAACATCTACTCACTGGGCGTGGCATTGTCTTATGGCATTTGGCCCGGTCGACCTTCTGAACTCATGACACTCACCAGAAAGAGATTAAGTCAGGTGATAGGATGGAAGATCATGTTGGTTACAGCTGGAACTGCCAGTCCTCTTTTAGCAGTGATATGATTACACTTTAGGCAGGCTGTTCATGGCAGTCATTTTTTTGTGTGAAAAACCCCTTGCAATAACTTGAGCCTGTGAAGACAACCAAATATAGATGCTATAGGCTAGGTCTCAAAGACCAGTGTGAGAGAGAGATATCACAGATCTGTTGCCACAACAAAAGGGCAACCAGTGAAGAAACAATACCATTGTAAATACAAACCATGTGTTTATTTATTTTCCCCTTTTGTACTTTAACTATATGCACATCGTTACAACACATTTGAAATGTCTTTATTATTTTGGAACTTTCGTGAGTGTAATGTTTACTGTTAATTTTTATTGTTTATTATCTACTTCACTTGATTTGGCATGTTTCCCATGCCAATAAAGCCCTTAAATTGAAATTGAATTGAAATTGAATTGAGAAAGATGGAGAGTTAGGAAGAGGCAGAGAGAGACAAGGAACAGAGAGAAGGAGAAAGAGGCCAGAAAAAGAGTGAGAAAAAAGGGAGATTGTTGAAGACTTGCTGGGTATTTCAGTTGGTACTATCTGATACAGAGCGAGCTAAAGAGAGCAGGGGACATTATGAGAGAGAGAGAGAGCATGGGACAGTATGAGAGAGAGAGAGAGAGAGCGAGAGAGAGAGAGAGAGAGAGAGAGAGAGAGAGAGCATGGGACAGTATGAGAGAGAGAGAGAGAGAGAGAGAGCATGGGGCCGTATGAGAGAGAGAGAGAGAGAGAGAGCATAGGACAGTATGAGAGAGAGAGAGAGAGAGAGAGAGAGAGAGAGAGAGAGAGAGAGAGAGAGAGCATGGGACAGTATGAGAGAGAGAGAGAGAGAGAGAGAGCATGGGACAGTATGAGAGAGAGAGAGAGAGAGAGAGAGAGCATGGGACAGTATGAGAGAGAGAGAGAGAGAGAGAGAGAGAGAGAGAGAGAGAGAGCATGGGACAGTATGAGAACGAGAGAGAGAGAGAGCGCGCATGTCGAGGCATTGTACAGTAAAGTACAGATGTGGGCGTTTGACTTCCTGTGGATTCATCTGGCAGGATGAGAAATCCTGCCTTACCTTGAAATACTCTGACCAGCACTGGAGAACATGAATGGTTCTCCTCCGAAAGAAAAACAGACTAAAGAAACAACAAACATGTTGTGAAATCCAAGAGCCCTCCCTTCCCTCCCACTTGCTGCCTTTCTGGGATGAACCCTAACGTGAGATTGTGTAAATCATGCAGTCATATCATCAATGGAAGACCTGGAAGGTGTGGGTCTTCAAGTTAGAATCTCCCTCTCTCCCTCCCTCCCTCCCCTAGGCAGGACACCCTTTGACCTTCCTAACATCATTTCAATGGCGCATTTGATTGGAGCATAATGCTTGTAACAGCAGGGTTAACTCCTTGCATGTGCCACAAACCAAATAGTGTGGTCCAAAATGATTATTATAAGATGTGCAAAAATGACTGTATGCAGACATTTTGGGGGGAAATTACAAGTAATACTAATCCAATTCTTTAACAAGTAATAATATTTAAAAAAATTAAAGTAGGGGTCAATTGTTTACACCCGAGTTTTCAATACCTCACCTTGCGAGTACTACGGCACTGAGTCTATTTCTAACATGTTTGAGTTGGAGAACACATTGGGAGGGATCTTAGACCATTCCTCCATACAGAATCCTTCCAGATCCTTGATATCCTTCATCTGCGCTTATGGACTGTCCTCTTCAATTCAAACCACTGGTTTTTAAATGGGGTTCGAGTCCAGAGACTGAGATGGCCATTGCAACATTTTTATTTTGTGGCCAATTAACCATTTATTTTGGGATTTTGATGTGTGCTTGAGGTTATTGTCTCGATGGAAGATCCACTTGCGGCAACCAGGTGTATAAAATCGAGCACACAGCCATGCAATCTCCATAGACAAACATTGACAGTAGAATAGCCCGAACTGAAGAGCTCAGTGACTTTCAACGTGTCACTGTCATCGGATGCCACCTTTCTAAAAAGTCATTTTTTTCTGCTATTGTGAAGTGGAAACGTTTATTAGCAACAACGGCTCAACAGCAAACTGGTAGGCCACACTGGCTCACAAAACGGGACTGCCGAGTGCTGAAGCTTGTAGCACGTAAAAATCGTCTATCTTCAGTTGCAACACTCAGGAGCTTCATGAAATGGGTTTCCACGGCTGAGCAGCCCCACACAAGCCTAAGATCACCATGCGCAATGCCAAGCATCAGTTGAAGTTTAGTCTATTTCAGAAGAACAGAATAGCATACTCTGAGTTGTCCTTATGTTAGGTCCTGATCTGGCCATCCCAAATGGCTGTGGGCTACACTAGTTCATTTAGCAGACAACGTTTGCTTAGAATTCCGTGGCACTATTTTATAGTATGAAGAACACAATTGAACAAAGCTGAATAAAATATAATTTTTTTCTCCAAACGATTTGAGGGAGAGCGCACATGTGGCTATTCTGCGTTGAACAGTTAACAAAGAAATAGGTTTTCCTATAGGCTTAATTTAGAGTTATTAATGTAACTTTAGTTGTTCTACAAACATTGGGCTATATGTTAGATGTTTAATACATTGTAAGGCTGCATGATGAGACTCTAATGATGATTTGAAAAAAGTCATGAGATCTGCTTTGTTGTTTGTGCAGGCTGTACACACACACCAATCACAACACTGCACCAATCACAACACTACACCAATCACAACACTACACCAATCACAACACTGCACCAATCACAACACTACACCAATCACAACACTACACCAATCACAACACTACACCAATCACAACACTACACCAATCACAACACTACACCAATCACAACACTGCACCAATCACAACCCTACACCAATCACAACACTGCACCAATCACAACACTGCACCATTCACAACACTGCACCAATCACAACACTGCACCAATCACAACCCTACACCAATCACAACCCTACACCAATCACAACACTGCACCAATCACAACACTGCACCAATCACAACACTGCACCAATCACAACACTACACCAATCACAATTTGACGCAACTGCGCGAGTCCTTATCCAATTCCGAGGTGCATATTGAAGATATTGGAAGAACTGTCCACATTTACTTTATGTCAGCCAACAAGATGAGTAGGCCTAATGAACAGCAAAAGTACTAGCCTATGTCAATCTACTATCCCCCATAGTACAAAAGTCAACCTATTCTATTCTGTGTGATAAATAAATATTCCAAACATAGTCTGGGACAGTTGTGGGATGTGATAGATCCCAAATTAATACAACCACTAGCATCCCAAAAACGTTTTAAGCAATGAGGTTGACTCAACAGATCAGAACATTTAGCTTAAAATGTTGATAAAATATCAGGCCATTTCTTCACATTATAAGCGCAGCAATGTGCACATGGTAGTAGGCTAGAAGCTATATGTAATGCTTTTATTATAAAAGGTGCATTTTCCCCTTTTTTTGTTTTTTTACCTCTTTTTCTCCCCAATTTCGTGGCATCCAATTGGTAGTTAAAGTCTTGTCTCATCGCTGAAAATCCCGTACGGACTCAGGAGAGGCGAAGGTTGAGAGCCATAAAGGTGCATTTTTAAGGTGAAAATAATCTTCCCCAAACTCACGTGCTGCTTCTGTATGCCAGTTAGGATCTACACAGCTTGTAAAGCGGATTCATGTGCTTCATTTTAATAACTTATTTGGCCACTTTAGTTACAAACCTTATCAAAAACATAGTGATATGGGCTAGACTACATGAGGTGTGCGACTATGATTAGAAAAAGTCTCAAAAAAGGCATTGTTTCTTATGCTGGGCATCATTCACAAGTGATAGGCTAATATTGTCACCCATCAGACTATTCCTGATGTAATCTTCTTTACATATACTAAATAATATGTGAAATCTGTTCTGATTCAAATGGAACATTAGTATTACCATTATTATCACCTGTCTGGAAACAGGAGCAGGGGAAATACATGTCATCTATGCTCTTAAATAGCGAATGGAGGACGCTTTTCATGCCAGCCAGGTAGGCTATACTCCTGTTGTAAAGACAAGCAATGTGCTTAATATTAGGAAAGTTGTGAATATAGTAGGCCTAGCCTATAGAAAGCTGATGAGATCCTCCTCTGTTTAATGTTCTCACACAATTGCATAGCCTATAGAAATGTTGTGAACATGAGCTCATGGGCTCTAATGAAGAGTATCATTAGATTTTCCAGACATTTGCATTGATGTCAGAGTGATGAGAGGAACAATAGAGTGCTGAGTACCAGGCAGTCAGTAAGTTTGGTAGACTACTAATGACCATCAGCAGCAGCAGAGCTTAGAGAAGCCTAATTACCGTGACTAAATGGTCAAGTGGAATTTGACTGCCTTCATGACTCGTGACCGCCGGTTGTGGCAGTAATATGGTCACCAACAACCCTAGGCTCCTTAGTTCCAATGAAGGGAACTCTTAATGCTACAGCAATGACATTCTAGACGATTCTGTTCTTCCAACTTTGTGGCAACTGTTTGGGGAAGGCCCTTTCCCGTTTAAGCATGACAATGGCCCTGTTCACAAAGCAAGGTTCATACAGAAATGGTTTGTCGAGATCGGTGTGGAAGAACTTGACTGGCCTGCACAGAGCCCTGACCTCAACCCCATCAAACACCTTTGGGATGAATTGAAACGCTGACTGCGAGCCAGGCCTAATCGCCCAACATCAGTGCCTGACCTCACTAATGCTCGTGGCTGAATAGAAGCAAGTCCCCGCAGCAATGTTCCAACATCTAGTGGAAAGCTTTCCCAAAAGAGTGGAGACTATTATAGCGGCAAGGGGAGGGGGGGGGGGGGGGGGGGGGGGGACTACCTCCATATTAATGCCCATGATACTGGAATGAGATGTTCAAGGAGCAGGCGTCCACATACTTGTAGTGTATGATAACAGCTAGTCTGACAGAAACCGCTGGGTTCTGTGGCTGTGATAGAGGATCAATAGACTCAAAAGCCCAGTGACGGCTGTTCTGCTGCTCTTTCTGAATCACTGGAGGGCTCTTCTAAAACACCCTTTGGATAATGACTCAACAACACTGACTCGCTCGTAGTGAAGGGAGACATGGATGCACAGCTACCATAGCAACTAACCCCACAGGCAGGCATTACTGAGGAAACCAGAGATGTTTCTTTGGTCAGGGAGTGAGACCTGGGCCTATACAGACACAATCACATGACTCAGGACCATACTTCACTATGAGCCCATGTGATTATTTGCATCCATCCCCTCATCCCACCCAAACAGCGACCAAAAGAAACAAGAAGAGGTTTGATCACCGATGACTAATTAGTGGGATTTGTTTTATTAGCGGTGCCACAAAGAGAGGCTTTGTGTGTGTGTGTGTGTCTCACACCTAAGACTGGACTCCTAGATGAATAATAAGCCTTGGTTTGGGTCACACCTCTTTCTCTTCCTTCACCACATTAACCTGTTAGGGACAGACGTTCCGCTAGCAGAACGCCTCACCAATATCCAATGGTATAGAGTGGCGCGAATTACAAATAGCTAAAAAATGCAAAAACTTCAATTTCTCAAACATATGACTATTTTACACCATTTTAAAGACAAGATTCTAATTTATCTAACCACACTGTCCGATTTCAAAAAGGCTTTACAACGAAAGTAAAACATTAGATTATGTCAGGAGAGTACCCTCCCAAAAATAATCACACAGCCATTTTCAAAGCAAGCATATATGTCACAAAAACCAAAACCACAGCTAAATGCAGCACTAACCTTTGATGATCTTCATCAGATGACACTCCTAGGACATTATGTTATACAATACATGCATGTTTTGTTCAATCATGTTCATATTTGTATCAAAAAACAGCTTTTTACATTAGCATGTGATGTTCAGAACTAGCATACCCATCTGCAAACCTCTGGTGAATTTACTAAATTACTCACGATAAACGTTCACAAAAAACATAACAATTATTTTAAGAATTATAGATACAGAACTCCTTTATGCAATCACGGAGTCAGATTTTAAAATAGCTTTTCGGTGAAAGCACATTTTGCAATATTCTGAGTAGATGGCCCGGCCATCACGGCTAGCTAATTTGACACCCACCAAGTTTGGCCCTCACCAAACTCAGATTTACTATAAGAAAAATTGGATTACCTTTGCTGTTCTTCGTCAGAATGCACTCCCAGGACTTCTACTTCAACAACAAATGTTGTTTTGGTTCGAAATAATCCATAGTTATATCCAAATAGCTCCGTTTTGTTTGTGCATTCAAGTCACTATCCGAAGGGTGACGCGCTGGCGCGTATCGTGACGAAAAAATTCAAAATATTCCATTACCGTACTTCGAAGCATGTCAAATGCTGTTTAAAATCAATTTTAAATGCTATTTTTCTCGTAAAATAGCGATAATATTCCAACCGGGCGATGTTGTGTTCATTCAAACACTGAAAGAAAAAAATGGAGTCGTCTCGTGCACGCGCGCCTCAGTGTCATTGATCTCAGAAGGACCACTCACAAAAACCCCTGCTGTTTTTCGCCCAGAGACTGGAGAGAGTCCACTTTCTGGCGCCTTCCTAGAGCCAATGGAAGCCTTAGAAAATGTCACGTTACAGCAGAGATGCTGTATTTTTGCTAGAGATGCCCTAGAAGGAGAACAAATTGTCAGACAGGGCACTTCCTGTATAGAATCTTCTCAGGGTTTTGCCTGCCATATGAGTTCTGTTATACTCACAGACACCATTCAAACAGTTTTAGAAACTTTAGAGTGTTTTCTATCCAAATCTACTAATTATATGCATATTCTAGTTTCTGGGCAGGAGTAGTAACCAGATTAAATCGGGTAACTTTTTTATCCGGCCGTGAAAATACTGCCCCCCTATCCCAAACAGGTTAAATAGACTAATGTACAGACATTCATTCAAACGCTCCCACAGAACACACTGTCAATGGCTTGGCTGACCAAACAACTGCCTCTTACTGAAGGAATACATCTTCATAAGCAACTTTTAATTTGTATTTTAGTAGTAAAGACCTCCACTGTGATGTCAGCAAGTTTTCCTACCAACGTACTGAATCATCAAAATGTGGAAATTGTCTGAGATTTCAGACAATGTAATGTTAACCTCTTCGCTATAGGGGGCAGTATTTTCACGGCCGGATGAAAAACGTACCCAAATTAAACGGCCTACTAGGGCCCAGAGTCAAATATTTGCATTTATTAGTAGATTTGGATAGAAAACACTCTGAAGTTTCTAAAACAGTTTGAATGATGTCTGTGAGTATAACAGACCTCATATGGCAGGCAAAAACCTGAGAAAAATCCAACCAGGAAGTGGGAAGTCTGAGAATTGTAGTCTTTCAGACCATTTTCTATTAAAACTACAGTGTCTGTGGTTGGATTCAGGAGAAGTGTATCTTTAAAATGGTGTAAAATAGTCATATGTTTGAGAAATTGAAATTATTAGATTTTTGATGTTTTGAATTTTGCGCCCTGCTGTTCCATTGGCTGTTGGCTAAGCGTTCTGCTGGTGGAACGGGGTTCCGCTAGCGGAACGCCTAGATGCAAGAAGTTAAACAGTCATTTAGATTCACCATGGAGATGTGATGAGGAGAGGAAGGGACGAACGGACAGCCAGACACACACACACACACACACACACTTAGGAGGAAGAGGACAGAAAGACAGAGACACACACACACTCTCTCACTGATATTAATGATGCAGTTTCTTGGCTCCGCTCTCTGTAACTAGATAACGAAAAGCTGTAATTAAAACTCACATCAAATGGCTGTTTAAAAGTCGCCCCAGGCCTGTTGTAAAGGTTGCTGGGACTGAACTCTGTATATGAGACAGCAAACATGTCAGCTCTCATTCCACCTGCCAAACCAGATTCATTAGCAGCTTTAAAAACTCAGATGCTGCGTTTTAACAATTTGTTCACAGGCCTGATATCATATGCAGATTTATTTGGATGGGGGAAATGTGCGTTTAGCTGCGTGTCTCAACAGTGACTACGGAACCCTTGACTTGATTTATGGCTAAATGACTAACTGAAGTGAAGAATGCCAAGTCAACTGTATGGTGGGTGGGTGTCCGGCCTTGTGCCTGCTGCCAAAATACACAACATACTGTTTCTGGTAGTTTGCAAAGGAACCCAGTGGACAACTGCAAACAGAAAATGTCTTGTTATGGTTTACAAACTGGTCAATAACACACACACACACACACACACACACACACACACACACACACACACACACACACACACACACACACACACACACACACACACACACACACACACACACACACACACACACACACACACACACACACACACACACACACACACACACACACACACACACACGTGACTCTGGGTCATAATAACCTTGATATCAAAGGACCAGCGGGGCATAAGCGCAAACACACGTCAGATCAAGTGGGCCTAATGAATAAAGACATGAATTGATCGACAGTTGAATTAAGAGTCTGACAGTTCCCCCTCTAATCTCTGTCTAATGCTTGTGAGGAGGACAGCAGCACGAAAGCTCCACAGTTACTCTGAGATGAAAACGGACACCTTTTGCCCAGCTGCAACCCATAATCTCTGATACCCTAAATTCCACCTGCAGAACCTTGTTAAATGGGGTTGATTTTAGAACAATGCACATTAGAAAGCAAAAGTCTGAAACATGGAATTTTGATTGCAGTATAAGCGGGAAAAAAAATATTGTTTGGCCAGAAAATAAAGTTTACATTGATTGAGATACAGTATATATGAAGCACACGTTGTGCTATAGATATGAATATTTAACAGTGTAAAGACATTTCTTTATTATAAAAAGCTAAAATGTTGACAAGAAAAACCTGCCATTGAAAAATGAGGTTTCTACATTGTGTACCTATTGAGATACAAAACATTACAATTGTACAGGGTCTCTTTAAGAGGTTCAAGTTTGTGAGTGATGACATGCAAGAGATCAGTCATTCACTCATTGGTGTGATCCTTGATCTGCTGAAGAAGCTATCCCTTTCCTTCCTTTCTGTGCCTCACATGTTTAGTGGATAGAATGCTGAAGTAACCAGGCTGTTAGCTAGCTAGATAATAACAAATGTTTAGTGGATAGAATGCTGAAGTAACCAGGCTGTTAGCTAGCTAGATAATAACACATGTTTAGTGGATAGAATGCTGAAGTAACCAGGCTGTTAGCTAGCTAGATAATAACAAATGTTTAGTGGATAGAATGCTGAAGTAACCAGGCTGTTAGCTAGCTAGATAATAACACATGTTTAGTGGATAGAATGGTGAAGTAACCAGGCTGTTAGCTAGCTAGATAATAACACATGTTTAGTGGATAGAATGGTGAAGTAACCAGGCTGTTAGCTAGCTAGATAATAACAAATGTTTAGTGGATAGAATGGTGAAGTAACCAGGCTGTTAGCTAGCTAGATAATAACACATGTTTAGTGGATAGAATGCTGAAGTAACCAGGCTGTTAGCTAGCTAGATAATAACACATGTTTAGTGGATAGAATGGTGAAGTAACCAGGCTGTTAGCTAGCTAGATAATAACAAATGTTTAGTGGATAGAATGGTGAAGTAACCAGGCTGTTAGCTAGCTAGATAATAACACATGTTTAGTGGATAGAATGGTGAAGTAACCAGGCTGTTAGCTAGCTAGATAATAACAAATGTTTAGTGGATAGAATGGTGAAGTAACCAGGCTGTTAGCTAGCTAGATAATAACACATGTTTAGTGGATAGAATGCTGAAGTAACCAGGCTGTTAGCTAGCTAGATAATAACACATGTTTAGTGGATAGAATGCTGAAGTAACCAGGCTGTTAGCTAGCTAGATAATAACACATGTTTAGTGGATAGAATGGTGAAGTAACCAGGCTGTTAGCTAGCTAGATAATAACACATGTTTAGTGGATAGAATGCTGAAGTAACCAGGCTGTTAGCTAGCTAGATAATAACAAATGTTTAGTGGATAGAATGCTGAAGTAACCAGGCTGTTAGCTAGCTAGATAATAACACATGTTTAGTGGATAGAATGCTGAAGTAACCAGGCTGTTAGCTAGCTAGATAATGACACATGTTTAGTGGATAGAATGCTGAAGTAACCAGGCTGTTAGCTAGCTAGATAATAACACATGTTTAGTGGATAGAATGCTGAAGTAACCAGGCTGTTAGCTAGCTAGATAATAACACATGTTTAGTGGATAGAATGCTGAAGTAACCAGGCTGTTAGCTAGCTAGATAATAACACATGTTTAGTGGATAGAATGGTGAAGTAACCAGGCTGTTAGCTAGCTAGATAATGAGGTAAAATGACTGAAAAAGGTGTAAACATTCATGGTTTATGAATGCAAAATGCAGCCCACAAATCCCACGATAGGAAGAAACAGATATTGCGCCAGTAGTATGGGTCATAACTTTTTACCTGTTTGTGCTTGAAACAGTCCATTTTCTCTGTTGTAACGGTGCAGCCGTGACAGTAACAAATATGTCCTCGGTTTTACTCTACAGTAGGTCACTCGGGAACAGCAAACCCTAATCATTACAGCAATTATTATCTGACTCATTTTTCTCCTAGACGCACTGGTGCTCCCAAAATAAAATGTCAGGTCACACAGAAACATATTTACAGGGGCATATGGAACCAAAATGGTCGCACTTTAGTGCCCTGGTCTCAGCATCATTTAATGGAATGGCCCCTTTCTTTGATCTGTCAAGCAATCATATGGTCACGTGAATAAGATCTGAATAGTAAATCTGCCAGGAGATAGTCTAAGGAGTGCCTACTGAAGGTGCCAGATCTACTGACTATCAACTTATGCCCTTGACACACTACTGTGGTGTGTGGGAAATCCACTGCATGATGTCTTTCGCTTCACAGAGTACTTCAAGCCAAGGTAGGCGTCTTGTTGGCGATTCCCTCCTCACATTTTAGTACACTTCAGACGGACTACATTGAAGGTCACTTCTACCGACTACATCCTCAATCTCAGATGGTTTTCTACCCAGCCTTCTCTTGTATAACACCAATTAAAAATAAACCTTCAAAAGCAGTGATAGATCTACTAACTGCAGTATACAATACGACCGCCACCATCTTTGCTCTTACCTCGTAGGACCAGACGCATTGCACGCCGGCAAACCTCCGCACGCAGCGGCCCACCTCAACATCTTCGTGCGTGGTGTACATCTCCTGCAGGCACTGGCCGATGTGGGGAACCATCCGGCGCAGCACCTCGCGGCTCATGATCACGCCGGGGCCACCCATGCAGAAGTTCTCGCCGGGCTCCAGCGCCAGCTTGCCCAGCTCGTCGCGGGCGCCCATGCCCGTCTGGCCCAGGAAGAGGGCCTCGCTGCTGTTGAGCGAGCGCAGGAAGCCCTCCAGGCGCTCGCTCTTGATGTACACATCATCGTCGGCCCGCATGAACCACTCATATTGGTCCAGGTAGTGGTCGTGCATGTACTTGAGCATCATGAAAGACTTCTTCTGCGGTGGGTACGAGTCGTCCACGTTGTGCAGCGCCACGATGGGGATGGGTATGGTGGTGTCCGAACCCTCGCTGGAGAAGAACTCCACATGGCCCGGGATGGTCTGAGCCCACGTTCTACAGAGAGAGACACGGGCAGAGGTCAGGTACTCTATAGGATGGAGAGTGGGTCAGAGTTCTAACACACACACAAGTCTGGGCCCACGAAGGACATAGATAGACGGTCCCATGTGGCTCAGTTGGTAGAACATGACGCTTGCAACGCCAGGGTTGTGGGTTCGATTCCCACGGGGGACCAGTATGAACATGTGTATATGAATATATATATTCACTACTGTAATAGTCTAATAAATGACTAAAATGTCAAATAGACAGATGAGCGTCATGTAATAGCATGGCATAACATGTGTTATAACCTGTATTTACAAGAGGTTCACACAGACTTGAGCCCACTAAATACCCAACTGTGCACCAGTAATGTTTCATTAGGATAAAGAACTGTATTTGAATGAGGGAATCTAGTAATTAACTAACAACTGAGACAGTAAAAAGTATGCCTGCTTTCCCACCATCTGCACTGAAAATAAAGACATGGGAGTGGATGTAAAATACTGTGATAGATATCTCCTTCTCAGGTCTCTAGACGTTCATCATGATCGGTCCATTGAAAGGACATTCCAGGGAGACTAAATAAACGACTCTAATTAATCTGATTGAATACAGATATCCTTGTATGTCTTTGAAGATGTGCAAATACATTTCCCCTGAATTATATTGAATCTTCCACATGACTGGACACATGAAAGGATAGCCTGCAGACTCAACAGTGCTGTCTTCTAGGTCCAACCCATCATTTCATTAAAACCTTCAGCTTCACATTCACTGCATTTCAGTGGGGCCTAGATGAAAGACATTTCAGGGCTAATAACATTAACATTCACTCTTTCCAAACAGACATCTCTACATTTAGAGCTATCCTAATAGCATCAGTGCTAGTCTACAACAAAACACTTACAGAAACCCCTCACAATTGGAAATATCTTGGATGGAGCCATTGCTTACCCAATCGAATTAAACACTAGCCTACCAAAGAGCCTATACAGCTCATCTGATGGCAAAACCATCACCACAGAATGATACAGCTCAATTGTGAAGTGAATGTGTTCAGAGTTGGCAAAGCCCTGAAAAACTGAACAGAACAGTTCGCCTATTGAAGTGTGATTTTTGTTAGGTAAATGTGGGTGTGAATGTTGAGAGCATGTTATAACATAGACCCTGTAACAAAGACTTCTAAATGTCACTTAGGACACGTTGTAGTGACTGTATATCATCTATAATATTATATCCAACAAGGTTTTGTCTTGACAGCTTACAGGACATGGCCTGCCTAACGTTGAGGTGTTTAATAGCTCACAAGAAAAGGACTATCATAATACAGGCCACAGCCACACATGGCATTCATACACTGTTAAATGGCGACTAGCAACATTTCTATCGATTACATTTATAACAATTTTGCATAAGACTTAAGAGTGTAGGCAACATTGTTGACCCTATTTGGCAGAAAGCTAGTAACAATATTTCTCTTTAAGTGCCTATGTAAAATGTAGGCTGACAATTTCAGAATGGGGAGGAATGAGCAGAACTGAGCGTACAGAAACCCTGGGACAGAAAACTAATAGCTGAAAATTGTATCTTCTTAAAAAATAAAAAGCAACATTCCTTCCATTTCTACACATAACTTACCTATGTGCCGCTATGGCGCGGTTATTCAGGTACTTCTGGGCAGTCATGACGCCGACGTAAAGGAAATTCTTGGACCTCGGAACTGGCTTCTCGGTCGCCGAAAATCCGTTATCTTGCGGGGGCCATAACACCCCACCGTGTTCTCTCCTCAGACCCCCGTTCAACACGCAACCGGCTGGGTTCGCCTTGCGTTTCTGACCGGATTTCTTCAACTCCGTAGCCTTCGGTAATATGAGTCTGGAAGCCAGGGTGAACCCGACAACCAGCCCCAACAGAACACTAAACCATGCTCTTCGGCTTCGACCTGCCATTCCCCAAAACTTGACCCAACTCCGATTTGCCTCGTAGCCTATTCTCGCTGTTGCCAACACAGCGTCGTTGTAAAGCAATATTGGTTCAATTGTTTCTCCCTCCTCATAAAAAACGGGGTTAACTCGCTCTCATGGTAGGAAAGCTTCTTTCTTCTCCAACCCGCTATTGGTCCCGATGTAAGCTGGCTGCTGCATACGTAGCAGTCTCCATAAACCCACCACCTGAACGTACACTCCTCTCTTCATGTGGCCCTTCTAATCAGCAAGCATTCCGTCGCTATCAATGCATGACAAAAAACTGCGACCTTCAACAAAATGTATGGTTTCTTCTTCGCCCAGAGACGCGTAGCCAACCCATTCTTTCCACTACCTCGCCATTGTGAGAATGTCGAAAACGCTTAGTAGCAACGCGGCTTAACTGTGTGATTTGACCTAGTGGCTACTCCGTAGGAGCGCTCTGACTGGCTGGGGTGTGTGATTACGCAGTGGTCTCAGCTTTTTTTCCTTCCAGTATTTGACGCGCAAGTCTGATCACAAACTGATAATGCCCTGGTGACGAGCCGGTGAAAGTGAAAGACCATGCATGCAGACAGGCAAAAAAGTACAGAGCAAGCATTGTTGAACCTTGAAATTAAACGTCAGCCGAGTTAATATGCGGCACTGATAGTAAAATGAAAAATCTATTTCTGAGAAATCATAATCGACTAGGCCAACCACAAAATGCTCTATAACTCAATTAACGTAAATGGTGTGCAGAAAATTAACATAAGGTTTATAATGATTGTATAAAATTCTTATCAATTTAAGAGTAAGACTACAACAATAATGTCTATGACAGCCATAGAAATCAGTGCGATCTGACCCAATACAGTTTAGAAACTCTGTACCATACCGTTATGATTGTGGCTTCATTAACATTACAATGCCGCCATCTAGTGGGCAATATGGAGTTGGCAGGTGTATGATGACGCCACTGGACCATTACATTAGCTATTGTGTGTCGTCACAGTCAGCCTCCCCATCAAATATCAGATACGTAGACAACTTATCTATAATATCTTTATTGTGATAAAAAGGTGCAGGTCAGTTTATTTCTCAGTAACTAAAATTGCTTGATGATCATTGATATTCCAATAAATAACACAATGACTAACTGTTACATCTGATTTATGTAATTGTATAAAAAGCAGTACGATGCACAGCACTACTAAAGTCATCTGGCTAGCGTCTACTCTCGCAACATGAAGCCTTGGTAGGCAGCGCACATTTTAAAGTTTACACAGATGCCAACCCCAAAAGAAGACAAGAAAACACACATACACACAGTTACACTGAAAGTCATCAGCCAAACCCACTGGCACAGATGCCATTTACAGGAATAGCATCATTAGAAACTGTCATACTCAGAAGGCCTTCTCAGGTGTCCTGAAATAAGATGATTCAATAAGCCAAAATTTGAATGTGGAAACAAGACAATCGTTTTCAACACTGGTTAGTTTGAAGTTGTCCAAAGGCATTAAAACAGAAAGGATTCATCGTTATCATGTGGCAACACATTGTATTTTTTGACAATGCTAATATTACTGAGGCAACATGATCTAAAACAGACAGTTGTGAAACCAATCCCTAAACCCAAACACAGAGTTACAAATAACAGATTGATTTAGATCAATAACTAAGAGGGCTTTAAGATTGCTGGCAGCTTCCTTCAGTAGGTCTGTGTGTGTGACTCGGACGGGTCAAAGATCAGAGTTCACAGGTCACCTCAGAGTAGGCACAAGTCACACCTAGCCACAGATACAGGGTCAGATATTTCTTCCATCCTCCTAGTAATTCAGATTAGGAACGACGGTAGGGTATTCTGATCCTAGATCCGGGTTAAGGGGGAGATGTCGACCCTGAGCCTGTGGCTCTGACCTCGTTTAACCTCATCCGCCGCCAGCTGACGGCCCTCTCCTTCCTGGTCTCCACGCACAGGATCCACCTCCCTCGCCGCTCAGGGGATTAAAGCCTGAAATACACACAGCAGGGCAGAATGTAGGTTACTGGCACAGAGAGGAGATGGATGACGCCAGCGTCACCTACCTACTACTTATTCCTTAAAGGAGCAACATCACATTTAAGCCATTTTCTTTGTAAAGACACTGTTTGGATATCCCCCCCCCAAAAAAGCTTAGTACTGCTGCTTACCGGATCATAATCCAAAAAACAGCAGTTGCAAGGATGGACATTTTGTATCGCTAATGTTTTTGAAATACAAAACATTAGCAATATTATCTGTTTTCCTGTATCGTAATACAGAGATGTACACAACTCGCAAGACCAACTAGTTGCAGTACAAAGCTACTTTGCAGCGTTGCGCAGTGTTCAATTGTTTTTCTTTTGTGGATTTCATTCCTTCGTTACTACTGGTATGTACTTTATGTTTGGCACCATTTGCAGGTGGAAATGTTAAATGTATAACCTTTGAATAGGTTTCAGTAAGAATAGCAGTGCTTTTTATTTACAGTAAGATTAGTGCCTTGCATGAATATGAAAGTTGCTCATCATTGCATGGATGTAGAAACGGATCTAGTAGGATTCAGAACCCGTTTAATTACGGTGTCTAACGTTTTAGTTTTGTGAACAATCGTTTTTTTATTGGGTCACCGGTGAAATACAATCATAAAAATGTAATTACACTTAACCCCCCTTTTGTGTTGCTTACACACCCTCCCAGCCATTACAAACATACTTCTGGAAGCCCCCAATTACAATACTGCTCTCATCATCAAATATGTCAACATACCACTGCTCCGTAGGGGCTTCTTGTCAGTCTTTGGTTTCAACACTGTAGTCGATGTGCTGGCCTCTTCAGTGTTCTGAAATATTACATAATAATAATAATAATTATGAGCCATTTTCATTTACAGACAAGTGCTTACATGAAACCCATGAACAAATCTACGACTTATGTAATATGTCTGAGACAGAAGTTTCTTCATGGTCAGGATGGACATGGTCAGGAAAAACTCTGGGTGCTAATCATGACTTATCACAGCCAAGAGATTTTTCTGACCCCGTGACCTGCCCGTAAAAAAAACTCCTGACTCTGCCATAATGTCTATCAAATGGTGCATTTACTTTGCATTATATGTATGGTGGTCCTGTATGAATCAGTTGGTAGAGCATGGCGCTTGCAATGCCAGGGTTGTGTGTTCGATTCCCAGGCCCACACATATGTGAAATGTATACACGCAAGTCACTTTGGATAAAAGCGTTTGCAAAATGGCATATGGTATGTATGTTACTTAGGCCTATGATAGAGAAGGCAGCTTACCTGGGCTGTCTTTGCTTTTCCTCTGTAACTCCTCCCCTCTTTCATGCTGTCATACATCTCAATTTTCTGTTGTCTCTTCTCCTCCTCTAGCTATCACGCGGCAAACAAAAGACAAGTACCAAAAAGTCTTCAAGATCAGATTTGGCAGGGACAACGGGAAAACTTGTTTGTGGTGCCTGGGGTTTTAGATCTGTGTTAAAGGCCCAGTGCAGTCAAAAATGTGACTATCCTGTGCTTTACATATTTATTTCCACACTGAGGTTGGAATAATACTGTGAAAACGATGATAATGCCCTTTTAGTGTGAGAGCTGTTTGAAAAGGCCGCCTGAAATTTCCACCTGCTTTGGTGGGACGGAGTTTTGGCCTGCCTGGTGACTTCACCAGGCGTTAAATTAGTTAATAGGCCAATAAGAAAGAGTTCCAAACCTCTCTGCCAATCACAGATAGTTTTCCCCTCCCAACTCAGACCACTCCCAGACAGTCCTTGCAAAATTCTTGCTTGAGAAATTGCTCTTTGCTAAGAAGCCATGGCCATGTATGGTCCATCCATGGCCCATGTATGGCCCGTCCATGGCCCGTCCATGGCCCATGTATGGCCCGTCCATGGCCCATGTATGGCCCGTCCATGGCCCATGTATGGCCCGTCCATGGCCCATGTATGGCCCGTCCATGGCCCATGTATGGCCCGTCCATGGCCCATGTATGGCCCGTCCATGGCCCATGTATGGCCCATGTATGGCCCGTCCATGGCCCATGTATGGTCTGTCCATGGCCCATGTATGGTCCGTCCATGGCCCATGTATGGTCCGTCCATGGCCCATGTATGGCCCGTCCATGGCCCATGTATGGCCCATGTATGGTCCGTCCATGGCCCATGTATGGTCCGTCCATGGCCCATGTATGGCCCGTCCATGTGAAAGGTGTCACTTATACCTGTTGTTGTTTCAGCCTGAAGAGGGCCGCCTTGGCATCCAGCTCCTCCTGCATTCTTCTCCTGGACGCCTCCAGTGCCTCTTGTCTCCTCACCACTGCATTGGGATCTGCCAGATTTAAAAAAAAAAGATTGGATGATATTACTGACTCCATTAATTCCATGGCTTCTGAGATTTCGTTCCTGATGTGTCAGTCGCCTGGATGGAATGAGAGCTGGCTCTAGCCTGTGAGTGCCAGTTGGTTTCTGCTTTAGCAAGCTTGTCATTGTCTTGAGAATATGTGGCATTGTTGCAGCAAGAATGCTCATGTCCTAGGTGCGTGTGTGTGTGCGTGCGTCTGCGTAAGAGACTAAATGTACTTGTCAAACTCAGTGACTTCCTTGGTTAAATAAAAAAAACTATTGGTTACGGCCACTCACCTTGCACTGCTCCAGAAGCTGAGCTGCTCTGTCCCTGGCTGGCTCTCCTCTTGCTCAGGTGCTGGACCACCAGGTAGACCCCCACACACATGAACAACAGATACCATCCATATTCTGCCAACAATGGTCCGACTGTGGACAGGAAGGGAAATTATGTTGAGGTTTCAACTTACTATTGAGTGTAAGAACAGTAGAATACATCAGGTGCAATTTCGACATTTGGTTGTGCATCAGTAGCTTTTCTCTTTAAGCCATGTCAGCTAACAATTTTTAGATAGCTTAAGCTAACTACCAACCAATCTAAACAAGTAGTAATCCTGGCCGAATACGGACCGGGCATGAAGGGCACGTGCCCAGGGGCCCTGACCTCCAGGGGGCCCCTATTGATTTTGTTAGTCATGCACACTCATATTACATTAACATGGCATAATTCATTACAAAATGTGTATAATTGCAGGGAAAAAAATTTATCCACTCCACGGCAAAACAGGTAGAAATTGCAGGAAATAAGCAGTGAAATGGCACATTTTTTCTCTGTCCCATGGCAAAATGAGTAGAATTGCATAAAATGTGTTGTAACATTGCAAAGTTCTCTCCATACCAAAGCGTGGGATTGCAGAAAACTTGCTTTAAAGCGGCAACATTCGCTCTACGGCCCTGGGCAAAATGGGTAGAATTGCAGGAAATGAACTTAAAACACACAACAACAACAAAAAATTCTCCAACATCAAAAGAGGGACCACTAAAATGTTTTCACGTGATGTGGGGGGCCCCCCCAATCAAATCTTGCTTAGGGTTCTCAAAAGGCTAGAACCAGCCCTGAGTATTGACATTTACATGCTGACCAGACCGGACACGTCGCGTGCTTCGCAAAATAAATGTAGAAATCGATGTTATTCAAATTATTGCACCCACAAAGACGAACTGTTTTGCCGGAAGTTGTGGTAATACTATGAAAGTTTAGATGCCGATCACCATATAAGTTCAACGATGAAAAAGCCTGGAAGGAGGAGAGGTGACTAGAAACGAGTCGGCTGGCCGTTTTGTGTGTGGATTAATTTGTCGGAGTAGAGGACCTTGTGCAGTTCAGGTAAAATAACAACTCAATGTTTATATCCCAGGACAAATTAGCTAGCAACAGCAAGCTGCAAGCTAACTAGCTAAATTGCCATACATGTTTAATGCTTTTCGACCTGTCCCCAAATGAATGTCATTGGTTCAGAGTTTGTTTTGATATTTTAACCTGCGTGTCGTGATCGCGTTTGGTGTAGGGGGACAAAATAAATGTATGCACGATAGCGCACGCGCGCAGCAGGTTTGGGTTCCGTGTTAGGCTGTGACAACGAAAAGGCAGCAGACAGACCTACAGTATGTTTTAGCAGGGAGGTTTGGTAGGGTGACCTGCTTTGGAACGATACAACAAAAAAAAAGTGTCTAACAGATTGTGAACCCGGGAACAATAAATAGAACACGTATTTGGTTAGGGTGTAGGGGCAGATTAATGTAATCCTGTTTTCAGGAGATTTGATTATCTATTTACTTTATTTAGTCTGATCAGTGGAAAAAATTCTCATTCTTAACATTGGGCTAAAATATAGGGTGATGAATGCGATGTCAGCAATAACACAACTGTTATTCCCAACACTTATTTTATTATTCCACTTCTTCCCAATGTTGCCAGTGTAATCACATATTCAAAATCTGATATGACTACTTGAGTCTTTGAAAATGAATTGTACGAGGCTATGTATTTTTGCAGCCATTCATGGCCAGTTTTGAATAGATCATACAAAAAAAAAGCATTGATATGAAATGCTCCAGGAATCAAACAAATGTCACATTCTAGTATTGTGTACATGCTAGGCAGAGATGCTAGGGGGACTCAACTCATAAACCCATCATATTTTGTCTACATAGAGACAGATGATGGCCAGAACCTATATAGATATTTATTAGATGTTTCCTTGAAGGTTGGGTGATTGAGAAATGTATTGTTATAATAAGAACATTTTCAAAAGACCCAGCACTTGGGAAACAAAGCAACTTAAAAAATTATAAAACTAGTAGTTTCCTCATTTCACCTTGCCGAGATGAAAGAGAATATTGATTATCCATAAGTACAGGGACCACCAACCCTCCTGGTGAGCAAGCAGGAATTTCTTCCAGACCAATTTTAAAGTGAATTCACCCAAATGACAAAATACTGAAAACGTTTGTGTCCTTACCTTGAAGGCAGTCTATAGACAAGGAGACTACAATCTATGATTTGGTTACCCACTGCCATCAACATTAGAATTTCCTGTGCAGAGTTTTGGTGTAGTGGTAACACTCCCGTACTTTCCACCTGAGAACAGGTATCAATCCCTGCTTCCAACTTCCCCACTGTCTCACATTTGCCCGTCTCCCCATCTCATTACTGTCTGAAGTGTCAAACAATCAAAACAAATTAAAATAAATAAAATATTAGCATACACTACATTTCAAGCCACCCAAAATCTCAAAGTAACACAATCGTAAAATGTTGAGTGTATATTCCATTTTCTAAGCATCCTGATTCCTGAATACACCTGACCGGTGTTATTTGTTACCCTGGTCACAGGCCTAAACCATGTCAAAATACGTAGAATTGCAGGAAATAAGCTTTAAAAGAGTAAAATGTTCTCACATAGCAAATTTAACTCCAAGCTTTCTTCAAAAGTTGGCAACCCTGTCAATGAATGATGCGTCTCTGTATCTAGTTATTTTGCTACTGTAGCTAACCATCTTAGCCTACACTAGCTAAAATAGCTACAACACTGATATTACGTTAGCTAGCTAGCTGCATTATTAGCTTTAGTCTTTGATGGATATCTAGCCAGGCCAGCTAGGTTTGGTAAACAAGCCAGAAAACTGACAGATGTGCAGCTGATATTAGCTAGCCAATTTAAGTTACCAGTTTGTTGCAGGAAACTTAAATCCTGGTTTCCAAGGGGTGTCTTCTGTATTTCTGGTCCACCTTCGTCCTCAATGGTAACATCGTCATCCATTTCTAAACGTATTGGTGACTCTATAGTCCTTTAATTATGCGTTTCAATGTCACCACAGCTCCAACTAGCTACTTTTCCATGTTTCGTGAGTTGACAAAAAATGCAATTTCCTGGTCTATGTCTTATAAACACCACGCCAGTAAAGATGACGTGGAAGCCTCTCGTGTTTCTGTGTAAGGCACCAGTCACACACTAGGTGGCGGCAGAGTCCAATAAATGTATCCTAGCAAGCGGAACTAGATGTCAATACACACTAACTTAGTCCTTTCAAAAAGTGCTACACTTATCAGTCATGCCGCTTTTCATTCTATAAACTGGAAGGTCAAAATTAAGCATAGACCTGACCTGTGAGGTCAGTACAGTTCACTCCACAAGTAGCCTACCCATTCACCCATCTACATTGTAGCACAGTATGCAGAGTCAGTTTCTTTCAAATAAAATAAGTCATGCCTTGTATGCCACAGTTGTAGACTAACAGTGAAATGCTAATTTACAGGTCATTTTCCAACAATGCAGAGTTAAAGATACAAAATAAAATAGTGACACAAGGAACAATTACACAGTGAATAACAATAACAAGTAAATATAGCATGGCTATATACAGGAAGTAGCAGTACCGAGTCGATGTGCAGGGGTACAAGGTAATTGAAGTAGTTATGTACATATAGGTAGGGGTAAAGTGACTAGGCAACAGGATAGATAAGACAGTAGCAGCAGCGTATGTGGTGAGTGTGAAAGTGTGTGTGAATGTGTGTATGGCGTCAGTATGCATGTGTGCGCGTGTTGGGGTGTCAGTGTATGCATGTGTGAGTGTGTGGGTAGAGTCCAGTGTGTGGGTAGAGTCCAGTGTGTGGGCATAAAGTCAGTGCAAAAAATGGTCAATGCAGGTAGTCTGGGTAACCATTTGATTACCCCCACAGCATGATGCTGCCACCACCATGCTTCACCTTGGGGATGGTGACAGGTTTCCTTCCGACCTGACGGTTGGCATTCAGGCCAAAGACTTGAAACTTGGTCTCATCAGACCAGAGAATCTTGTTTCTCATGGTCTGAGAGTCTTGAGGTGCCTTTTGGCAAACTCCAAGTGGGCTGTCATGTGCCTTTTACTGAGGCGTGGCTTCCATCTGGCCACTACCATAAAGGCCTGATAGGTGGAGTGCTGCAGAGATGGTTGTCCTTCTGGAAGGTTCTCCCATCTCCACAGAAGAACTCTAAAGCACTGTCAGAGTGACCATTGGGTTCTTGGTCACCTCCCTGACCAAGGCCCTTCTCCCCAGATTCCTCAGTTTGGCCGGGCGGCCAGCTCTAGGAAGTCTTGGTGGTTCCAAACTTCTTCCATTGAAGAATGATGGAGGCCACTGTGTTCTTGGGGACCTTAAATGCTGCAGAAATGTTTGGGTACCATTTCCCAGATCTGTACCCCGACACATTCCTGTCTCGGCGCTCTACGGACAATTCCTTTGACCTCATGGCTTGGTTTTTGCTCTGACGTGCACTGTCAACTGTGGGACATTATAAAGACAGGTGTGTGCCTTTCCAAATAATGTCCAATGAATTCAATTTACCACAGGTGGACTCTAATCAAGTTGTAGAAACATCTCAAGGATGATCAACGGAAACAGGATGCACCTGAGCTCAATTTCGAGTCTCATTGCAAAGGGCCTGAATACTTATGTAAATGTGATATTTCCGTTTTTATATAATACATTTGCAAAAATTTAAAAAAAAACTGTTTTTGCTTTGTTATTATGGGATATTGTGTGGAGATTGCTGAAGATTTGTTTTTATTTAATCTATTTTAGAATAAGGCTGTAACGTAACAAAATGTGGACAAAGTCAATTGGTCTGAATACTTTCCGAAGGTACTGTAACTGCTACATATCAATACAGCATTATGTACTGAACAAAAATATAAAGGGCAGAGGCAGGAGCAGGGGCCCAGCCATGAGTGGGCTTGGGAGGGCATAGGCCCACCCACTTGGGAGCCAGGCCCACCCACTGAGGAGCTAGGCCCAGCCAATCAGAATGAGTTTTTCCCCACAAAATGGCATTATTACAGACAGAAATACTCCTCAGTTTCATCAGCTCTCCGGGTGGCTGGTGTCAGACAATCCCGCAGGTGAAGAAGCCCTATGTGGAGGTCCTGGGCTTGAGTGGTTTCACATGGTCTGCGGTTGTGAGGCAAGTTGGACGTGTTTCCAAGTTCTCTAAAATGACGTCGGAGGTGGCTTATGGTAGAAAAAGTAACAATTATCTGGCAACAGCTCTTGTGGACATTCCTGCAGTCAGCATGCCAATTGCACACTCCCTCAAAACTTGAGACATCTGTGTCATTGTGTTGTGTGACAAAACTGCACATTTTAGAGTGCCCTTTTATTTCCCCCTGCATAGGGTGAACATGTGCAATGATCATGCTGTTTAATCAGCCTCTTGATACGCCACACCTGTCGGGTAGATGGATTATCTTGGAAAAGGAGAAATGCTCACTAACAGGCATATGAACAAATTTGTGCACAAAATTTGAGAGAAATAAGCTTTTTGTGCATAAGGAACATTTCTGGTAACTTTTATCTCAGCTCATGAAACATGGGACCAACACTTTATATGTTGCATTTATATATTTTTCAGGAAATAATTTCCCATGTTGCCTTTTACTGGATTTTTCCCACCCGCGATATGAATATCGGGTCGCGACTGAGGCAACCAGGTGAGTTTTCCATACCAAAACAAAACCAGTTGACAACCACCGCTTTACACAATTATATTATGTTCATAGCTGAAAGTAAAGGTGCAGCCCTTGGTTGTTTTTTTCATTGACTTAAAGGAATCATTTAAGTACTTATGTCATGTGGTGGTTGGGGAAAAGAGCTGGATGTTTAACATACAACTCTTTCCTTTTATCTTAGTTCAATTTGACAAGGTAAATAAAATGAAATAAAAAGGTGATTTAAAAAAAACTAGATTTTTCTCATATAAATAGATTAGTGTTATATACTGTTTTTTGTTTTAAGCCTTTCACAAACCTTAACCCTAAACTATCCCTTACCCTATCCCTAACCATTCAGAATTAATGCCTAAAATGACATTTTAGTTTCACTTTATGTAGAGTTTGACTTACAGCTAAGATAAGGGACCACATGGCAAAATTAAAACGTCTTGACAAATTCTGTTGACAAATTCTGTTGACAAATTCTGTTGCAGCAGTTTTGTCACCAAGTATCACACATTTTTGTGCATTCCTGAAAATAAAGGATTTACTACACAGCCCTTAGTTGTTGTTTTTTTCATTGTCTTGAAGGAATCATTTCTTTGATCTGTTTATTTGTAATCTACTGTATGTTATGTTGCTGCAATATAATGTTTCATTGTCAAATAAGATCTTTTTTCACAAAAACATAAGCAAAAGTGAAACCAGAAAGAACACACCACACCCTGCGGTGAATACGCTGTCTATCTCTACAGCAGCCTACAGATTTGTTCATTCATTGATGGCCAGCAGCAATGGCAGAAGCATACTCATTCTCTCTGCTTGTTGAGCTAGGAAACCCTGATGTCCCCAAAGTACAAAACAAGTTGATCAAATATTTCCAGAGTAAAAAGTCCAACGGTGGTGATTGTCTAGTTGAAGTCTCAAATGGACAAAGAGCAGTTGTGTGGTTCCGGACAGAGGAGGGTAAGTTTTATAAAAGTTCACTTTTATAGCAGCCACAGTTTATTCTAGTGAAACTAGTCAGAAGAAAAGTGAAAGTTGAAAGATTTCACCACACCCTGCAGTAAACATCTATGTCTACTTTTTCTTACTTTCTGCCCCCAATGTTCTTACTAGGGTAACTTTGATGTATAGATGATTCAAATCATATGATCCACACCAGATGAGGTTATGTGCATAATGAAATCAAATGCATAAGGCTGTTTATAAGATACACTATTATGAAATAACAACCCTTATTTAATTTAATTTGTCCCAACGGAAAGGTCAAATGTAAGCTAATTATGTGAAGACACTTTCAGACATTCCACATTGTGTTTAGTTGCAAAAAATCGTTTAGTTTTATCTATTTTTCAATGAATTTTCAGTTTTTCTTGAAATTTCTTTGTAGGCTATATATCCTTGAAAATGATGCTGATTCGTGATCTGCCCGTTTGTCCCGTCCAGACACGTTAATTAATTATACAGTGGAGATCATATTGCAATATTGTAACAATTTTGCAAATGTCAGAGATAATGTCTAGATCACAGGATGTTGGTGGACCCTTAATTGGGGATGACGGGCTTGTGGTAATGGCTGGAGCGGAATTGGTGGAATGGTATCAAATACATCAAACACACGGTTTGATGCCATTCCATTTGAGCTGTCCTTCCCCTCAGCAGCCTCCACTGGTCCAGATGCTTTTTACATTGGAGATCAAGTTTATAAGTTGCATGGATGGGCAAATGTATTAGTATTAGTAGCAGTAGTACAGTAGTAGTAGTAGCAGCAGTAGTGTGTTGCTAGGTAACGATGTAAACAATGGCACTTCTTATGAATGTACTGGCCACGTGTGTGTTGCCTAGTATATTATGGGCAGGATAGGCTCTAACAATGGGAATTCCAAACCAAAATAGTTTCACATAGGAAGATTGAAGATTCAACAAAGCACATTTTAATTCTGCAATTTCCATGGAAGAATATTAAATCATGTCTGGTTTCGAATATGTATTCTGTAAATTATTGTTGGCTACAATTTTTGCTGTTGAATAAAACATGACATTGTCCTATAAAGACCACTACACAAAGTATTGTTATAACTTTTTTGTGTGTATCAAGAATGGTCCACCACCCAAAGGACATCCAGCCAACTTGACACAACTGTGGGAAGCATTGGAGTCAACATGGGCCAGCATCCCTGTGGAAAGAATTCCACACCTTGTAGAGTCCATGTCCCAACGAATTGAGGCTTTGTACACTTAGTGTATATCTGCTTTTTATTACTTTATGCCCCAAACGTTCTTACTAAAGTAACCTTTGCCTACTTAAAGTTGTGTAGCCCTTTCCTGCAGTCAACTACCAAAAGCACCCTCTATGGCCTCAAGAGTTTGGCCTTTTATTATATATATATATATATATATATATATACAGTACCAGTCAAAACTTTGGACACACCTACTCATTCCAGGGTTGTTCTTCATTTTTACTATTTTGTACATGAATTAACACATACTGAATCATTAAGTAAGCAAAAAAGGATATATTCTAGATTCTTCAAAGTAGCCACCCTTTGCCTTGAAGACAGCTTTGCACACTATTGGCATTCTCTCCCAGCTTCATGAGGTAGTCACCTGGAATGCAATACAATTAAAACTTCTTAGGGCTCAAATCCCGTTAATGGACAGCCAGTGAAAGTGCAAAAAATTTAAAAAACAGAAATCTCATTGTCACGGGCTGGCTCAAGAAAGCAGGAGAGGTAGAGTCAGGCGCAGGAGACAGAGAATTCTTGACCACACTTCTTTATTCCAGAAAGTAGATATGGTCGCCAAAAATAGGGACGCAGCCCTTAAATACTTCTGCGGTGGTGAACACAAAGAAACCAACCACAGGCAGAGGAAAACCAGCACACGTTCCTCAAGCACATAAACCGGACAAGAAACATAATCACGCACAAACACAGACATCCTGCGCTAAACTAAATAACCCCCCCCTACTAATAACTAACCCAAAACAGGTGCGTGCCTACCTAGACCTAACCAACAGAAAGTGAAACAAAAAAGGATCGATGGCAGCTAGTAGGCCGGCGACGACGACCGCCGAACTCCGCCCGGCCGAGGAGGGGCGCCACCATCCGTCGGTGTCGTGACACTCATAATTAAAATTCCTCAAACATACAAGTATTATACACCATTTTAAAGATAAACTTCTTGTTAATGCAGCCACAGTGTCTGATTTCAAAAAGGCTTTACGGCGAAAGCATACCATATGATTATGTTAGGTCAGCGCCTAGTCACAAAAAAACATACAGCCATTTTCCAGCCAAAGAGAGGAGTCACAAAAAGCAGAAATAGAGATAAAATTAATCACTAACCTTTGATGAGCTTCATCAGATGGCACTCATAGGACTTCGTGTTACACAATACATGTATGTTTTGTTCGATAAAGTTCATATTTATATTCAAAAATCTCAGTTTACATTGGCACGTTATGTTCAGTAATGTTTTGCCTCCAAAACATCTAGTGATTTTACAGGGAGCCACATCAATTTACAGAAATACTCATCATAAACGTTGATATAAGATACAAGTGTTTTACATAGAATTAAAGATACACTTCTCCTTAACCTGTCTGGGCAAGGGGGCAGTATTTTCACGGCCGGATGAAAAACGTACCCAATTTAAACAGGTTACTACTCTGGCCCAGAAACTAGAATATGCATATTATTAGTAGATTTGGATAGAAAACACTAAAACTGTTTGAATGGTGTCTGTGAGATAGACTACCCCTGGATGCAACCGCTGTGTCAGACTTTAAAATAGTTTTACGGAGAAAGCACATTTTTCAATATTCTGAGTACATAGCTCAGCCATCATGGTGAGCTATTCAGACACCCGCCAAGTTCGGGGCAACCTACACTCAGAATTAGTATTAGAAATATTCTCTTATCTTTGCTGATCTTCGTCAGAATGCACTCCCAGGACTGCTATTTCCACAAGAAATGTTGTTTTTGTTTCGAAATAATACATATTTATGTACAAATACCTCCGTTTTGTTCGTGCGTACAGATCACTTATCCAAAGGCATAACGCGCGAGCGCAGAACGAGAGACGAAAAGTGAAAATATTCCATTACCGTACTTCGAAGCATGTCAAACGCTGTTTAAAATCAATTTTTATGCGATTTTTCTCGTAAAATAGCGATAATATTCCAACCGGGAGACCTTGTTTTCGTTCAAACACTGAAAATAGAAAATGGAGTCTTCACATGCACGCGCGCACCAGTGTCATTGTTCTCAGAACGACAACTTTCCAAAACCCCTACTGTTTTTCGCCCAGGGACTGCAGAGTTATCATTCCCTGTTCTGGCGCCTTCTGAGAGCCTATGGGAGCCTTAGAAAATGTCACGTTACAGCAGAGATCCTCTATTTTCGATAAAGAGGCTACAGAAGGCCAAGAAATGGTCAGACAGGGCACTTCCCATATAGAATCTTCTCAGGTTTTGGCCTGCCATATGAGTTCTGTTATACTCACAGACACCATTCAAACAGTTTTACAAACTTTAGGGTGTTTTCTATCCAAATCAAATAATTATATGCATATTCTAGTTTCTGGGCAGGAGTAATAACCAGATTAAATCGGGTACGTTTTTTTTCCGGCCGTGAAAATACTGCCCCCTATCCTAAACAGGTTAACCACGTGTGTGAGGTGTATACATTCGTTTTCAAAGTAGATTTTTTGAAAACTACCAAGAAACAATCTGTGTGACCATAATTTGCCCACTGCAGTATTACAATGACATGATGCACACTAGAATATGGCAGTGTTTCTGTCATTGGTAACACATATCTTCTTCTATCTTTTTGACGGCAATTAATAAAAACCTGCCGTTTACACATGTTGATGTTGTTTACACATGTTGATGTTGTTTACACATGTTGATGTTGGGGGTGATGGTGCTGGAGATTATGAATATGATGTTGAAAAGCAGTTACAGTTCCCTGGTTAGGGTTAGTGGCTAGTTAGTTGAAACACCTACAAAGCACCTGTTTGGTAATATACAAATAAAGTGATACCCAAGGTCAAGTATAGAGAATAGGAATACTGTTGTCTGTAGGAAACAAGAGTTGCTACAAAAAATTATCATGGCTGCGATTTCAGTTGCTGGTTTCAAACTTTGGAGCTTTATAAATTGGTAAGATTGTGTATTTTCTGTCCCATGCACAGCCAGGCAGAAGGTTCTTGGGAAGCAAGTGCATGAGATCAAGTTGGATCAAGGAATGCTGAAACTGACCGTTCGACTGCCACCAGATGGGGTCACAAGTTCACAGGTCAGTGGTCCATGAAAATGTCCAATCATGATCCTTTTACAGCCTCAAGACACTGTTGGTGTCCTTTTTCCAAAATCTTATATACAGTACCATGATTTTAAGCGACAGATCAACATTTTCTGGGGAGGAGGGGCTGGTCCAACTCAAGGTGTCATAAAAAAAAGTGCACCCCCCTAAACTAAACGGAACACCCTCCCCCCTCATCAAAAACAAAGGAGGACCAAGCCACTCTTCATATAATGAATTAAAATACCTTTATTTGTATGGCATGTTCAATGGCAACAAAGTTTTAAAAATCCTACGCATTTCAGCTGCATGGCCTTCGTCAGGGAGTACAAAGAAATAATAATACAATGTCCTCTTTTGAACAGCTTTTCCAATTAGCCCTAATTTGATTACACATACCTTTAAGCAAAAAAAGTGAAATACTGTAGCTATGTTATCAAAAAATTCAACTCCAATTAGAAGCATCAGAACGCCTAGAAAGGTAGTTCTAACCTTAAATATGTCTGGGAGAAGTGTCAAGAATAGGAAAGCAATATATTCCATAGTACACTAGAACACAGCAAACATGGACAACAACAGTCTAAACATAGCTGAGGGCAATTGAGCAAAATGTCCACTAGATGACAACAAATGGACCTATCACAACCCTACAGGAAGGGTGAGAAATCCATATCTTCATTTAAACCAGGGTACTTAGTGGCCTGTAGTTTGTAAATCCCAAAACTTTCTCTTTGGTTTAACTGTTTAAGACGGTCCCCTTTTCTAATTGAGGCCGGAACATGATCAGTACCCATAGCTTGTAGGGAGGCAGGGTTGCCATGGTGTAAGGACTTGTAGTGCCTTGCCATGGGGTAGTCTTCATTGCCTACCTGTATGGTGTACTTGTGTTCCGCTAAGTGGTCTTGAAGGCGTCTCTTTGTCCGTCCAATGTAGAACACCTTGCACTGTGGACATTCCAATCTGTAGATGACATGAGTGGTTTTGCAGTTAATGAAATGCTTGACGTAATACTCCATTTTAGAAGCCGTGTCAACAAAATACTTTTCTGTGCAATATTTCTGCAATGGTTGCACTGGTTACATTTAAAAGAGCCCTTGGGTTTGTGGTCAAGCCAAGTTTTTTGAGAGTCACCAGGAAGATAGCTGTGGACTAATTTGTCATTTAGGGTAGGACATCTCTTAAAGCTTATGACTGGTGGCTCAGGAAAGACTTGGCGTAGTAGCGTATCACTTTGGATGATTCCCCAATTATTTTTAATGATTCTTTTAATATTATCTGCTTCAGTGCTGTATTTTGTAACAAAATACTCTCTCTCTGATGTATCACAAGGCAGTCCCCTTCACAACAAGTTCTCTCTGTCAAGTAATCCAGCCCTTATACCTGCATCTTTCAGGACCTGAACACTGTAGCCCCGATTCAAGAAACGATTCTCCAATTCAGCAGATTTGACACTGTAGTCTGTTACCTGATCGCAAATTCTGCCGACTCTTTAGAATTGGCCATATGGAATGTTCTCTTTTAGCCTTTTGGGGTGAAAGCTGTCTGCCCTCAGAATGGTATTCCCATCTGTAGGCTTCATAAAGATTCATGTGTGCAAACAACAAACAACATTTTTTGTCATCCAAAAAATGAATGTTATCCTTGCTGTACTCCATAGTTAGTTTGATGTTAGGGTTAATGCTGTTAAGGTATTGGTGGAAGGAAATAAGTTAATCTTCTGAGCCGGACCAAAACAGGCAAACATCATCAATACAGCGTCCCCACCATATAATCCGGTCAAAGAAATGGTTATTAGAAGGATCCAAAATGGATCTGTTTCAATTCAGTTTTTACGTCCTCTATAGGGTTGAAGGTAAGAGATTGATAGAATTCATCATTGTCTAATTGACGGTAGGCTTCTGTCACATATTTGTCTTTAGTCCACACTACTGTAGCGCCACCTTTGTCTGCTTTTTTAAACACAACCCATTAATTTTTGGATAATGATTGAACTGCATCCATCTCTGTCTTAGAAAAGATTACATCGTGTTTGGTTGGAGTCAATTTTACCCTTAAACAGATTCTCCACATCAAAATTCACCTTCTTGGCAAATGTATTTAGTGTGGCATTCTGGACGATTGGGCTTAAAAGGTGTTTTTGAGGGCACAGAAACTGCCTGACCTGAGACACTGGTGTCTGTAGTTGGAGAGATGTTTTGCTTGTACCAGGCCTTCATATGTAGATTCCTGTAGAAACAAAATAGATCAATCTTTGTATTGAATTCATTAGTTGAGTATGTGGGGGCAAAGGACAGTCCTTTAGACAAGACACTTACGCAATCATCAGAAAAGTGTTCTCCAGAAATGTTGATCACAGCATTGTTCTGGTCCTGCTCCGTGTGATTTGATAGTCTTATATAATTAACTCAAAATAATATTTACGACCAAAAATAATAATAACTGTAGTGACCCTGTGTTTATTAACGTAGATATCGGACTTTTCCACTTCAGGATGCTTTATGGCACAGTCAATGTCACACAGGGCTACGGGCCAGAAGGTTGAGGGTTCGCTGACCACCACAGACGAGCTCAATCTCCCTGCCTGTTTCATTACACTCAGAGCCGGCTGCAGACAATGATCAGATAGGGGGAAATCAGATTTTCAACATTTTAATGCCATATTTTTAATTGCATAAAATATATGCAACTCATTTTCCACCAATAGGTTTCTGTGCCAATGCACCACACAACCAATAAACAAAGCATGCCAACTTCGGGCACTTCAATGTCATGGTTTGCATTTTCAACACCACAATCAATCTCGACAAACAGAAAATACATTTCTCCCTGCCTTGTAGGCTTAGCCAGTATCAAAGGCTTGGCAATGTCCGAATGTCATTACGTTTTTGGTGTTTTGTAACAGATGTCACTTTCCATTCATCAATTGGATGCTGCAGTTTGGATTGATTGATTTTATTTGTTTGTTAAAAAAATACATAAATGCACAAAGATTTTTAAAGTGACCGGTATTGCACAATAAAGTCGGGGACTTATTTCTATTGTGGTCACTATTTTTTACAGAAATACATAACCTCTTAGGGATCCCTTAAATGCGACTACCACTCAAATCCCATTAGCAGGATTGATTTGACAACATCCAGTGAAATTGCAGCGCGCGAAATTCAAACTACAGTAATATCAATATTCAACCTTCACGAAAATAGAAGTGTAATACATCATAATAAAGCTTCACTTTTTGTTAATCCAGCCGCTGTGTCAGATTTGAAAAAGGCTTTACGGCGAAAGCAAACCATGCGATTATCTGAGGACAGTGCCCCGCATACAAACACATGAAAATCATATTTCAATCAGGCAGGTGCGACAGAAAAGTCAGAAATAGCCATATAATAAATGCCTTACCTTTGAAGATCTTCTTCTTTTTGCAATTCCAAATGTCTCAGTGACACAATGAATGGTCGTTTTGTTTGATAAATTCCTTCTTTATATACACAAAATGTCCATTTATTTGACGCGTTTCATTCAGAAATTCACCGGTTCCAACATGACTACAAAGTATCTAATAAGTTACCTGTAAACTTGGTCCAAACATTTCAAACAACGTTCCTAATCCAACTTTAGGTACCCTGAAACGTAAATATTCTGTCAAATTTAAGACGGAATGAACTGTTTCTAATACCGGATAGTTCACACGCACCAAAACAGTAGAGTCCACAGGAGTGACACTTACAAAGAACAGCAATACTTCTTCATTTCTCAAAAGAAAAACATCAATCAATTTCTAAAGACTGTTGTCATCTAGTGGAAGTCATAGGAACTGCAACCAGGTTCCTATTAAATAGGGCTTCCTTAGAAACCTAATGGAAAACACATTGACCTCAACAACAAAAAAATTCCCTGGATGGATTGTGCTCGGGGTTTCGCCTGCCAGTTCTGTTATACTCACAGACATTATTCTAACCGTTGTAGAAACTTCGGAGTGTTTTCTATCCAAATCTACTAATTATATGGATATCCTTCTGGGCCTGAGTAGCAGGCAGTTTACTTTGGGCACGCTTTTCATCTGGACGTGAAAATACTGCCCCCTATCCAAGAGAGGTTTTAAGTACAATTCTTACAAGGTTGTTTGGATGGTAGCTTATTCTTTAAATGTTTGGGGCTGCTGGTGAACAATGATGTACAGTCATAATCAAAGTGACTCTGGACTAGCACACTCGCCAGAGTCTTTAGGGTGTCTATAGCTAGGTTTCCATCCAATTGACGACAGATTTTAATGGGAATATTCAAAAATCTTCATAAAACATTTCAGAGTTTCCTTTGGGAAAATTTGGCACCGGACAACATGACAGGCTAGATTTTAATTTACCGGACATTTGAGAAATTTAACGGACATCCATAGTTTTTTATTTTTTATTTCACCTTTATTTAACCAGGTAGGCCAGTTGAGAACAAGTTCTCATTTACAACTGCGACCTGGCCAAGATAAAGCAAAGCAGTGCGACAAAAACAACAGAGTTACACATAAACAAACGTACAGTCAATAACAAAATAAAATAAAAATAGAATCTATGTTCAGTGTGTGCAAATGTAGAAGAGTAGCGAGGTAGGCAATAAATAGGCCATAGATTCAAAAATAATTACAACTTAGCATTAATACTAGTGTGATATATGTGCAGATGATGATGATGTTCAAGTAGAGATACTGGTGTGCAAAAGAGCAAGAGGGTAAGTAATAATATGGGGATGAGGTAGTCGGGTGTGCTATTTACAGATTGGCTGTGTACTGGTACAGTGATCGGTAAGCTGCTCTGACAGCTTATGCTTGAATTTAGAGAGGGAGATATAAGACTCCAGCTTCAGAGATTTTTGCAATTCGTTCCAGTCATTGGCAGCAGAGAACTGGATGGAAAATCGGCCAAAGGAAGTGTTGGCTTTGGGGATGACCCGTGCAATATACCTGCTGGAGCGGGTGCTACAGGTGGGTGTTGCTATGGTGACCAGTGAGCTGAGATAAGACAGGGCTTTACCAGATACATTCAGATCCGACCTGGCGCAGCCAACGCCATCAATAAACAAGGCATGTTGGCCAAATGAGCCACATTTACGTGTCCTTAAAAACAGCTATAACAAAAACACTATTCCTTGTGTTTCGATGTGTAGCATATGCAAACATGTATACCCAAATTTTTTTATTGGTTTTTAGGCTACTTTCCTAAAATAATAATTGTCCATCTCACGGTTCAGCTGTCAGAAATTTTAACACTAAACGTATCAGAGGCATTGCATGCATAGGCCTATAGGTTTAGTTGTCCACTGTCTGATATTTTTTTTAAATAATTGAATAATAATTGAATATTAATTGAATATAAAATAAAGAGAAGCTTAGGCCTAACCCCAGAGAGATAGAGAGAGAGATATGCCGGTGGCATGCTAGACACCAACATGTATTTCTTTATGTCAGATGGCTACTGCGTCTGCTATACAGATATAGCAATACAGAAGGAGGCTAATTTGTTAATTTTCTATCAGAATAAGTTGTATAAAGGTAAGCATTATATTGTTAGATTATAGGAGTAACTCTGGTAGGCCTGAAACAGTCTTCCTCAACTCAAGTTCAACTGTCAGAGTCAGTTGGAGCGCCAGGGCGTACTGACTTCATATCATAGGCCTGTAGTATGTAAACCTTAATAATAGCCACACCACACCAAACCAAACCATCACAAACGTCTCTAAACTTTATTAGGGAAATATCAAAAGTACAGTGCATTGGGAAAGTATTCAGACCCCTTCTCCTTTTCCACATTTTGTTACGTTACAGCCTTATTCTAAAATTGATTTAATACATTTTGTTCCTCATCAATCTCCACACAATACCCCACAATGACAAAGCAAAAACAGGTTTTTAGAAATATTTGCAAATGTATTAAAAATAAAAACAGAAATACCTTATTTAAATAAGTATTCAGACCCTTTGCTATGAGACTCGAAATTGAGCTCAGGTGCATCCTGTTTCTACAACTTGATTAGAGTCCACCTGTGGTAAATTCAATTGATTGGACATGATTTGGAAAGGCACACACACGTCTATATAAGGTCCCACAGTAGACAGTGCATGTCAGAGCAAAAACCCAGCCATGAGGTCAAAGGAATTGTCCGTAGAGCTCAGAGACAGAATTGTGTAGAGGCACAGATCTGCAGAAAGGTTCCAAAACATTTCTTCAGCATTGAAGGTCCCCAAGAACACAGTGGCCTCCATCATTCTTCAATGGAAGAAGTTTGGAAACATCAAGACTCTTCCTAGAGCTGGCCGCCCAGCCAAAGTGAGCAATCGGGGGAGAAGGGCCTTGGTCAGGGAGGTGATCAAGAACCAGATGGTCACTCTGACAGAGCTCCAGAGTTCCTCTGTTGAGATGGGAGAACCTTCCAGAAGGACATCCATCTCAGGACATCCATCTCTGCAGCACTCCACCAATCAGGCCTTTATGGTAGAGTGTCTGAATACTTTCTGAATGCACTGTAAGTCAAGCCATTGTTCATAGAAAAAATACAAGCAGAAAAGCAAATATTAACCAGGGAAAATATACACTACCCTCCCTTGTGCCCAGTAAAAAAAACACAACCCTCCCCAGTACATTTCTGTCTGTCCCTAATAGTACATGTGTTTCAAGGAAGTTTGGTCAATGTTCTGTAGGTGATTCTATCAACAAAAAAAGCCTAAACATCTCTCCATTAAATAGTCAAATACAAAAAACTATAAAAATAGGAATAACACAAGTTTTTTATGTTTAGGAAACACCATCTGCTGTGAACTCAGGCAAACCAAATACTGGTAAGTGAGTAAAATTCAATTGTGATCTATGTGGGAGGGGTTGTTTTGGTAATGATGGAAAAATGTCTGTAAAGCTGTTCTAAGAACTCTATGCTCAACATATGGCCTACACACAAATGTATATTGCTCACGATTCATAGACTAGGTCCAATGTTGGTGAAAGGAATGTTTTGGGTTCAATATCTTGTAATGGTTCACAATCATTTTTATCATCCACTGTTTCATGATTATTGTAAACAATTCCTGTAAAATTGGGATCTGACAGTCTTGATTTAGTTACCTGCCACTACCGGTGATCTAGCCACGAAAAGCAGAGATGACATGTAGTTACCTTACACCATTAATCTAGCCAGGGTGCTGTTGAGCCCCTTGTACTGTAACTGATCTAGTCCAGCTGCAGGCCCACAGCAAATGGTCTGTCACTAATCTACTGGCCATAGTTATTCCCTACCACATACACGTTAACTCCTTTTCTTTCCAAGATCCCTTTCCTCCTTACCGAGATCCCTTTCCTACTTACTCATTTCCTATATTGCTTTCCTCCTAACCTAGCTCCCTTTTCTTTCCTAGCTTCCTCTTTTCTTATCTTTCCTCCTTACCCCCTTTCCTTATCTCCTATCTACTTTCCTAGCTTTCTTTTATTTAACTAAGCAAGTCAATTCAGAACAAATTCTTATTTACAATGACGGCCGAGGAACCGTGGGTTAACTGCCTTGTTCAGAGGCAGAACAACAGATTTTTACCTTGTCAGCTCGGGTATTCGATCTAGCAACCTTTCGGTTACTCGTCCGATGCTCTAAAGCCACTTGGCTACCTGCCGCCCCCTTTCTCCTTCCCTATATCCGTTTCCTTATTTCCTTTCCTAGCTTTCTTTCCTTTTTTTATTTTCTAGCTTCCTTTCCTTTCCTAGGTTCCTTTCCTCTTTTCCTAGCTCCCTTTCCTTTTTTACTTTCCTAGCTCTCTTTCCTCCTTTTTCCTAGTTTCTTCATTTTTCCAAAATTCCGTTTGGGATATTCCTGAATTCTGTTTTCTTGGTAAAAAGTTTCCTGGTTTGGTTTTTCTTTTTTGGTTTTTCACTCTCAAAAATAAAAATGTTCACAGAGAAACATGTCAAAGAGTCCATGTCAAAGCCTAAAAGCGCCAACAAGGGTCAATTTTGACACCAAGGGTTCATAAATGTCGTAATTTCTTAACCTTTTTTTGATCTTTCTGAAATTTTAGGACAACTATTTTCTGACAAGCACACAATTCACCATGATTTCGGTGTTAATAGGGAGGAATGAAGCTTTCGTTCTTTTTTATTTTCTTGCTTCCTTTTCTTTTCTAACTTCCTTTCCTCCTTTCCTAGCTCTCTTTCCTTTCCTAGCTCCTGTTTCTAATTTCCTTTCCTTGCCCCCTTTCCTCCTATCCTTTCTGAGCTTCCTTTCCTTATTTCCTAGCTCTTTCCTCCTTTCCTAGCTATCTTCCCATTCCTAGCTCCCTTTTCTCCTCGACTTTCCCAGCTCATTTCCTTTCCTCCTATCCTTTGAACTTCCTTTCCGTCTTTTTCTAGCCCCCTTTCCCTATTTTATTTTCCTAGCTCCCTTTCCTTTCTTCCTTTCCTAGCTTAATTTCTTCCTATTCTTGCTCTCTTTCCTTAATTTGCTTATTTTCCTCTCCTACTCTCTTAGCTTTCCTCCTTTCCTTGGAAAGGGAGCTGGGAAAGGGGGAAATTAGTCTAGGAATCGAGGAAATGATAGGAAGCAATGGGGAACAAGGAAAGGAAGCTAGGAATGGAGGAAAGGAAACAGAAGTAGGAACGGAGGAGGGAAAAGGAAGCTAGGGAAGGAAAGGGAGCAAGGAAACAAGGAAAGTAAAGGGAGTTAAGAAAAGGATCGGAGGAAAGGGAGCCAGGAAAATAGAGGGGAGCAGTGGCGATTTTAGCATGTAAATCTTGGTGGGGGCAAAAAAATAAACAAGTGGGATGCATGCCAGCAAAGCCACTACACAGCACAACACTAAACAATACATTAATTGCACTATAACGGTGACAAACGGTGCCCACAAACTGTTAGAGCCTACATAAAGCTGTCCCAACCTCAGAGTCCCAACACCTTACCACTGCTACATCTGGCTAACAGCGGAGCCTTGTCTGGTAGCAAAACAGTTCATTCAGCATCATTTACTGCCTTTAAAAAAAACATATCTGATATGGCTAATTTGCTTAAACAAATGGGGTTTCTACTGACAATTAAGAGGACGACAAGCGGATAAGAAGCAATCCGTAATTTCGATTAAGACATTAATGAGCGAGCTAGGACGAATGTAGTCAATGTAACTATTTGTTACATGTACAGTGACAGAATTCAGAACATGTGTCGTTCTTACAGTGTTCTCCCTGTACACCAAGTCAGAACCGTAGAATAAATAAAGGGGCATATAAGCAGACAATGAAAGCTCTTACAGTATTCGATGATTACATTTCTCAAAAACAGGTTACAGGCTACATGTGCACGACCAAGTCAGAACAGTAAGCGAAATTAAGAGGTGAAAATAGATTATTAGGGTGAGGCACATGGGCTACTAACAACTTACTACACAATATACACTTAGTATTAGTTTCTCAGCTACTGTAGACATACAGTTGAAGTCGGAAGTTTACATACACTTAAGTTGTAGTCATTAAAACTCGTTTTTCAACCACTCCACAAATTTCTTGTTAACAAACTATAGTTTTGGTAAGTCGGTTAGGACATCTACTTTGTGCATGTGTAACGGTTATCGTCAGATTTAGACCAAAATGCAGCGGGGAAATGTGCACTCATCTTCTTTATTATAAACGGACAAGAAGGAGAACCAAAATAAACACGTACACAAACAAAACACAACGACTATTCACAGGCTGGTAAGGCACAAGGCTATACACAGAACAATCTCCCACAAAGTACTCAACAAACACATACCTATATATAGGACTCTCAATCAGAGGCAACTAGAAAACGCCTGCCTCCAATTGAGAGTCCAACCCCAATTAACAAAACATAGAAATTCAAAAGACTAGACAGAACATAGAAATGCACTAACATAGAACAGTGCCCAAAAAACCCCGGAATACATAAATCAAATACCCTACTAAACAAACCACCACCCCGAACCACATAAAACAAATACCCTCTGCCACGTCCTGATCAAACTACAATAACAAATAACCCCTATTACCGGTCAGGACGTGACAGCATGACACAAGTATTTTTCCAACAATTGTTTACAGACAGATTATTTCATTTATAATTCACTGTATCAAAATTCCAGTGGGTCAGAAGTTTACATGCACTAAGTTGACTGTGCCTTTAAACAGCTTGGAAAATTCCAGAAAATTATGTCATGGCTTTAGAAGCTTCTGATAGGTTAATTGACATCATTTGAGTCAACTGGAGGTGTACCTGTGGATGTATTTCAAAGCCTTCTTCAAATTCAGTGCCTCTTTGCTTGACATCATGGGAAAATCAAAAGAAATCAGCCAAGACCTCAGAAAGAAAATTGTAGACAAGTCTGGTTCATCCTTGGGAGCTTTTTCCAAATGCCTGAAGGTACCATGCTCATCTGTACAAACAATAGTACGCAAGTATAAACACCATGGGACCACGCAGCCATCATACCACTCAGGAAGGAGACACGTTCTGTCTCCTAGAGATGAACGTACTTTGGTGCAACAAGTGCAAATCAATCCCAGAACAACAGCAAAGGACCATGTGAAGATGCTGGAGGAAACAGGTACAAAAGTATCTATATCCACGGTAAAACGAGTCCTATAGCGACATAACCTGAAAGGCCGCTCAGCAAGGAAGAAGCCACTGCTCCAAACCGCCATAAAAAAAAAGCCAGACTACGGTTTGCAACTGCACATGGGGACAAAGATTGTACTTTTTGGAGAAATGTCCACTGGTCTGATGAAACAAAAATAGAACTGTTTGGCCATAATGACCATCATTGTGTTTGGAGGAAAAAGGGGGAGGCTTGCAAGCCGAAGAACACCATCCCAACCGTGAGGCACGGGGGTGGCAGCATCATGTTGTGGGGGTGCTTTGCTGCAGGAGGGACTGGTGCACATCACAAAATAGATGGCATCATGACGCAGGAAAATTATGTGGATTTATTGAAGCAACATCTCAAGACATCAGTCAGGAAGTTAAAGCTTGGTCACAAATAGGTCTTCCAAATGGACAGTGACCCCAAGCATACTTCCAAAGTTGTAGTAAAATGGCTTAAGGACAACAAAGTCAAGGTATTGGAGTGGCCATCACAAAGCCCTGACCTCAATCTTATAGAACATTTGTGGGCAGAACTGAAAAAGTCTGTGCGAGCAAGGAGGCCTACAAACCTGACTCAGTTACATCAGCTGTCAGGAGGAATGGGCCAAAATTCACCCAAGTTATTGTGGGAAGCTTGTGGAAGGCTACCTGAAACGTTTGACCCAAGTTAAACAAACAATTTAAAGGCAATGCTACCAAATACTAATTGAGTGTATGTAAGCTTCTGACCCACTGGGAATGTGATGAAAGAAATAAAAGGTGAAATAAATAATTCTCTCTACTATTATTCTGACATTTCACATTCTTCAAGTAAAGTGGTGATCCTAATTGACCTAAAACAGGCAATTTTTACTAGGATTAAATGTCAGGAATTGTGAAAAAACAAGTTTAAATGTATTTGGCTAATGTGTATGTAAACTTGCGACTTCAACTGTATTTACCTCTGTGCCAAATTGTGTGCTTTTATCACAAAGTTTTCTACTGAGTCCACATTTTCATTTTAGCAGCGTACTACTACTATTCAAAAAGATAGATTATTTATTAATTCCTCTATATTAACACAGAAATCATGCTAAATTGTTTTTTGTTGTCGGTAACTAGTTGTCCGAAAAATGATATTTTTTTTAAGGGTTTCGAAATTATGGCAACTAGGCTCTTTTCCTGGCACAGTTTGACAACAGACAATTTCCACAGAAAGAGTTTGCCCCCTCTCAACAATTCTTATATTAGGCAGAGTTTCTTGCCTTTACATTTACAGAAATCAATTTGTTCATTCTCAGCTGCTACTGGTCCAAAAGACTTACTTCAGGGTGGAAACACAGCTCCTCCTGAGATTCAGGGGGAGATGGTTAGTGTGAGTGCACCAACGGACGAGGAAGAGCAGGGGTCCACCTCAGCCTTGCTGGAGAACATTCAGGAGAGTATGGACCATGAGTTATTGGAGATGCTGGTGGAGAATGTTTTAAAAGATTCACCTTCTGCATCAGAGAACTTCAGTCTGGAGGTCCTGCCTGACACCTGCTTGGCTGTTGTGACATTTCAAAATGCAAAAGGTAAACGAATAAAAAAAGTGAACAGCTTAAACAGTGCTTTCGGAAAGTATTCAGACCCCTTCACTTTTTCCACATTTTGTTACTTTACTGCCTTATTTTAAAATTGCTTAAATACACTGCTCAAAAAAAAATTAAGGGAACACTTAAACAACACAATGTAACTCCAAGTCAATCACACTTCTGTGAAATCAAACTGTCCACTTAGGAAGCAACACTGATTGACAATAAATTTCACATGCTGTTGTGCAAATGGAATAGACAACAGGTGGAAATTATAGGCAATTAGCAAGACACCCCCAATAAAGGAGTGGTTCTGCAGGTGGGGACCACAGACCACTTCTCAGTTCCTATGCTTCCTGGCTGATGTTTTGGTCACTTTTGAATGCTGGCGGTGCTTTCACTCTAGTGGTAGCATGAGACGGAGTCTACAACCCACACAAGTGGCTCAGGTAGTGCAGCTCATCCAGGATGGCACATCAATGCGAGCTGTGGCAAGAAGGTTTGCTGTATCTGTCAGCGTAGTGTCCAGAGCATGGAGGCGCTACCAGGAGACAGGCCAGTACATCAGGAGATGTGGAGGAGGCCGTAGGAGGGCAACAACCCAGCAGCAGGACCGCTACCTCCCCCTTTGTGCAAGGAGGAGTAGGAGAAGCACTGCCAGAGCCCTGCAAAATGACCTCCAGCAGGCCATAAATGTGCATGTGTCTGCTCAAACGGTCAGAAACAGACTCCATGAGGGTGGTATGAGGGCCCGACATCCACAGGTGGGGGTTGTGCTTACAGCCCAACACCGTGCAGGACATTTGGCATTTGCCAGAAAACACCAAGATTGGCAAATTCGCCACTGGCTTCACAGATGAAAGCAGGTTCACACTGAGCACGTGACAGACGTGACAGAGTCTGGAGATGCCGTGGAGAACATTCTGCTGCCTGCAACATCCTCCAGCATGACCGGTTTGGTGGTGGGTCAGTCATGGTCTGGGGTGGCATTTCTTTGGGGGGCCTCACTGCCCTCCATGTGCCCGCCAGAAAAAGCCTGACTGCCATTAGGTACCGAGATGAGATTCTCAGACCCCTTGTGAGACCATATGCTGGTGCGGTTGGCCCTGGATGTAAGGGCTGTCGTCGTAATAAAACCAAGGTGCAGCGGAGGATGTGTGTTCATCTTGATATTTAATGAAAAAAGGAGAACACTATACAAAAATAAACCAAATACAGCAAAACAGTCCTGTCAGGAAAAACTCTCAACAGAAAGCACTAGACAGAAACAATCACCCACCAAAACCCAAAGGAAAAACAGGCTACTTATGTGTGACTCCCAATCAGCAACAACAAACTACAGCTGTGCCTGATTGGAAGCCACACGGCCAAAATCAATGAAACAAACCAACCTAGAAAAAAGAACATAGAATGCCCACCCAATGTAACACCCTGGCCTAACCAAAATAAACAACAAAAACCCCTCTCTATGGCCAGGGCGTTACACTGGGTTCCTCCTAATGCAAGACAATGCTAGACCTCATGTGGCTGGAGTGTGTCAGCAGTTCCTGCAAGAGGAAGGCATTGATGCTATGGACTGGCCCGCCCGTTCCCCAGACCTGAATCCAATTGAGCACATCTGGGACATCATGTCTCGCTCCATCCACCAACGCCACGTTGCACCACAGACTGTCCAGGAGTTGGCGGATGCTTTAGTCCAGGTCTGGGAGGAGATCCCTCAGGAGACCATCCGCCACCTCATCAGGAGCATGCCCAGGCGTTGTAGGGAGGTCATACAGGCACGTGGAGGCCACACACACTACTGAGCCTCATTTTGTTTTAAGGACATTACATCAAAGTTGGATCAGCCTGTAGTGTGGTTTTCCACTTTAATTTTGAGTGTGACTCCAAATCCAGACCTCCATGGGTTGATAATTTGGATTTCCATTGATTATTTTTGTGTGATTTTTTTTCTCATCACATTCAACTATGTAAAGAAAAAAGTCTTTAATAAGATTATTTCTTTCATTCAGATCTAGGATGTGTTGTTTAAGTGTTCCCTTTATTTTTTGGAGCAGTATATTTTGTCCCCTCATCAATCTACACACAATACCCAATAATGACAAAGCAAAAACAAGTTTTTCGATTTTTCTTTTGCAAATGTATTACAAATAAACAGAAATACTTTATTTACATAAGTATTCAGACCCTTTGCTATGAGACTCGAAATTGAGATCAAGTGCATCCTGTTTCCATTGATCATCCTTGAGATGTTTCTACAACTTGATTGGAGTCCAAATGTGGTAAATTCAATTGATTGGACATGACTTGGAAAGGCACACACCTGTCTATATAAGTTTGACAGTGCAGTTGACAGTGCATGCCAGAGCAAAAACCAAGCCATGATGTCAAAGCAATTGTCCGTAGAGCTCCGAGACAGGATTATGTCCAGACACAGATCTGGGGAAGGGTACCAAAACATTTCTGCAGCATTGATGGTCCCCAACCTGACAGAGCTTGAGAGGATCTGCAGACAAGAATGGGAGAAACTCCCCAAATACAGATGTACCAAGCTTGTACTGTCATACCCAAGAGGACTCGAGGCTGTAATAGCTGCCAAAGGTGCTGAATACTTACGTACATTTGATATATCAGTTATTTAAAAAAAATCTAAAAACCTGTTCTTGTTTTGTCATTATGGGTTATATTGTGTAGATTGATGAGGGGAAAAAACAATTTAATCAATTTTAGAATAATGCTGTAATGTAACAATATATGGAAAAAGTGAAGTTGTCTGAATACTTTCTGAATGCACTGTAAGTGCCTCATGAGTTTAGAAAAACTTTCGAACCCTATCATAACTCTAAATGTTGTTTTATTCCTTTGTTTGTGTTTTTACAGTATTTCTACTGTATTATCAACAGTAAAATACTGTAAAACACACCATACTGCAGCATACTGTAAATTATGGTGCTTTGTGGGAAGATGTTGTGGGTGGGGGAAAATTGCTGTATTTCAAATGGTACTGTAATTCAGCACTGGACCATATTTTTTCAGCGGCAAAAACCTTTTGACCACAAGTGATTGCATGGTATTTTGTTTCCATCTCATTATTTTGAGGAGTGCCTTATAAGAGGTTATATTTGTTACACCCGTTAGTGAGAGTGCTGTTCCAATTGAACTCATATGTAGTTCTAATGGTTGAGCATTTTGCCATGTCCTTTTGGTCTGTTTTGCTCTGTAGTCGCTGCCTGTTTGGAAGCCTTTGTTAAGGCCTCTAGAAGTGCAAGTGATATAAAACACAACATATTCATTGATATGCTGTAATGTGTAAAAACATTACCAAACACTCAACCTACTGTGAAATACAAACCCCAACTCCCATCAATGAATTGCATTCATTAATTCATTAATTTAATCATTCATTACAATTACAGTAGCATTAACTTTTTACAGTATAATACAGTCAATTTTACGGTATTGTACTGTGTCATTACACAGTATATGCTTTGATACTGTATTTAGATTAGAGTTGATGTACTGCAATATCAAATACACTACAGTAACTAACTTATCACGAGCTGCCTTTAAATAACTGTCAAATTCACAGCAATTCGTTTACAGTGTAGGTCATATACATACTTGGAAAGTTATGTTTTAGTGTTTACCTAACATGAAAATGTCCAGTTTTTAATTGAGTTTCAGTAATGTTTCATTTACAGTATGTCAAACTTCAAAGAGAAGATCTCCAGAACATAATTCAACATGATTTGCCTGAGTACATTGATTGAAATGAAGAAAAGATCTCAACTAGTATACTTTTTTTTGACAGCGACTGAGCACTTCATCACAAGCTGCCCCGGGAACAGAAAGTTCATTCATAAACAATTACGAGTCAAACCCCTGGAGATTACAGCAAAAGTGAAAGTTGAAAACATACCGCCTAGGTTTAGTTCAGAACACCTCAGCTTACACTATGACAAATATGAGGTTGTGGAAGACGTTGTAATGACTGAAGAGGACCAATCTGCAATCATCACCTTTCAAGATCCGAAAGGTAAGTTATTAGTATACAGTATGCCTTGGAAAAATGCATATTTTAAAATGATGTATTAACAAATATTTATTGTCTTTTAGCTGTTGACAGAATCCTAAAACAGCAACATAAAAAGATGAAAGTTTTCCCATTTTATGAATCTCTGGGAACGGCCCTGTATGGCAAAGATAGACCCACATTGAAACTCCCTGCTGCCTTCACTGAGAACATTGACCAGGCCATTTGGAGATACCTTTCTGACAAGCAAGGAGTTGCAGAGACCATCCACAAGAATATGGCTGATCACTTCTGCAAAGTAGACTTTCAACAACCTACCGTCCAGTTAAGCCCTCTGCCTTCTCTACTCCAGCAGAAGGATGTCGAAGCCAATCACATCAACAAGTGGAAGACCACTGCCAAGGCTGTCTTCATTCAAGCCTTGTCTAAATTCAAGTCCTTAGAGCTCCAGATCCAGGCCAACGCATGGGAAGCTTATGAACGTGCAATACACAAGGAGATGTCAGGGGAAGCAGTGGTTGTAGTTTCTGATAAGCCTAGAGGTATTGTGAAAGTGGTGGGATTGGAAGAAGATGTGGATAGGCTCAAACAAACATTAAATGGGATAATGGACAGGATTGCCAACAGCATTGAGAGGGAGAAGACGGGAATAACAGAGGAGTTCCCACTGCCGCTCTCTACCTACCATATACTTTTGCAAGACGGCCTACAGGACAAAATTGCAGGTGAATTTCCAGAGCTGAAAATGACGTACAATCATCAGAACCAGAGTGTAATCTTATTTGGCTTGACACAAGAGGTTTTGGGTGCTAACAGGAAGTTTATGGAAGGAGGGATGGCAATGAAACGGAGGAGGGTGCAATTAGACAACTATGTCTTTGAGTTTCTGCAGAAGAACAATGAGGGAGTTGAGAATCAGCTTACCAGTTCCCTTTTCACCTCACAAGGGATTAATGCAGGACTAGAACTAGAAAGAAAGGGAGTACAGCTCCTGGCTGTCTCAGAGGAGGTTCTGAGTGAAGCAGAAAACCAACTAGATACCATTTTGATTTCACAATACATCGATGTTGAAGACTCTAATGTCCTGAAGATGTCAGAGTGGCAAGACCTTGTCACTGATTTGGAGAAAGCTTTCAACACTCCATCAAAGAAATTCATCATCAGGACACCTGGTGTAAATCCAAGTCTACAAGTGGTAATATCTGGCTATAAGCAAACTGTTGATTCAGTCCGGAAAAAACTTGATGACTACTTATGTAAGAATGCTCCAGTTGATGAAACTCTTGAGGTCTAAGGCCATTGTCAAATTCATCGAGGAACACAACAAAAATGCTTGGTACGATAAGTTTAAAGACACAGTGAAAGTGTCTTTCAAAGATAAGGACATTTGCCTTAGTGGCATCAGGGTTTATGTCAAGGACTGCATGGACTTATTTCAAAACTTGATATCCTCAACATCCTTTGATATCTTGAGAGTCTCCAAGCCTGGCGGAAGGAAGTTCTTCCAGGAAAAGGAGTCCATGTGTGTTGAAGAAGTCTTGAGACAGACAGGCTGTGTGGTCCATCTGGTTGAAAAGGATGACCAGACGGTCCAGGCTATGGAGGACACAGATCAGAAGGGGTTTGGGAGCCAAGGAAAAAGTCTTCAGCAACATAATCATCCAACTTTCTCGACACAGAACCAGCATAGACGGATTCAGAGCAGGGATGATTCTGACAGAGTGCAGACCAAAGAGGGGTTGACAATCATCCTGATGAAAGGGAACATCCAGGAGGCCACGGTAAACTATCACTATTGTGCCCTTTTCCTGGCTTTTGTCTCAGTTGTCTTAGTTCATTCTTCATTCAATTTAGATTCAATAAAAACAGGATATACAGTATCAGAGATTACCCTTTGGGCACTTAAATGTCATACACTAATAATTGTCATTGAACAGCTCATTTAAAACCAGACATTAACTATGCAGTGCAACTAAAAGATCTATAGCATATTTGTATTTGTCTGTTACAGACTCAGGTGGTTGTGAACACAGTGGGTCTAGACCTGCTACTTCATAGCGGAGCGGTCTCGAATGCCATCCTAAAAGCTGCCGGACCCCGACTTCAAGACCTGATAAACGAACAGGGGACCGCTGGCAGTGCTGCTGCAGGAGCAGTCATCATCACAGATGGCTGCAACCTTAAGAGCAAGCTGGTGTTTCATACCATTGCCCCTAAGTGGGATCAAGGGAAAGGTGCAGCACAGAAGGTAGAAAGCTGTCCACATATCTCACTGACTTCTTAGATCAAATAAAACATACTGCCAAATGCTGCTATAACCTTTCCAAGGTAAGTGGGTCATTTTGAACAGCCTATTCTTGTCTCAGTCAATTTGTATCATACATTTTTTAATTTGTCCAATTCAATATTTTGAAAGGAACCCAGTCTGTTTCCAGCACAGTATGGCCAAACGTGGAAGTCCTAAATGGCTTAGTGGTGGACAAAATCGTAAAAACCTACAGTGCCTGGTCCAATAATTACCAATTAGAACACATTTGCTACAATTTCTTTATAAAGGTAACATAAAACAAACATCTTGTGCCTGACATCCCACAGTTGTTGAGTGGAATTGTGGAGGAATGCCTGGGGAAGGCAGAGCAGCAGAGACTAGTCTCGATGACCTTCCCTGCCATCGGTACAGGAAACCTATGCTTCCCCAAGGATCTGGTGGCTTCACTTATGCTGGATCAAGTCCTCAAGTTCAGCAGTAAGAAGAAGCACAAACACTTGAAGGAGGTTGTGATTATCCTCCACCCAGGTGATCCAGATACTATCCAGGTATGGAAAGCGGAAAAACATGCAATACTGTCAAAATAAGCTTTTAATGCCTTAGACTAAATATCTGCCTAGAGTCTAAGGGCCCAGGGCTGGGTTTCTAAGCGAACATGTGGAATTGTTTTAAAATGGTCACCGTCATACCAAGGATCATTTAGCTATTTGATTTAGAATTTTAGGACCCTTCTAGTATAAAAAAATATAAAACAATAATTTTATGAAACATTGAATTTGGCCTTGCTGCTATTAGCCCATAGAAATAACAGATTAGTAAATGGAAAAATATGCTGAACGAAAATATAAACGCAACACGCAACAATTTCAAAGATTTTACTGAGTTACAGTTCATATAATGAAATCAGTCAATTTAAATAAATTCATCATGCCCTAGTCGATGGATTTCAGATGACTGGGCAGGGGTGCAGCCATATGTGGGCTTAGGAGGGCATAGGCCCACCCACTTGGCAGCCAGGCCCATCCACTGGGGAGTCAGGCCCAGCCAATCAGAATGAGTTTTTCCCCACAAAAGGGCTTTATTACAGACAGAAACACTCCTCAGCATCCCAGACGACCCCACATGTAGAGGTCCTGGGCTAGCGTGGTTACAAGTGGTCTGCGGTTGTGAGGCCGGTTGGACGTCCTGCCAAATTCTCTAAAACGACATTGGAGGTAGTTTATGGTAGAGAAATTAACATTGTATTCTCTGGCAACAGCTCTGGTGGACATTCCTGCAGTCAGCATGCCAATTGCATGCTCCCTCAAAACGTGAGACATGTGGCTTTGTGCTGTGTGACAAAACTGCACAATTTAAATTGGCCTTTTATTGTCCCAAGCATAAGATGCACCTGTGTAATGATCATGCTGTTTAATCAGCTTCTTGATATGCCACACTTGCAGGTGTAACGGCTGTCTTTAGAGAGAGTGGACCAAAATGCAGCGGAGTTAGTGTTCGTCATATATTTAATGATCAAACGGACACTATACAATACAAAACAATAAACAGACAACCAAAACAGTCCTGTCACGTTTAACACAGTAACAAGAACAATTACCCACAAACCCCAAAGGAAAAGTAGGCTACTTATGTGTGACTCCCAATCAGCAATAACCCTCTACAGCTGTGCCTGATTGGAAGCCACACGGCCAAAATAAACGAAACAAACCAACCTACACACTTCTCTTCTGCCACGTCCTGACCCAACTACACCCTCTACTGGTCAGGACGTGACAGTACCCCCCCCCTCAAAGGTGCAAACCCCGAATGCACCTACACCGAAACAACAAAAAATCCCCCCAATTTTTTTTCTCCCCCCTTAAACAATAAGGGAGGGAAGGGAGGGTGGCTGCCGTCAATGACGGCACTGTGCTACACCCCCCCTCCCCAACGCACCTAACCTGGAGGTGGATCAGGTGCGGGACGTGGCCTCCGCTGCACCCTTGGCGTCGCCCACTTAGGTTGCGCCCCTGGCCGCACCGGAGGACTGGTGGCCAACCCTGGTTGCGCCCGGCTGGCGGGCGACTCTGGTTGCGCCCGGCTGGCGGGCGACTCTGGCTGCGCCGGAGGACAGGTGGGCCACTCTGGCTGCGCCGGAGGACAGGCGGGCCACTCTGGCTGCGCTGGAGGACAGGCGGGCCACTCTGGCTGCGCTGGAGGACAGGCGGGCCACTCTGGCTGCGCTGGAGGACAGGCGGGCCACTCTGGCTGCGCTGGAGGACAGGCGGGCCACTCTGGCTGCGCCGGAGGACAGGCGGGCCACTCTGGCTGCGCCGGAGGACAGGCGGGCCACTCTGGCAGATCCGGCACGGCGGGCCACTCTGGCAGATCCGGCTCAGGATTCACCAGGCTGGGGAGACATGAAGGAGGCCTGGTCTGAGGAGGCGGCACAGGAAAGACCAGGGTGGAGGGATCCACCGGAGGACTGGTCCTTGGAGGAGGCACAGGACGAACCAGGATGGGGAGACCCACTGGATGACTGGTCCGAGAAGGAGGCACGGGCTTGACCAGGATAGGGAGACCCACTGGAGGACTGGTCCGTGGAGGAGGCACGGGCTTGACCAGGATGGGAAGACATGCAGGAGGCCTGGTTCTGGGCGTAGGCACAGGCCGTGCAGGGCTGGGAAGACATGCAGGAGGCCTGTTTCTGGGCGCAGGCACAGTCTTCACCAGACAACCAGCACGCACCTCAGGACGAGTATGGAGAGCTGCCTCAGGTGACATCATTTCAACGACACGCTCCGTAGGGCGAATGCCGTGCCTTATGCACCAAACCTGCAGCTCTCTCATCTCTCTCTCCTTTAATCTCCCCATTAACTCCTTCACAGTCTCTGCCTCGTACCCCTCGCTCACCTCCAATGTCAACCCGACTGGCTCTGGTTCCGACCTCGGCTCCGCTGACTGTCCCGTGTGCCCCCCCAAAAAAATATTATTGGGGCTGCCTCTCGTGCTTGTTGCACTCTCTCTCCTCATAATATCGCCTCTCCTCTCTCGCCACTTCAATCTCCCACTGCGGGAGGCGATACTCCCCAGCCTGAGTCCATGGTCCCTCTCCGTCCAGTATCTGTTCCCATGTCCATGAGTCCATCAAGCTGTTCTCCTGTTGCTCCTTCCTCCTCCGCTGCTTGGTCCTGGTTTGGTGGGTAATTCTGTAACGGCTGTCTTTAAAGAGAGTGGACCAAAATGCAGTGGAGTTAGTGTTCGTCATATATTTAATGATCCAACGGACACTATACAATACAAAACAATAAACAGACAACCAAAACAGTCCTGTCACGTTTAACACAGTAACAAGAACAATTACCCACAAACCCCAAAGGAAAAGTAGGCTACTTATGTGTGACTCCCAATCAGAAAATTGCAATAACCCTCTACAGCTGTGCCTGATTGGAAGCCACACGGCCAAAATAAACGAAACAAACCAACCTACACACTTCTCTTCTGCCACGTCCTGACCCGACTACACCCTCTACTGGTCAGGACGTGACAGCAGGGTACTTTCTAAATGTTATCCGTTATAGTTACAAGTTACCAGTCTGAAATTGTAATCAGTAATGTAATTTTGGGATTACACAAACTCAGTAACGTATTCTGATTACATTCCGTTACTTTTAGATTACTTTCCACTTAAGAAGCATTAGAAGAAGACAAAAATGTATGTTACCAATTGAACGACATCCATTGCAGGATAAATCAATGTTAAAGTTTACATAGCTGGCCTTATATGGATGTTAAATTTTACTTTATGGGTTGGTTATGTAGGCTTCTTCTAACCCATCATGTTCTACTACATATAATAATACGATTCAATTATATCTTTACATTAAAAACTAAAGTCCATCAGAATTCCAGTCATTCCAATAAATGTTATACCCCTTGATCTTCAAGAATAGGACTTGGAAATATGGAGGTATAGTTTAGCCAAATTGTTTAACCTGAGCATGACCCCAAAACTAAGGACTTATTAGCCAGTCCTACTGATTGGGCTCATTGATTCGAGTTGAAAAATAAATGCTGCACTCATGGAATGGCATGCTTTGCCAAGAGTGTGCAAAGGTGTCCTCAAGGCAAAAGGGTGGCTACTTTGAAGAATCTAAAATCTAAAATATATTTTGATTTGTTTAAAGCTTTTTTGGTTACTACATGATTCATTATGTGTTATTTCATAGTTTTGATGTCTTCACTATTATTCTACAATGTAGAAAATAGTAAAAATAAAGAAAAACCCTTGAATGAGTAGGTGTGTCCAAACTTTTGACTGGTACTGTATATATCATTTATAAGTAAAAAAAATGTATGTAGCAACTACAGATTTCCCCTTTAAGTCTATCAAAAGTGTGCACGTTTGAGCATGTGTCCATTAGGCCTATGAATTAAAATGAGCAATAAAAGCCCCGCTTTTATTCCATAGGCTTAGATCCGCATTACGCAGCTGTTGCAAGAGCGCATTTTTCACTGTCTGTCCACTGGTTTCAAAAACAATGATTGATAGGCAGCTTAAACTCCTTGAATTCAACCATTATTGGGTTCTAATACGCATTTAGATTTGTGAACAGCCATCCACAACAACCACAATCCGTAAGGCGCAAATAGCTAAATGAGAGAGCAGCAGTGTGATTCAAATCAATGTGCTATGTACAGTTGAAGTCAGGAGTTTACATACACCTTAGCCAAATACATTTAAACTCAGTTGTTCACAATTCCTGACATTTAATCCTAATAAAAATTGCCCTGTCTTAGGTCAGTGAGGATCACCACTTTATTTTAAGAATGTGAAATGTCAGAGTAATAGTAGAGAGAATGATTATTTCAGCTTTTATTTCTTTCATCACATTCCCAGTGGGTCAGACGTTTACATACACTCAATTAGTATTTGGTAGCATTGCCTTTAAATTGTTAAACTTGGGTGAAATGTTTCAGGTAGCCTTCCACAAGCTTCCCACAATAAGTTGGGTGAATTTTGGCCCATTCCTCCTGACAGAGCTGGTGTAACTGAGTCAGGTTTGTAGGCCTCCTTGCCCGCACACACTTTTTCAGTTCTGCCCACAAATTTTCTATAGGATTGAGGTCAGGGCTTTGTGATGGCCACTCCAATACCTTGACTTTGTTGTCCTTAAGCCATTTTTCCACAACTTTGGAAGTATGCTTGGTGTCATTGTCCATTTGGAAGACCCATTTGCGACCAAGCTTTAACTTCCTGACTGATGTCTTGAGATGTTGCTTCAATATATCCACATAATTTTCCTTCGTCATGATGCCATCTATTTTGTGAAGTGCAACAGTCCCTCCTGCAGCAAAGCACCCCCACAACATGATGTTGCCACCCCCGTGCTTCACGGTTGGGATGGTGTTCTGTGGCTTGCAAGCCTCCCCCTTTTTCCTCCAAACATAACGACGGTCATTATGGCCAAACAGTTCTATTTTTGTTTCATCAGAGACATTTCTCCAAAAAGTATGATCTTTGTCCCCATGTGCAGTTGCAAACCGTAGTCCGGCTTTTTTATGGCGGTTTGGAGCAGTGGCTTCTTCCTTGCTGAGCGGCTTTTCAGGTTATGTCGATATAGGACTCGTTTTACCGTGGATATAGATACTTTTGTACCTGTTTCCTCTAGCATCTTCACAAGGTCCTTTGCTGTTGTTCTGGGATTGATTTGCACTTTTCGCACCAAGGTATGTTCATCTCTAAGAGACAGAAGGTGTCTCCTTCCTGAGCGGCATGACGGCTGTGTGGTCCCATGGTGTTTATACTTGCGTACTATTGTTCGTACAGATGAACGTGGTACCTTCAGGCATTTGGAAATTGCTCCCAAGGATGAACCAGATTTGTGGAGGTCTACAATTTTTTTCTGAGGTCTTGGCTGATTTCTTTTGATTTTCCCATGATGTCAAGCAAAAAAGCACTGAGTTTAAAGGTAGGCCTTGAAATACATTCACAAGTACACCTCCAATTGACTCATATTCTCTAATTTTCCAAGCTGTTTAAAGGCACAGTCAACTTAGTGCATGTAAACTTCTGACCCACTGGAATTGTGATACAGTGAATTATAAGTTAAATAATCTGTCTGTAAACAATTGTTGTAAAAATTACTTGTGTCATGCACAAAGTAGATGTCCTCACCGACTTGCCAAAACTATAGTTTGTTAACAAGAAATATGTGGAGTGGTTGAAAAACGAGTTTTAATGACTCCAAACTAAGTGTATGTAAACTTCCGACTTCAACTGTAGATATCAATAATAAGTGATATCCATTTCCCCGTTGACTACACCACTACTGTCATCCTTACCTCCAAGCGTTTATTCAAGTTGGATCATCTTTGGATGCCGACAGCAGTAGCACCATTGGAATACATAGCTTGGACTGTAGCCTACAAAAGCCTATTCCTGCTCTTTTCCCGCAACCCATCAAACACATTTCATGTGTCATCATAGTGGTCAGACTGGCTTGTGGTCAGACTCGCTCAGGTGGAACAAACTTAAACTTGCACCTTTTTTCAATGCTGATTTGAATGTCATTGAGAAAACAGAGAAAGTTAAAGATTTTTTCACAAACATCCTTTCTGATTAAAAGTAATCCTCGAAGTAATCATCTAGTTTTTCAAAAGTATCGGTAATCTGATTATAATATGTTTATGTTTGCTGGTAACGTAATGGATTTCAGTTACCTTTTTACATGTAATCCGTTACTCCCCAACCCTGCACACCTGTCAGGTAGATTGATTATATTGGCAAAGGAGAAATGCTCACTAACAGGGATGTAAACAAATGTGTTGTTCTGGGTGTGTAAGGGAGGCGAGAGTAGCTTGTGGTAACAGGCGCGCTTTATTACGTTCCAACAAACGACAGCACAGAATACACTAAACGTGCCAAAACACGGAACATTAATTAAAAATTCAGGCGCATGGTAAATTCCCACATAACATACAACAATTTCACACAAAGACATAGAGGGGAACAGAGGACTAAATCCATGCAGTGTGATTAGGGAATGAAAACCAGGTGTGTATGGAACAAGACAAAACAAATGGAAATATGAAAAATGGAGCAGCGATGCCTAGAAACCCGGTGATGTCGATCACTGAACGCCGCCCGAACAAGGAGAGGAGCCGACTTCGGCGGAAGTCGTGACAGTACCCCCCCTTGACGTGCGGCTCCAGCGGCGCGCCGACACCGGCCTCGGTGAAACACCCTCAGCAGTTCGGGGTCCAACACATCTGCAACCGGGACCCAGCACCTCTCCTCCGGACCGTACCATTCCCACTCCACGAGATACTGAAGGCCCCCTGCCTGACGTCTCGAATTCAGGATGGAACGAACGGAGTACGCCGGGGCCCCCTCGATGTCCAGAGGGGGCGGAGGATCCTCCCGCACCTCAGATTCCTGGAGCGGACCAGCCACCACTAGCCTGAGGAGAGACACATGGAACAAGGGGTTAATATGGTAGTCAGAGGGAAGCTGTAATCTGTAACACACCTCGTTCACCCTCCTCAGGACTTTGAATGGCCCCACAAACCGCGGACCCAGCTTCCGGCAGCCAGACCCGGTCTCACTGAGGTGATGGTCCACGCTGGTCTTTTGGCGAAGCGCGGCTCGCTGAAGGTGACCATGGGCAGCCTCCCATGTCTCCTCCGCGCGCCGGAACCAGTCGTCCACCGCAGGAGCCTCGGTCTGACCCTGATGCCACGGCGCCAGAACCGGCTGGTACCCCAATACGCACTGAAAGGGGGATAGGTTAGTGGAGGAGTGGCGAAGCGAGTTATGCCCCATCTCGGCCCAGGTCATGAATGCCGCCCACTCCCCCGGCCGGTCCTGGCAATAGGACCGCAGAAACCTGCCCACATCCTGGTTGACTCTCTCTACCTGCCCGTTACTCTTGGGGTGAAAACCCGAGGCAAGGCTGATCGGGACCCCCAGATGCTCCATGAACGGCTTCCAGACTCTCAACGTGAACTGGGGACCCCGATCAGACACTATATCCTCAGGAACCCCGTAGTGCCAGAAGACGTGAGTAAACAGGGCTTCCGCAGTCTGTAGGGCCATAGGAAGAGCGAGGAGACGACAGGACTTAGAGAAACGATCCACAACGACCAGGATCGTAGTGTTTCCCTGTGAAAGAGGAAGATCTGTTAAAAAATCCACCGACAGGTGTGACCAAGGTCGTTGTGGAACGGGTAAGGGGTGTAACTTACCTCTGGGCAGGTGTCTCGGAGCCTTACACTGGGCACACACCGAGCAGGAGGAAACATAAACCGTCACGTCCTTAGCCAAGGTGGGCCACCAGTACTTCCCAGTCAGACAGCGCACCATCTGACCGATCCCCGGATGACCAGAGGAGGGTGACGTGTGGGCCCAAGAGATCAACTGGTCACGGACAGCAGACGGAACATACATACGCCCGACGGGACACTGAAGGGGAGCGGGTTCTGTACGCAACGCCTGCTCAATGTCCGCATCCAGCTCCCACATGACCGGCGCTACCAGGCAAGAGGCCGGGAGTATGGGAGTCTGATCCATGGGCCGCTCCTCTGTGTCATACAGCCAGGACAGTGCATCTGCCTTCATATTCTGGGAACCTGGTCTGTAGGACAGGGTAAACATAAAACGGGTAAAGAACATGGCCCACCTTGCCTGACGAGGATTCAGTCTCCTTGCTGCCCGGGTGTACTCCAGGTTGCGGTGGTCAGTCCAGGGTGTTTAGCCCCATCAAGCCAATGTCTCCACGCCTTCAACGCTTTAACCACAGCTAACAACTCCCGGTCCCCCACATCATAGTTACGCTCCGCTGGGCTGAGCTTCTTCGAGAAGACAGCACAGGAGCAGAGTTTCGGTGGAATACCCGAGCGCTGTGAGAGCACAGCTCCAATCCCAGCCTCGGACGCGTCCACCTCCACTATGAACGCCAAAAAGGGATCAGGATGGGCCAGCACGGGAGCCGAAGTAAACAGAGCTCTCAGCCTCCCAAAAGCCCTGTCCGCTTCAGCTGACCACTGCAACCTTACTGGACCCCCCTTCAGTAGTGAGGTAATGGGAGCAGCCACCTGGCCAAAACCCCGGATAAATCTCCGGTAGTAATTGGCAAACCCTAAAAATTGCTGCACCTCCTTTACCGTGGTGGGAGTCGGCCAATTACGCACGGCTGCAATGCGGTCACTCTCCATCACCACCCCTGATGTGGAAATGCGATACCCTAGGAAGGAGATGGCCTGCTGAAAGAACAAGCATTTCTCTGCCTTGACGTACAGGTCATGCTCCAACAGTCGTCCAAGTACCCTGCGCACCAAGGACACATGCTCAGCACGTGTAGTGGAGTATATCAGAATGTCATCGATATACACCACTACACCCTGCCCGTGCAGGTCCCTGAAAATCTCGTCTACAAAGGATTGGAAAACTGATGGAGCATTCATCAACCCGTATGGCATGACGAGGTACTCATAATGCCCTGAGGTGGTACTAAACGCTGTCTTCCACTCGTCTCCCTCCCGGATATGCACCAGGTTATACGCACTCCTGAGATCCAGTTTTCGTGAAGAAGTGCGCCCCATGCATTGACTCAATCGCCGTGGAGATAAGAGGTAGTGGGTAACTATACCTCACCGTGATTTGATTGAGACCTCTATAGTCAATGCACGGGCATAGACCTCCATACTTCTTCTTCACAAAAAAGAAACTAGAGGAGGCGGGTGAAGTGGAGGACCGAATGTACCCCTGACCAGGGATTCAGAGACATATGTCTCCATAGTCACCTTCTCCGCTTGCGACAGGGGATACACGTGACTCCTGGGAAGCGCAGCGTCTGCCAGGAGATTTATCGCACCATCCCCCCGTTGATGAGGTGGTAATTGAGTCGCTTTCTTTTTACAGAAGGCGAGAGCCAAATCGGCATATTCTGTGGGGTTGCGCACGGTGGATACCTGGTCTGGACTTTCCACCGTGGTAGCACCAACGGAAACTCCTACACACCTCCCCGAGCACTCTCCCGACCATCGCGTGAGAGCCCTCTGTTGCCAGGAAATAGTGGGGTTATGATTAGCCAACCAGGGAAGGCATAGTACCACAGGAAATGCAGGACAGTCAATGAGGAAGAGACTGATCTTCTCCTCGTGACCCCCTGCGTCTCCATGGACATGGAGATGGTGGCCTCCATGATTGGCCCAGACCCTAATGGTCGACTATCCAGAGCGTGAACCAGAAAAGGTCTAACTACAGGAATAATGGGGATACCTAAACTAAGGGCTAACGCTCTGTCTATAAAACTTCCAGCTGCGCCTGAATCGACAAATGCCTTATGCTGGGAATGCGGGGAAAACTCAGGGAAACAAACAGGTACAAACAGGTGGTCAACAGAGGACTCTGGATGAGTGTGGTGCAGACTCACCTGGGGTGATGCCAGAGTGCCCTGCCTTTCGCCTCGACTCCCAGAGGGACCGACACGGCACCGACCGGCAGTGTGCCCTCTGCGGCCACAGATGGTGCATGTGATGGCCCCTTCTCCAGCCTCCCTACGCGCAGCCCCTCCTAACTCCATGGGCACCGGAGCGGGGATGCTGGAAGATGGCACCGACAGAGCCCCCTCTGGGATGCTGGAAGATGGCACCGACAGAGCCCCCTCGCAGGCTGCACCGATAGTGGACGATGAGGGCCCTGTCGTTCCAGCCTGCTCCGGCAGCCAAGGTCCGGAATTCCTGGGCGCTCCTCGTCCCCTGCCTCAAATGGAAGAGCCATTCCCCCGCCGCTCTACCCTTCAGGTGGATGGTCGAAGACAGCCCGGAAGCTACGGGTGAACTCCTCGAAGTGGTCCAACGCCGCGTCTCCTTCTCCCCACACGGCGTTTGCCCACTCCAGAGCTCTCCCCAAGAGACATGAGATGAGGGCAGACACTCTCTCCCTTCCTGAGGGAGCTGGGTGCACAGTGGCCAGGTAGTGGTCCAGTTGTAACAGGAATCCCTGGCACTGTGCTGCCGTCCCATCATACTCCCTGGGAAGGGAGAGACGCATCCCACTGGGACTGGCTCCGGACGGGACGGGTAGAGGTGACCCCGGTTGCACTGGTCGAGGCACTGGAGAGACCTCCTGTCTCTCCCAGCGGTCCATAGTCTGGCCAACGCGATCCATTATGGCACCAAGATGATGTAACATAGCCGAATGTTCCTGGACGCGCTCCTCGACTCCTCTAACCGGGGTCCCTGCTCCTGCTGACTCCATGGGTGGTGTGAAATTCTGTTATGGGTGTGTAAGGGAGGCGAAGTCAGGTGCAGGAGAGTAGCGTGTGGTAACAGGCGAGCTCTATTCCGTTCCAACAAACAACAGCACAGAATACACTAAACGTGCCAAAACATGGAACATGAATAAAAATACAGGCGCATGGTAAATTCCCACATAACATACAACAATTTCACACAAAGACATGGAGGGGAACAGAGGACTAAATACATGCAGTGTGATTAGGGAATGAAAACCAGGTGTGTATGGAACAAGACAAAACAAATGGAAATATGAAAAATGGAGCAGCGATGGCTAGAAAGCTGGTGACGTCGATCGCCGAACGCCGCCCAAACAAGGAGAGGAGCTGACTTCAGCGGAAGTCGTGACATTTGTGCACAACATTTGAGAGAAATAAGCTTTTTGTACGTATGGAAAATTTTGGGGATTTTTTATTTCAGCTCATGAAACATGGGACCAACACTTTACATGTTGTGTTTATAGTTTTGTTCAGTCTAAATCAGAAGGGAGTATGTTTTGATGTGTCTGTCATATCTGATAGATATAAGAAAGCTCAGGAAAATTATTATATATTTTTTACAGTGGAAATGCCCTATTCACTACCATTCATTTTTCGGCTCGGTACCGGGTTACCTTCAGACGGGTCCTGTGACACTTGTGGGGGTCATACCGCAGAACTGATAACGCCATCATGTTCATGAGAGTCTCATTTTTCCATAGACATGTTTTTGTTGGAAGACTCGTTTTCGGGATATCTCCTGGTCTGACAAACACCGCTGTAGCTCTGCAACCTTCCACCTCAGATGCGGATATACATTATCTCTAGCTTAAACAGTGTCGGTCCCTCTGGGAGATATTATGCTAATTCACTTTCTACAGGGGGTGGACATTAATCACTGATTATAACTGATTAGGAAGTCCTAGCCAAGCATTAGCACACCTGACACACAAAGAGTAATTGCATCAGGTGTGCTAGTGCTGGGTAAGAACAAACCCCTGTGCGTCCTCAGGACCAGGATTGAATAACATTGATAGCCAGGATATATTGGTAAGCGTTGTCTAGGGAGGAGGATCGAGTTGGTTCTAGCAGATTGATTTATGATTTTCTGTTTAGTATTTTTAAAGGCTTTAGATTTTATTTTCAGGCATTCTCTGATGAATTTAACAAGAGGTTCACAACCAAGTCTGCAACTTCAGGTGGCTCAGCAGCGGTGTCTACTCAGAAGATTAAAGGTATGTTAACAAATGATGGTTTCCCCCAATATACTGTATGACGGTGCCATGTTGAAAGTCACTGAGCTCTTCAGTAAGGCCATTCTACTGCCAATGTTTGTCTATGGAGATTGCATGGCGGTGTGCCTGATTTTATACACCTGTCACCAACGGGTTTGGCTGAAAAAGCTGAATCCTGTAACGTAACAAAATGTGGAAAAAGTCAAGGGGTCTGAATACTTTCTGAATGCACTGTAATTGAGGGATCTTAACATTAAAACTAGATAGGTACATTGTTGCTATAAACCTTTCAAATTTTTGTATTTGTGTCACAAATCCCATTCAAGTCATTGTGCCAATATTTGCATGTCAGTGTTCGTGAGAGTCTCAGCTTTCCATAGTAGGGTCATATTAGTTTGTAGCTCAAACCATTTGGACTTTACGGACGGGTAAAGTCCAAATGGGACGGTTTTCGGGATTACTCCAGGGGCTGTATCCGCAGTGTCTCAGAAAAGGTCCTAGAAATCCTATTAAAACCTGTTTTAAGGCAAAAAAAATCTCAGAGTAGGTTTTAGGATGATGTTAAGATACTGCTCAGACAAACTCTGTTCCAGGAGTAAAATCAACTCATAAAAGTTTATCTCAGCTGGTAATCACAACAATTTGAGGTACCAGAAAGGAAAGAGAGTGATTACGCTCATTAACCAATCGCAATGAGTTATTGCCAGCTGTGAACTCTTTAGCACGCTTCAGACAACCACGGTGAATGTGACTGTACATCAAATGTTGCAATTGTATAAGGAAATAAGCAAACAGGAAACCACTCACCCAGAGGCGGCGCTCCTAGTGGCCGGAGACTTTAATGCAGGGAAACTTAAATCAGTTCTAACTCATCAACATGTTAAATGTGCAACCAGAGGGAAAAAAATTCTAGATCACCTGTACTCCACACACAGAGACGCGTACAAAGCTCTCCCTCGCTCTCCATTTGGTAAATCCGACCACAACTCTATCCTCCTGATTCCTGCTTACAAACAAAAATTAAAGCAAGAAGCACCAGTGACTCGGCCTATAAAAAAGTGGTCAGATGAAGCAGATGCTAAACTACAGGACTGTTTTGCCATCACAGACTGGAACATGTTCCGGGATTCTTCCGATGGCATTGAGGACTACACCACATCAGTCACTGGCTTTATCAATAAGTGCATCGAGGACGTCGTCCCCACAGTGACTGTACGTACATACCCCAACCAGAAGCCATGGATTACAGGCAACATTCACACTGAGCTAAAGGGTAGACCTGCCGCTTTCAAGGTGCGGGACTCTAACCCGGAAGCTTACAAGAAATCCTGCTATGCCCTCTGACGACCCATCAAACAGGCAAAGCGTCAATACAGGGCTAAGTTTGAATCATACTACACCGGCTCCGATGCTCGTCTTATGTGGCAGGGCTTGCAAACTATTACAGACTACAAAGGGAAGCACAGCCGCGAGCTGCCCAGTGACACGAGCCTACCAGACGAGCTAAATCACTTCTATGCTCGCTTCGAGGCAAGCAACACTGAGGCATGCTTGAGAGCATCAGGTGTTCCAGACGACTGTGTGATCACGCTCTCTGTAGCCGACGTGAGTAAGACCTTTAAACAGGTCAACATACACAAGGCTGCGGGGCCAGATGGATTACCAGGACGTGTGCTCCGGGCATGTGCTGACCAACTGACAGGTGTCTTAACTGGCAGGTGTCTTCACTGACATTTTCAACATGTCCCTGATTGAGTCTGTAATACCAACATGTTTCAAGCAGACCACCATAGTTCCTGTGCCCAAGAACACAAAGGCAACCTGCCTAAATGACTACAGACCCGTAGCACTCATGTCCGTAGCCATGAAGTGCTTTGAAAGGTTGGTAATGGCTCACATCAACACCATTATCCCAGAAACCATAGACCCACTCCAATTTGCATACCGCCCAAACAGATCCACAGATGATGCAATCTCTATTGCACTCCACACTGCCCTTTCCCACCTGGACAAAAGGAACACTTATGTGAGAATGCTATTCATTGACTACAGCTCAGCGTTCAACACCACAGTACCCTCAAAGCTCATCACTAAGCTAAGGATCCTGGGACTAAACACCTCCCTCTGCAACTGGATCCTGGACTTCCTGACGGGCCGCCCCCAGGTGGTGAGGGTAGGTAGCAACACATCTGCCACGCTGATCCTCAACACTGGAGCTCCCCAGGGGTGCATGCTCAGTCCCCTCATGTACTCCCTGTTCACCCACGACTGCATGGTCAGGCACAACTCCAACACAATCAATAAGTTTGCAGACGACACAACAGTGGTAGGCCTGATCACCGACAATGACGAGACAGCCTATAGGGAGGAGGTCAGAGACCTGGCCGGGTGGTGCCAGAATAACACCCTATTCCTCAACGTAACCAAGACTAAGGAGATGATTGTGGACTACAGGAAAAGGAGGACCGAGCACGCCCCCATTCTCATCGACGGGGCTGTAGTGGAGCAGGTTGAGAGCTTCAAGTTCCTTGGTGTCCACATCAACAACGAACTAGAATGGTCCAAACACAGCAAGACAGTCGTGAAGAGGGCACAACAAAGCCTACTCCCCCTTAGGAAACTAAAAAGATTTGGCATGGGTCCTGAGATCCTCAAAAGGTTCTACAGCTGCAACATCGAGAGCGTCCTGACTGGTTGCATCACTGCCTGGTACGGCAATTGCTTGGCCTCTGACCACAAGGCACTACAGAGGGTAGTGCGTACGGCCCAGTACATCACTGGGGCTAAGCTGCCTGACATCCAGGACCTCTACACCAGGCGGTGTCAGAGGAAGGCCCTAAAAATTGTCAAAGACCCCAGCCACCCCAGTCATAGACTGTTCTCTCTACTACCGCATGGCAAGTGGTACCGGAGTGCCAAGTCTAGGACAAAAAGGCTTCTCAACAGTTTTTACCCCCAAGCCATAAGACTCCTGAACAGGTAATCAAATGGCTACCCGCACTATTTGCAACTCCAAAGCAATTTTCTGACTATGGCGCAGGAGCCTCTGACTTGCTTCCTTTTTCTATTATGAAGACACCTGCTGGTAACTGTCAGCGGGTTAGGACAGCTCCTGAGGTCTAATAAAAGTTTTTCAAGTAAGTGGGACTCTTGTGTCTAAAGAGGTTTCATGCATAGCTTTTATATCTACCCATAAGAGTAGGAGAAAAATATCTATACTCTCAGCACTTACGACCAATTTTCCACTCTGGGACACTTTGTGGATACGGCCCCTTGGTCTGACAAACAACGCTTTACCTCAGCCGCCTTCCACCACAGATGCGAAGTCCAACATTGGCGGATGTGGTGGATTGAGATGCAGCCCATGCAAAATCCCGAAAGTCTCTAGCTTCAGATGGATTTTGATGAATAAAAACTATGATTCTGTGCGGATGTCGAAAAGAGAATAAGTTTACCCTATCAATATAATCATATTTATCTATTATACTATTTAGGCCTACATAGCATTTGCTATAGCCTGACTTGATGCTTAGTCTACTGTGTGAAAAGTCACCAACAACTATTGTTTAAATTTAACCCAGGATTCAACAAAAAAATAGACAGTACTTATAGGCCTAGGGTTTCAAGTTTTGGTTGATTTTCAAATTTAAATACAGTTTCTCTGAAAGGTAATAATTTATATATGTTGGATTCCCGTCACCATCTTAACCAAAAATCTAAGTTAAAGAATAGGACTAAGGCAGTGGCACAGATGGAACTATCCAAGCGGTAGGTACATCTCCTTAGAATGTTGATATTTGGTTGCGTTGAAAACCAAACACAATTCAATATCACTTTTGTAATACAGTAACTAGCCTATTAACTCGTTGACAAGTTAACAAACTATATATGGGATTCACGTTTCCAACTCAACCAAAAATCTAAGTTAAAGAATAGGACTAAGCCAGATGAAACTATCCAAGAAGTAGATACATTTCCTTAAAATGTTGATATTTGTTTGTGTAACATCCAAAGGAAATTCAATATTACTTTTATGATAACCTTCAGGCTATTTACTGTATCTTCCAAACTTATGTAACAGTATTTATTCAACCTTAAAATGAGTAAAATATCCATGGCCTCATTTTGGGGTTACTTTAACTTTTTTATTTTATTTTAACCTCTATTTAACTAGTCAAGTTAAGAACAAATTCTTATTTACAATGATGGCCTACACCCCCGGGCAAGCCCTCCCCTAACCCGGACAATGCTGAGCCAATTGTGCACTGCCCTATGGCACTCCCAATCACGGCTGGTTGTGACATAGCCTTGGAACGAACCAGGGTCTGTAGTGATGCCTCTAGCACTGCATTGCAGTGCCTTAGACCACTATGCTACCCAGGAGGCCCTCATACATAGCTTTTACAAAGTTCTTAGAGATGTATGTTCAGGACAACATGCAAAGGTGGCAGGTCTGTGGAGATCTTCACAATTGCTATAATAATCTGTGCAGAATCTTAAACAGCATTGACCATCATGTAACCTCAACTGCAATTCTGTTAATTTGGCTATCAGTGATAACACATTCAGTTGTTGTATAAATAAACAAAATATCTGACATTGTTTTCCCATTTTGAACTTTGTTGTGCTTGTAAATGGTTGAAAGCACAGTAATAGCACATTTGGGAATTCAACAAACATTTAGCTGCCTTTTTGAATGGGTGAATATATTTTAGGTTGTAATCTCATTTATCAACGCCTCAACCAAATATCACCCAATTGTCATATTGAGATGACAGTGTGCCCAGTGGGTAGTTCATGGTCCAGTAGAGACATCAGCATTTCGGATTTGTTTCAATAGCCACTGCTAACATTAGCCACTGCTAACCAAAAAACAACCGTGTCCAACAAATTAATTTATTTTATTGTATGTAATCTGAATTTGGTCATCAAGTTTGAACATGTTGAACTTTCCCTCTTTTGCATAGCAGTGTTAGCTCAAGTTAGCAGTGGCTATTTAAACAAAACCGAACCGTGTATGACAGTTTCTCTGTGGATGACGGACTACTTTCAGGGTAAATGCAACAGAGGTAAGTTTTAAAAAGTGAAGATATCCTTTAATGTTATTGTTGTTTCATAGTTATGTTGACCTGAATTATAATACATTAGGGCCAGAGTGTTTCTTGACCTTGTGACCTAACCAGGAAAAATGTATCCTAGTTGATAGTTATTCAGCCAACATCATTTATTATGGTCATTGCTACATACTCCGTGCTTCATGCTGTCTTTGCAACTTCCTATTACTGCCAGGTCACTCCCATCATTTTGATGGTCCATAGCTTGACTTTTATTCTCAACTGCTAGGTTCTTCCTCAAGTTCAGCAATGTATGAGATAAAGATGTCAGGAGTGGTTGTACAGGCTGTCACAGGGGACATTACCAAAGAGACTACGGATGTCATTGTCAACTCCTCCAACTCCTCCTTCAGCCTCAAGTCAGGTACTCTTACCTCTATTTAAGATCATACACTTGGAAACATAGCAAATAATAGCAAACACAAAGGTATATATGGTTTAGTTTTGGATTAAAAAATATTATTGTCATTTAACTGATAGAGTATCAATCCTGACATGTCTGCACAACTGAATATTGTATTAACCTATTGAGCTAGCTTTAGCCGGGCATATTTTAAAATAAAAATGAAATATCCCTACTGTACACCACTCCAGGGGTGTCTAAAGCCATTCTGGACACGGCTGGTCCGACTGTGGAGACTGAATGCCAACAACTCGGTAAGAGCCTCTACCCTTGACATCATAACACAAGATATGACAATCACAGGGTTACACTATACTTCCCTTTCATCTGGGTATTTTCCTCCTGGTTTACCAGTGGTAAACAACATCAACTCCACTTTAGAAAGCAGAATCACATGTCCTGGGGTGGCCTAGCTAGCTGTCTAGTGCTCCATCTTTACACAATCAGGCAATCAAACACAATGTTTACCTCAACCCGCTCCCAGTTCGGTGATACATTTTGAGGGAATCATGGGCAGAGTGGTTTTGGTGGGGCGCGGGACTTTCTCGTTCAAACAAACAACTAGCAACAGCTACAAACCAAAACCATGGTTTGTATTATGAAACCTTAACTATGCTAGAAACAGTGTCAGTGGCATTTACCGTGAGAAGCTTGCTAACTAAAATGGCTAGCTGGCATAAACAGCTAATCTAGCTAGATTGATAACTTGTACATTACAACCAACGAGAGTGAACATGAACAGTTCCAAGAACTGTCACTCCAATTGAAATCCCCCAATCACACTTGTAGCCGATGTCGGTGACGTAACCTAGCAAAGCTCATGCGCAGAAACATATCATTGGGTCTAATGCTTGTCCACAGAACATATTGCATTTAACAAACAGTTACATGACCTACATCATGGTCAGCAAGGTAAAGATTCCGACATTTTTGGACAACTAAGCACAATTGATTTAGCCTCTATGGGACCGGCGGGACGAATTCGTCCCACCTACGTAACAGCCAGTTGAATCCTGTGGCACGATTTTCAAAACCTTTGAAATGCTATTACTTCAATTTCTCAAACATATTACTATTTTATAGCTATGTAAAGACAAGACTCTCGTTAATCTAACCACACTGTCCGATTTCAAAAAGGCTTTACAACGAAAGCAAAACATTAGATTATGTCAGCAGAGTACACAGCCAGAAATAATCAGACACCCATTTTTCAAGCTAGCATATAATGTCACATAAACCCAGAAGACAGCTAAATGCAGCACTAACCTTTGATGATCTTCATCAGATGACACACCTAGGACATTATGTTATACAAAACATGCATTTTTTGTTCAATCAAGTTCATATTTATATCAAAAACCAGCTTTTTACATTAGCATGTGACGTTCAGAAAAAGCATACCCCCGCAAACTTCCGGGGAATTTACTAACAATTTACTAAATTACTCACGATAAACGTTCACAAAAAGCATAACAATTATTTTAAGAATTATAGATACATTACTCCTCTATGCACTCGATATGTCCGATTTTAAAATAGCTTTTCGGATGAAGCACATTTTGCAATATTCTGAGTAGATAGCCCGGCATCACAGGGCTAGCTATTTAGACACCCGGCAAGTTTAGCACTCACCAAAATCACATTTACTATAACAAAAATGGTCTTACCTTTCCTGTTCTTCGTCAGAATGCACTCCCAGGACTTCTACTTCAATAACAAATGTTGGTTTGGTCCCAAATAATCAATCGTTATATCCGAATAGCGTCGTTTTGTTCGTGAGTTCTAGACACTATCCGAAAGGGTAAATAACGGTCGCACGCATGGCGCATTTCGTGACAAAAGATTTCTAAATATTTCATTACCGTACTTCGAAGCATGTCAACCGCTGTTTAAAATCAATTTTTATGCCATTATTCTCGTAAAAAAGCGATAATATTCCGACCGGGAATCTGCAATTAGCTAAACAGCCGAAGGAAAATACTGCACGGGGTCGAATCGGGCACGCGCCTAATTCCATTGTCCTCTGATGGGCCACTTTGAAAAGGCGATAATGTGTTTCAGCCTGAGGCTGACTCGTCATCGTTCAGGTTTTTCCCGGGCTCTGAGAGCCTATTGGAGCCCTAGGAAATGTCACGTTACAGCTAAGATCCTGACTCTTCAATACACAGAAGCAAGAACAACAACACCTTGTCAGACAGGCCACTTCCTGCATGAAACCTTCTCAGGTTTTTGCCTGCCATAGGAGTTCTGTTATACTCACAGACACCATTCAAACAGTTTTAGAAACTTTAGGGTGTTTTCTATCCAAAGCCAATAATTATATGCATATTCTAGTTACTGGGCAGGAGTCGTAACCAGATTAAATCGGGTACGTTTTTTATCCGGATGTGAAAATACTGCCCCCTAGCCCAAAGGAGTTAAAACCAGCACCATTTCAATTTCAACATTTCAACATGATCTAATCACCTATGCTTAGTCTAATACAGTGACAACTAAAAGATACCAAAAACGATTTAGTGCAATCAACGTAAGCTAAATATGATGTGGCTGTCCATGGGACTGATTTCTGTGTGGGTGTGTACGTGAGTGCAAGTGGAAAAAACATGTTGGCTCACAATACCATCCTCCTCTTTCATGTTGCCTAAACGGTCTATGATTCTGTCATACAGTACATGCTTTTAGTTTTTGCTGTCCTAGGCTACCTGGCTAAAATACTTGCCCGCTAGCCTAACTTCCTTTCATGGGCAACGATGCATTAGGCCAGCTAGTTAACATTAGCATAATACATCTAGCTACATGTTGAACTTTTATGGTTGGATCACAATCATCATTATAATCATTGGCCAGTATGACGCAGATGCTATGCTACAGGACTGCTTTGCTAGCACAGACTGGAATATGTTCCAGGATTCATCCAATGGCATTGAGGAGTATACCACCTCAGTCATCAGCTTCATCAATAAGTGCATCAACGACGTCGTCCCCACAGTGACCATACGTACATACCCCAACCAGAAGCCATGGATTACAGGCAACATCTGCATCCAGCTAAAGGCTAGAGCTGCCGCTTTCAAGGAGCGGGACACTAATCCAGACACTTATAAGAAATCCCGCTATGCCCTCAGACGAACCATCAAACAAGCAAAGTGTTAAAACAGGATTAAGACTGAATCCTACTACACCGGCTCTGACGCTCGTTGGATGTGGCAGGGTTTGAAAACTATTACAGACTACAAAGGGAAACCCAAACGCGAGCTGCCCAGTGACGCGAGCCTACCAGATGAGCTAAATGCATTTTATGCTCGCTTCGAGGCAAGCAACACTGAAGCATGCACGAGAGCACCAGCTGTTCTAGATGACTGTGTGATAACGCTCTCGGTAGCCGATGTGAGCAAGACCTTTAAACAGGTCAACATTCACAAAGCCGCAGGGCCATTACCAGGATGTGTACTCAAAGCATGCATGGACCAACTGGCAGGTGTCTTCACTGACATTTTCAACCTCTCCCTGACCGAGTCTGTAATACCAACATGTTTCAAGCAGACCACCATAGTGCACAAGGAAGCAAAGGTAACCTGCCTAAATTATTACCTCCCCGTAGCACTCACGTCGGTAGACATGAAGTGCTTTGAAAGGCTGGTCATGGCTCACATCAACAGCATCCTCTCGGATACCCTACAGCCACTCCAACTCGCATACCGCCCCAACAGATCCACAGATGACGCAATCTCAATCGCACTCCACACTGCCCTTTCCCACCTGGACAAAAGGAACATCTATGTGAGAATGCTGTTCATTGACTACAGCTCGGTGTTCAACACCATAGTGCCCACGAAGCTCATCATTAAGCTAAGGACCCTGGGACTAAACACCTCCCTCTGTCGTGTTTGCCCACGACTGCGGGGCCAAACACGACTCCAACACCATCATTAAGTTTGCTTACGACACAACAGTGGTAGGCCTGTTCACCGACAATGATGAGACAGCCTATAGGGAGGAGATCAGAGAACTGGCAGTGTGGTGCAAGGACAACAACCCCGCCCTCAATGTGAGCAAGACAAAGGAGCTGATCGTGGACTACAGGAAAAGGCGGGCCAAACAGGCCCCCATTAACATTGACGGGTCTGTAGTGGAGCGGATCAAGAGTTTAAAGTTCCTTGGTGTCCACATCCCCAATGAACTAACATGATCAAAATATAACAAAACAGTTGTGAAGAGGGCACAACAAAACCTTTTCCCGCTCAGGAGATTGAAAAGATTTGGCATAGGTCCCCAGATCCTCAAAAAGTTCTACAGCTGCACCATCGAGAGCATCCTGACCGGTTGCATCACCGTCTGGTATGGCAACTGCTCAGCATCTGACCATAAAGCGCTACAGAGGGTAGTGCGTACGGCCCAGTACATGACTGGGGCCAAGCTTCCTGCCATCCAGGACCTATATAATAGGCGGTGTCAGAGGGAAGCCCATAAAATTGTCAGAGACTCCAGTCACTCAAGTCATAGACTGTTTTCTCTGCTACCGCATGGCAAGCGATACCGGAGCGCCAAGTCTAGGACCAAAAGTCTCCTTAACAGCTTCTACCCCCAAGCCATAAGACTGCTGAACAATTAATCAAATGGCCACCGGACTATTTACAATGACACACCCCCCCCTTCCATTTGTTTTGTCCACTGCTGCTACTCAGTGTTTATTATCTATGCATAGTCGCTTCACCCCTACCTACATGTACAAATTACCTCAACTAACCTGTACCACCGCACACTGACTCAATACCGGTACCCCCTGTATATAGCCTCATTATTGTTATTTATATGTGTTTCTTTTTATTATTTTTTACTTTAGTTTATTTGGTAAATATTTTCTTAACTCTGCTTGTAAGTAAGCATTTCATGGTAAGGTCTACACTTGTTGTATTCGGCACATGTGACAAATAAAGTTTGATTTGATTTAATCACTGTTCTGATATCCAGAAACTCTTTTTGTTCATAAGAGACGGTGGCAGAAACATTACAAAATAAGTTACAAATGTAAAAGAAACACACAAAAAAGCTCAATTGGTTAGGAGCCTGTAAAACGGCAGCAATCTCCTCCGGTGCCATTGTAACAATCCTTGCAAGCTCCTGCATGTCATCTCTAGCTGAAACCTTTGCTAACAGGTATTGTGTCAATTTAAAACTTGCATAAGACAGTTCACAGAATTGTCAATTTAAAGCTATGTAGCCAATTTATTAATTACTACATTTAACTAACATTAGATAGTTAATTCAGAGATGTTTACCTTTGCCTCGATCTGGCAGTCTCGTCCGGATTGTAGTTTTTATGATAGCCACATTAGCAGCAAATTAGCATTTCATTTTTGGGAGGTAAATACAGGCAAATATATTGATAAAAATCACCTTGTCCCTGAGAGATTTACACAGTTATCAAAACATCACGCCAGGGTAAGCCTACCCAAAACACAGCCCTTATTTGAAGTGTTTCTAAAAAAAACTATGAGGAAAATGAATGGTGGAAAAACGATTGGAACCATTTCCCTGTTTGACTGCTAGGTTTTATGTATGACTCATACTGTTGTACTCTATTGCCTTGAAACAAACTAGGCTTCATGTTAGCCTATGATGCAAATCATTACATTACATTTACACTTTAGTCATTTAGCAGACGCTCTAATCCAGAGAGATTTTACAGTTAGTGAATGAGATTTAAGCACATTTCAATCCATTGCTATTCTAGTACACTATCTTCACCTACTTTTCTTGTCAGTCTTTCACTGTCCTATTCAACAATCATGAAATAAGCAAGAAATTAGCGATTTGCTCAGTTCTTTACAATGAAATCTACAATGTTTATTTTCACGAGCCGAGCCTAACGAAGGCATGATAATGACAAAGCCAGGCAACCTGCAGTGTAAGAAGATCATCCACTTGGTTAACCAGACAGACACGAAGAAGATCCAGCAGTCTGTTGAAGGTGCACTCAAAATGTGCACACAGAATAACTTCACATCCATATCTTTACCTGCTATTGGCACGGGTAAGTTACAAAAACAGAGGAGGGAAAGAGAATGTGAGGTACTGAAAGGAGATTTTAGTCTGTATGCATTAGTCAATGATTAACTTAACATCAGACATACAGTAAGGCTGTTAAGATGTGTTCACACTTGTTCAATCTCAAATCCATGTTTGCAATGTGTGCCAACTAAAGTGCCCTGTCATTCAAGGCCAAGGCAACATACAGCCGAGTGAAGTGGCAGACGCCATGTTGGATGCTGTTGTGGAAGTGGTGGGCAAGAAGTCCCAGAACTCCCTGAAGCTTGTCCGAATGGTCATCTTTCAGCCTGCCATGCTTAATGATTTCCACACAAGTATGCTTAAAAAGGAAGGCATTGACATTCAGGAAAAGGAGGGCTTTTTCCAAAATGTTTTATGTATGACATACTTCCTTTTCTAAACTTTGATCTGCAGTACATCATTTATGGAAAATAATGTCAGGTTTACCACTGTGCTTAATAGTAATATTTCCTGTTATTGACACCTGTAAAGACTATTGGACTCAATATACTGTAACTAAATTATCTTCATATTCTTACAGCATTCTTTACCAGAAGGAAAGTTGATAATGCACAACAGAATGAAGTCATTGAAATTGAGAGCCAGGACATGGATCCTGCTTGCTTCCACATCTGTGGTGTGTCGCAGGCCCACGTTGATCATGCCAAGCAAGTGATCAAGGACCTCATCGTGAAAGAGCAAGACTTCAACCTCATCAATGACAAAGCCCTCTTCAGCCTATCAGAATTGGAGCTGCAGAACATCTATGACATGCAGACCGCCATGGACGTGAGCATAAGTTTTCACAAATCTTCCCAAGAGGAGGCTAAACTCACCATAGAGGGTCTCAGCAAAGACGTGCTCAAGGCTTCCAATGAGATCCATGAGATGCTGAAAAAGGTCCGGCCCGAAGAGACTTTTAAAGATGTCCCCCAGCACTGGGATGACATGCCAGCCAACACTCCATGTCTGTCATTCCCCATTCAACCTCAAACCCAAGAGCATATTGACGTACTAAAACAATTTGAGGATACTTGCAAGAAGAATGTTCTAAAGGTCTCTCTTCTCCTATTTTCCATAGTAGTTACATGTATATTTATTTATTGTACAACTATCTTGTACAAGTCTCTTGAGATCATGGCTGGATCTGGTGAATGGAATGATTTGTACATACTCAAGAATGGGTTGAAAAAGTACAATAGCCTTTTCAATTTAATTGAACTAGATTCTAGGTTCAAGCATCACAGCTTAGCAACATTATATTAGGGATTCTGGAACCTCTTTATGGAAGTGAAAGATCTTTGTCACTGTCTAGTTAGCCAATTAATGTGTAATGCAAGGTTGTTCTTCACTCAGATCGAGAGGATCCAGAACAGAAGCCTCTGGGGGGGCTTTCAGATCAAGAAGAAAGACATGGAGGTCAGGAACGGTCACCAGAACAATGAGAGGAAGCTCTTCCATGGAGCCTGCCACACAACCATAGATAAGATTAACGAGCTTGGCTTCAATCGGAGCTACGCTGGGAAAAATGGTAAGTAATGGCTAACACAAAAAGAGAAAAGCCAACAATTTGAGGTTTCTTTCTGTTTGAATGTTTGAATTCTCATATTTTCTTTTGTTTGAATTATTGCAAACCGATCGTAGAGATCTACTAGAGAGCTCATCTCCTATATTGGCAATGGCTTCTTCAGTGACAGTATGGGCAGTGCCATTGAGGGCTAATTCCATGTTAAAGTATTGTCTGTTCATACATAAATTGAAAAAAGGTGCATACCACCACTGTGCTGGACAGTAAAGTCTTAAAAGGTATAAAGCCAAGTTTGGTGATTTACTGTCTGGAACCTGCACTTATGAAATATTTTCTCAGGAGTGTAATTGATTGGCTACTTCTGGGTGTGACTATGCTAAAACAGGATTTGGGCCAAGTGCACCCTCTATCCAACTTTATGATTCTGATCTATATATTGGCATGATGTTTTTGCACATTTTCTATTCAAATGCAATAAGCTTTCTCCTGCATTTACTCTACAGTCTGCAATGATTTAAAGGTTTAGAGAATTTCATAACCATTCCAAAATAATTTCTGCAGCTGCATTGTATGGAGATGGCACCTACTTTGCTGTCAAAGCAAATTACTCTGCCAGTGACACATACTCAAAACCGGATCCCCAAGGCCAGAAGTACGTGTACCTATGTCGAGTTCTGACTGGAGATTTCACAACAGGAAAACGGGGGATGAAAGTACCTCCACCTAAAAGCACCACAACTATTCAGCTCTATGACAGTGTGACAGATGGTGTATCTCCACCATCCATGTTCATAATCTTCCATGACAATCAGGCATATCCTGAGTACTTGATCACTTTCAAGTAGGTGTGGGCGATGTGGCCAATACATTGTCTCTATCTTTTACAACTTTTTGATCATACTGATACATAATAAATTAAATCTCAATATGTAATTAGTTATCTGTAACTCATGTGGTTTAGCTGAAGTGTAATATCCAAAACCAAAATCCCACTGGGCAAAAGCTGGTTGAATAAATGTTGTTTCCACGTCATTTCAACCAAAAGAATCCGTGAAGACGTCTGAATCAACGTGGAAAACTGATTAGATTTGCAAAAAGAGATCAATGTAAGGGCATTTTGTCTTTTTTTCACCCTACTTTTAACCTAAATCAAATGACATGGTGACATTTGTTGTTGATTTCACGGTTAGTTAACAACTCAACCAAATATAATCAAAACTAGAAGTTTAACTAACATCTGTGCCCAGTGGGATCTGCTTTATAATTAAAATGCAATTTGTTTTTTTACTTGTGACACGCTCTATATTGGAATATTCAGTCAAGTCAAACTCAAAATGTTTAGATAGTAACAATTTGAGACTAGAAGGTTTTGTGATTTTTACTGATTCCATGTCCACTTTGTTTGAATGTCTAAAACATCACCAGAACGTCTAAAACATCACCAGAACATCTAACTTCACAACAAATATTGAATCACATTCCCAGACAGCACAGATTAAGTAAAATCCTGGACTAAAATGCTATTTAAATGGAGATTCTCCATTGAGCATGCTTTTTTAGTCCAGGACTAGGTTTAATAATCTCTATCCGGGAAACCAGCCCTTAGTGTTTTCACTTGAACAGTAAGTCATCAGGTTTTGTGAAAGTTCACTTCAAGAAAGTAATCACCTTTGGCGGTTCTCAGAGAACACAATTCTTGCAAAGTGGGTCATAAACCATGGTCTTTGCCTTGTTGCATGCATATATTTGGATTATAAAGCCTTTCGGTTAATGAATAGTGAATATGTCTGTTCTGCTAAATCTTGTGATAATGCTTCTTTCTGTTGGTCTACAATAAATGTAAAAATAAAGCTAAAATAAATATATTGCATTAACATGCTGTTTTCCCCCATTTTTAAATGTGTTGAGGGACCTGGCAAAGACCAGGATTATTTAGTGTGGACTGATGTGAACTACTGTTATTGTACAGAGATGGACTCCATTCACCTTAAATAAATGTTTGCACCTGAACTAATTTCGGTGTGGCACAGCAATGCTAATGCAATCAAGACATCTTAGATTTTGAATTATTTGAATTATTTCGATTTAAGGGAAAAATGTAAAAACTGGGCAAGGGGAGTGAATAATTTCACAACTTGTAAAAGTTGAATATATTTGGTTCAGGAAAATTACAACCAGGAATGGCAAATGTATTGCGCCTTTGACCTTTGATGTGAATCACTTCAACATTTTAGACCCTGAGAGGAATGAGCATAGAAATAGATACTGTAGAAAGAGACTGATTCTGTGTCCCTCCAGTCTGGTTGAAAAGCTTCATAGTGTCTGTATCCACTGCAGTTATTTTAATGAGGACGTCTCTCACACAGTCATGCCAGCATTTATGCTGTTGAGTGAGGAGTAAAGGTCTTTCCTCTAGATCACGTGTCAAACTCATATCATAGAGGGCTGAGTGTCTGTGGGTTTTCATTCTTCCTTTGTACTTGGTTGATGAATTAAGGAAACTGATTAGTAAGGAACTCACCTGGTTGTCTAAGTACTAATTGAAAGGAAAAAGCAGCAGACACTAGGCCCTCTATGGAATGAGTTTTACACCCCTGTTCTAGATGGTTGTCTTCAGGCCAGGTAGAGTGAGTTCATACCTGTGGGACAGAGAGAGAGATCCCAGAGAGAATAAAGGCAGATAGCTTAGTAAAACTAATACGGTTTAGTATGTTCATTATCGTTGTAAAAGATTACATCCACACGCACAATTACCTCTGCACATTTATTGCCGGCGATTCAGTCAGTAACCATCAAGACAAGACAGACAACAGAAATGTTGACAACAATCATCAGCAATGATTTCACGGTAAGGTCTATTCCTGCAACACCTGTTGTATTCGGCACATGTGACAAATACAATTTCATTTTATTTGAATGTACATATACTGTAGATCCTGTGTGCATGAGTAATCTTTTAGGATGAACTGTTATGGGGCTGTTATTCCCAGCATCACAAACAAGAGAGACAGACAGTATGGCAATGTGCATGTTAATGTTCATCTTTAATGACTGTTTTGCATCACAGCATATTCCACTATCAATGTCCCACACACATTCATTCATTCACTCCACACAGTTTTTAAAAAAGTACCAAAATCCCTTAAATGTGGGTCCCACCCTTCTTTACCCTTCAAGATGAAATTATTTATTTCACTTTGATGCTGACCTAGCAGGTCGCTGGATAGCCTCTCAGAACCCCAGTTATATTATTTAACTACTCCTTTAAATACAATAAGCACACAATTGCAGAGCACACAATTGCAAGGCACCAGTCCGTTTATAACACATAAAAGGATGACCACACCATCAGAGGATTAGAGAAGAAAGAAATGGAGACGGCCCCAATTATAGCAAAGATGAGAATGAGTTGCCCTGCTTACCGTCCGTTGAAGTTTTGGGCGAGGTGAAGCTGAGAAAGATCTATTTATTAGTAACCTACCTGTGGGTAAATAACACGCTAAATGGGGTTATCATTATATATGAAAAGAAGATATCTAATTGTAATTCAGAAACATATTATGCCTAGGTGACTTTCAAAGAAGTTGCCTTAACTGAGAAACCAAAAGATTACTGCACTCACTTACTGAAGAAGGGTCCGGGATCCTTGGGACATCCCTGCCCCATTGAAGATGACCGTTTAAATGTTTATGGTAAGGGTAGGGGTTAAGGTTAGGGTTTAGGGTAGGGACGTCCCAAGATAGCACTGACTGAAGAAGAAGGGGCAATAGAGGTGTGCAGCTATCTCGGTCTGGTGAAACCTTTACCAAGTGAATAAGGTTCTGGGCAGCTTCTAGACAAATACATAGTCACCCTCGTCAGCTCCCGACAGTTATCTTTGAATGATAATCAGGCATCATCAGACGCACTGATTGAACCTCTAGTTCTCAGCGCTAGAGCGCGCTCGATGAAATTTGACCGGTTATTAGTTTACACCGAGTTGCATTGTGGGAGTAGTGTTACTTCCGGGCGGCAGCGTGTTGAAAAAACATTGTAAGGACAGGATTTTTTTTTAAATCAAGAAACCCGCTTATAAACATCCCCCCCCCCCCCCCAGTTAGCCGTCGATATGGTAAAATTATCGGCAGAGCTAATTGAGCAGGCTGCTCAGTACACAAACCCGGTGCGCGACAGGGAGCTGGATCTGCGAGGTAAATAAACCTGCGCATTTCATGCTAGCTAGCTAGTAAAGCTAACTCTGTTTGGCTAGGCCTTCGCACTGTAATAACTGATGGATAGTGATTGCTAACTGCTAGCTACATCACCAAAACTATCCGGCTAACCTTATGCTTTTATGCTCTGCTCTCATTTAGGTTACAAAATTCCTGTACTTGAAAACCTTGGGGCTACACTTGACCAGTTTGATACCATCGATTTCTCTGACAATGAAATCAGAAAACTGGACGGCTTCCCTTTACTCAAGAGGCTCAAAACGTTGCTCATGAACAACAACAGAATATGGTAACTTTCGCAACAATTGTGTTGTCTAGGATTGCTAGATTTCGTTTTAAGGTTAGCCTCCTAGCTAGCTAGCTATCACTGTGTTTTGTGTGCTCCCACAGTCGTGTTGGTGAAAACCTTGAACAGGCACTGCCGAGTATGAGGGAGCTGATCCTCACAAGCAACAACATCCAGGAATTGGTGAGTTATCACATATCCCATCAGTGAATGGGTCAAGGCCTTATCTGATCAGATCTTTTTAAATAATTACTGATTGGGAGCATTTTACCAATGCATGTTGTTGATTGGAAAAATATGACCTGTGCTGTTATTTAGCAATATTTGTGTCATGAGTGCTCCTGTGTTCAGTCACAGCTGTTGAACCATTGATTTGTTTTTAATGTGTTGGCATGTTTTTAAATTTGCTTTTACCTCCAGGGTGATTTGGATCCGCTAGCCTCAGTGAAGACATTGACCCTTCTCAGGTATCTCATGATAAATACTTACCTCTACTACAACACCTAGTTAAGTCAGATTCATCCTTTAGGTTGCTATCAATTTCACTGTAAATTGCAGGACAAGATGAGTTGCTATATTTCTGTACCTAAATCCTGTGTTTTGTGAGTCAATATCGTAATCTCTGCTTTCGTGACATCTCAGCCTCCTAAGGAATCCAGTGACCAACAAGAAGCACTACAGGCTCTATGTCATCAACAAAATTCCCCAGATTCACGTGCTTGACTTTCAGAAGGTCAAGTTAAAGGTAAGTGCATGCCATCGTTCAGAAACTAAGAGTTGTAGCTTTATAGAAAAGCGTTGTCATTACCAGGTCCAAAGGGTGGTCGTCTATAACACAGGTCAGGTTGTATGTTGTATGTTTTTTTGTAATGATGTAGGCCTTTAGTCAGTGCAAACAGTCACATACCGTTGGACTTGGCCTACGAAGGCCCTAGTTATTAATCTTTGCAGTGCAATGATAAAGAAGCATGCAGAATAGAAGGAAATGTATAGGAGGAGAGCTCTGTCTTTCTAGACATGCTAAGAGAGTGCTATATTTGTATGTTTCTCCCAAACATCTGTCCGTCCTTCTCGTGAAGGTGTCGTTGTCTGATTGGAAAAGCTCTCACTTTAACTGTGATGTATTACCATAGGAGCGTCAGGAGGCGGAGAAAATGTTCAAGGGCAAACGAGGTGCTCAGCTTGCAAAGGATATTGCCAAGCGGACCAAAACGTAAGATGAAAGTCCCCGTCGGACGGCAGCTCCTTAGAATCACTGGACACTGGCTGGTGGGGGTGTCGGACAATCACCGGAACACTCTAGAATCGGACTATCTGCACCACCGATCACTCTTGTAGATGGGGTGTTGCGTAGCAACTGGAGTATCTAAATATGTGTTGCCCCAACTACTGTGAACACCCCCCATGCAACAGTGTTTCTTAGGAGCGCCGTCTCAATGGCATTTCCTGTCGTATCAGTTTATTTGACTCAATAAGAAAAGATACTACACTGGTTGAGAGGCTAGAGAAGCACCCATCCCCTCCATGTTCTCTCTAACTCTGCTGGTGTGCGTTCCCAGGTTCACCCCCGGAGCTGCCGTGCAGCAGCCTGAGAAGAAGAAGATGGGACCGTCTCCTGCTGACGTGGAAGCGATCAAGGCACTTCATAATTTATTAACATTGTATTTAGCGCCAGAAAATGTACACTCGCTGTGTAGTTTGTTCCTTTTGGCTTGCTTTCATTCCACAGATTGTGTGTTCAAACTCATTGCAACACATGGATTAGACCTACGTCATTGTTTTCAGACAGTGACACGCTATGGCGTGGACAGCTCAGTTTTTATACCACTATTCCACTGACCTAATGTAATTTTCACAATTTTAATGGTCAATTTATGGTCTGCTAAACAAATTAATGTAACGGGACTGGCAATCTACTCTAATGGTCCTTTCAAAAAGAGTGTTCATCAAAACCAAAATGCCTATCTAATGTAATGGTTCTGTATGTATGTATGTATGTATGTATGTATGTATGTATGTATGTATGTATGTATGTATGTATGTATGTATGAACTAATACATTTGTTCTGTGCCCTACCCAGAATGCAATAGCTAACGCCTCGTCTCTGGCCGAGGTGGAGAGGTTGAAGGGGATGCTGCAGGCTGGTCAGATCCCCGGACGGGAGGTCAGACAAGGTGTGTACAGGCGACTACATCTTCTCATACGACATGTCCAAGGCATGTACTGTGTGTCTGTCATGTCCTGCGTTGTCTGAGTATTTAAATGAGCCATCGATGGACAAAGTAAACAGCATTATGGGGCAGAGGGGTTTGCATATATGGTTCTTTGACTGTTTCCGATCTTTATTTCTCTTGTGTTGCAGTCCCCCCGGAAATGGTGGAGGTGGAAGAGGAGGAGAACGGGGTTGTGCATATGGAACGAGAGATACAGACAGAGGAAGGAAATGGAGTGGAGGAGATGGAAGAGGATGTAGTGGAGGTACAGGGAAAGGTGGAGGAGGTACAGGGAAAGGTGGAGGAGGTAGATGTCAAGGAGGTGGAGGAGGTAGATGTCAAGGAGGTGGAGGAGGTAGAAAAGGAAGAAGTGGAGGAGGAAGAAGGGAGGGAGGAGGGTGAAGAACAAGAGTCTGAGGAAGATGAGTCTGAGGACGATGATATGGATGAAGACTCACCGGTTAACGGATCATGATCGTTTTATGCGGATCTCATGTCTCAAGTCTTGCTTGATTTGTAGGTTTATATTTGTTGAACATGCATGTAATGCCATTTTTGTTATTTTGAGAAATGAAAATACAATAAACATTTTTTTACAAAACGATGCAACCAATGATTACTGATCCAGAATAAACTGATGTCTGTACCAGTCTTATCCAATACAATCATACATCCTTTCACTTTAAAATGGTGTGGTATATTTTGTTGATCAGTGGATTTTTTTAAAATATCAGACTGATTATTGCACACAGAGTAAGTCCATGCAACTTATGTGACTTGTTAAGCACATTTTTACTCCTGAACTTATTTAGGCTTGCAATAACAAAGGGGTTGAATACTTGACTCAAGACATTTCAGCTTTAAATGTTTAATTAATTTGTAAAAACATAATTCCACTTTGACATCAACAGTGCTCCCGTGTAGCTCAGTTGGTAGAGCATGGTGTTTGCAACGCCAGGGTTGTGGGTTAGATTCCCACGGGGGACCAGTACGGGGGGAAAAATGTATGCATTCACTACTGTAAGTCGCTCTGGATAAGAGCGTCTGCTAAATGACTAAAATGTAAATGTAAACAGTAAGATGGTCGCCTCACTTCAGGTCCTTAGGAAACTGCAGTCATTTCTTTTTTTATTATTTCTTACATTGTTAACACAGAAAATCCGCCATTACTAACAGCGGCTGCTGCCAACATACAGACAAATCTCTTGCCACTTTAATACATTTAATAAATGGACTTAATAAAGGTATCACTAGTCACTTTAAATAACGTCACTTTAAAAATGTCGACATATCCTACATTACTCATCTCATGTATATACTGTATTCTATATCGTCTACTGCCTATGCTGCACGGCCATCGCTCATCCATATAAGCATATTCTTATTCATCCCTTTACATTTTTTTTGTTTGTTTTTAACCTTTATATAACTAGATAAGTCAGTTAAGAACAAATTCTTATTTTCAATGACAGCCTAGGAACAGTGGGTTAACTTCCTTGTTCAGTGGCAGAATGACGTATAGGTAGTCGTTGTGAATTTGTTAGATTACTTGTTAGATATTACTGCACTGTCGGAACTAGAAACACAAGCATTTTGCTACACTCGCATTAACATCTGCTAACCATGTGTATGTGACCAATAAGATTTGATTTGACATTATGGGGTATTGTGTGTAGGCCAGTGACAAATCTAAATTCAATCCATTTTAAATCTGGGCTGTAACACAAAAAAATTTAGAAAAATTCAAGGGGTGTGAACTTTCTGAAGGCAGTGTAGCTAGTGCCTACCAGTGGAGGCTACTGAATGGAGGACGGCTCATAATAATGGCTGGAATGGAATCAATGGAATGGTATCAAACACTTGGAAAAACATGAGCTGTCCTCCCCTTGGCAACCTCCACTGGTGCCTACTTCTGTGTTTCTAGAAACCCCCCACTTGGAAGACCCAATTCACAATCCCCAAGGAATTAAAGCAATAATACAATATTCCAAAATACAAGTGCAATCTTGTGAAACTTCAAAGCTTAGTAGAGTGGAGCCAAATATTAGCCTAATCTTGTGATTTCATTTTAACACAACGTAATGATTGAGGAGGAGCCAACTACATGGTACAATGGCAATGAAGGAATACATGAATCAACTGAATTTGGTACATCACCTGAAGACAAATAACAACTTGTATACTGCTGCTTGAGAGGTTCAGGAAACAAATGTCTACAGGTATGATAAACAAATATTGGTCTAATGACTTCCTTCAGAAATAACATTGACAGATTAGACTGACGGAAGTCAACTGCGCTAGGAGGTAGGGAGAGAGAGAGAGAAGAAGGGAAGGAGAGACAGTAAGATGTTCTGCTTATGTGTCACGACAGCATCCCAACCACTCATTGTGTGACAGGTCACTGTATGGATGACATACTCAGGTAGGAGGCTTGCATGATGGAGTCTTCTGTGAGAGCCAAGAGCCAGCCCATCTTGTGGTACTTTGAGGCTACTTGCTTTCAGGTAAATTACCACAAAAGAAAAGGAGACCAAACTTAAGGAACATTTAAAAGTATACAGTAAGTACATGTCACCAACAAGTGTTTTTCCCCAAAAGATATAATGTGTAATGCTGCATGAATTAAAACACAGTTAAAGAGGGTGGAAAAGTAAGTTCCCATGTAGCCTAATGCTAATACATGTTTCATACTCATTGTTGTACTTAAAATACTGACAGTTTATTCATGCTTATTCATTACATTTATTTTAAAGTGATACACTTTCTCCCCCAACATTTATTTTAAAGTGATAAACTTTCTCCCCCCAACATTTATTTTAAAGTGATAAACTTTCTCCCCCCAACATTTATTTTAAAGTGATAAACTTTATCCACCCAACATTTATTTTGAAGTGATAAACTTTATCCCCCCAACATTTATTTTAAAGTGATAAACTTTATCCCCCCAACATTTATTTTAAAGTGATAAACTTTATCCCCCCAACATTTATTTTAAAGTGATAAACTTTATCCCCCCAACATTTATCTTAAAGTGATACACTTTCTCCCCCAACATTTATTTTAAAGTGATAAACTTTCTCCCCCCAACATTTATTTTAAAGTGATAAACTTTATCCCCCCAACATTTATTTTAAAGTGATAAACTTTATCCCCCCAACATTTATTTTAAAGTGATAAACTTTATCCCCCCAACATTTATTTTAAAGTGATAAACTTTATCCCCCCAACATTTATTTTAAAGTGATAAACTTTATCCCACAGTAAAACAAAGTAGACAGTATGTCTTCCCATAGATATCATTCCCATGGTCCCGATTCCACTTTTAGTGTCCCATGTAAGGACAGCTCTCCTCAGAAGTCAGAGGTTGGAGATATTTGACCTTTGATATCCGGGAACAGTAGACCACCACTCAACACACCAGGAGACATCTGTAGTGCACTGTAGTGCAGTCGTTCAGTCGTGTACAGAGAGCATTTTGGTTTTAATCAAAATGACATTATGAAGTGGTGGCGATTGGAAACAATAGCAAGTCTGCATTGAAATACATTGATCGTGTCACTGCTTACAAATATCTTGGCATCTGGATAGATGAAAAGCTATCTTTTAAAAAGCATATTGATGAGTTAGTTAAGAAACTCAGAATAAAAATGGGCTTCTTTTATAGAAATAGGTCCTGCCTCTCACTAAATACTAAAAAGCAGATTATTCAGTCGATGTTCCTATTGGTCCTAGACCATGGCGACATCCTCTTTAGTCTATATGAATGCAGCTGCCACTTCATTAAAGCTGTTATATGCAGTTTATCATAGCGCACTGCACTTTATTTACGGGCGACAATTTACTAATCACTGCATTCTCTACCATAAAGTTGCTTGGCCCTCTTTGATGCCACGTAGGTTGATAAAGCCCTTTTGCTAAAAGTCCCACTGTACCTAACATCATTACTAAACTTTAGACATTTAGGTTACCACACCCGGTCTCAGAGATGGCTAACTGGAAATTCCTTTGGTCTCTACTGAGTTAGGTAAATCAGCTTTTACTTTTCTTGCACCTTATTTGTGGAACAGTCTTCAAAATGTTCTGATATTTGATGTTTTGGTGCCTCTAGGGCAATTCAGAAAGCTGATTGAGGACCTTATTGCTGATGAATTTGTTTGTTTTTTATGACCATGCTTTTATTTCTGCTTGCATATGTGTGTATTTTTGTAATTTATGTGATTCAGGGCTCATCTGTAAAAGAGACCTTGGTCTCAGTATGACTGATAAAATAAAGGTTAAATAAAAAAATAAAAAATTGGAAATTCATTGGCGGCCCTCTTGAGGACGTCAAGATTCAGGCAGTAGTTTGTAGAGAAGACACTGCATACACATTGCTATGGTGACAGGTTGGATTGATGCCTCTTTCAAAACAACTTGGAACTTTCCAACTTCAGACTTCCGTGTGTTCAAGACAACTGGGAACTTGGAAAAAAACAAGCTCCGACTGGGAAAAATCATTTTGAACGGACATCTAAGTCCGAATTAAGTTGGAAACTCTGGTATCTTTCTAGACCTCCGACTTTCCGAGCTGAAGATAATTGAGGTCATGACTTTACCTTGTTTTACTCCGAGGTCCCAATTGTCTTGAAAGCACAATGAATTCCAGCCTCAGTGCTTGTGCGCCTGAATACATTCACAGCTATAGTCAAAGAGTTCACAGAAACTAAACATATTGTTGCCATCTGTGACTAAAGTAAATAGTGATGGATTGGATTTGCAGTTTAGAAATGAAAGCACTTGATGTATCTAGTCCTCCCATTTGAAAAAGTCATAAGTATTTGGACAAATTCATTTATAGTGTAATTAAAGTACTCAAAAGTGTAGTATTTGGTCCCATATTCTTAGCATGTAATGACCACATCCCACCTGTGTCTACTAACTCATTGGATGCATTTGTGTGTGTTTTGGTTTATGTTTTACCCAATAGGAACTGAATGGTAAATGATGACTGGACTAGATCAGATGTTTCTGAACACTTCAAAATGAATCTTGATAATGTCATGATTTAAAAAAATCATGAATGAATGATGAATAATGATGAGTGATAAGATTACAGAGGCTACAACAAAACCTTTCACCTTCCACCATTACCAATAATATAATTTATTTGGGGGGTATGATCTTTGTGCCTCTGTAACTTTCACACTCATCATTAATTTATTAATTAATTTATGATTATCCATAATCATGGTAAAATCCACATTAATGTAAAAGTGTTCCCGAAACATCTTCTATTCCTACTTACAATAAAAGTGACTCCAAAATGACACAATGCATTATTCATCATTCAGTTCATATTGGGTAAAATATAACCCCAAACACACTGCAAATGCAGTAGAGTTTGTGTGTAGAGTCAAAAGATTGATGTAGTCATTGAGTGAAAGGAATATGGGACCAAATACTAAACTTTTGACTACTTTAATACACTTTAAGTTAATTTGTCCAAATACTTATGACTTCCTCAAATGGGAGGACTTGACACGTACAGTTAGCCCAGTTGCCGTCTCTGTTCAGCCATACATTCCACTCCTTGCTACTCCTGTGAATTGTCAAATGTGCAGTGGAGTGTTAGCTAAAAAGACTGATACCCAGACTCTGTACTCCAGCATTTTGGATTTGAGATCAAATTATGAATACGAGGCGACAGTACAGAATGTCACCTTTTTTTTAAGGGTATTTTCATACATATCTCTTTTATCAAGAATATATAAAAGCTATCAATTCCAAAATGCTGGAGTATAGAGACACATTTTTTTTTTTATCGCTTCACTGTCCAAATACTGTACATATGTATGGAGGTGAGTGTAGGTCAAAGTCTTCCCTGTGGCTCAGTTGGTACAGCATGGTGTTTGCAACGCCAGCATGGTGTGTGCAACGCCAGGGTTGTGGGTTTGATTCCCACGGGGGGCCAAAACAAAAAAAATACATGAAATGAAATGTATGTATTCACTACTGTAAGTCGCTCTGGATAAGAGTGTCTGATAAATGACTAAAATGTATTCAAGTAATCAAAGTTCTGATCTGTTTTTACACTTAAACGGAAATGTCAAAAATCTTCAGCACCACCCCAACGTCAACATATGTGAAAATGGCACGTTTCTATGTTTTGTAGTAAAACATATTGAGAAAGATAAGTGTTTCCAATGACATCACCAGCCAATTAGTAGGTAATGCCTACTAACAATTGGTCAAAATGACACGATGCACATTGATGATGTCATTGGAAACACTTATCTTCCTTTATCTTTTTAACAGCAAAACATTGAAACTCACTATTTTCATATATGTTGGGGTGATGCTAGAGATGATGCACATGAAGTTGAAAAATCCAGATTTTCACTGGGTATGACTAACATAAACAATAAAAAATTGTAATCTACCTACAGAAATGTTTAGTTTATGTGTTTTATCTGAAAGGCTTTGGGTGGGTTTCCAGGACACAGATTACGTTTATTCCTGGATTAAGAAGCATGTCCATTTAAATTGCTTTTTAGTACAGGACTATGCCTAATCTGTTTCCGGGTAAACCTGCCCTATTTGTATCTATACTTTAAAGGAGCTGGTCCTTGCAAACAAAAGGGTGTGATTAATTTATGTTTGTAAGTGGCATATTTATTTTCTTTTGTCATTTGTGTCAGTAAAAAAAACTACTGGCTAGCCTCAGAGCCATACAAAGGATATTACGTTTTTTTGTGTACCTCCAAAACATATGATATGTACGAATGATCTGGTTAATTAAAGGGCCAATCAGCAGTTTCAACATGCATGTTTGAATTGTGTCGAGGACAACTTTAGCATTTTAGCAAGTTAGCAACTTTAGCTAACCACAAGTGTTTTGCAACTACTTAGCATGTTAGCTAACCCTTCCCCTAACCCTAACCTTAACCATAGTAGCCTAACCTGCTATGTTAGTTAATCTAACCTGCTACATTAGTTCACCTAACCTGCTACGTTACTACACATAACCTGCAAGCTGCTATAGTTAGCCACAAATGCTAACACAACAAGCAGCCTGGCCTCAGAGCAAGACATATGATAATATAAGTCCTCCAATTCGTATGATATCGTATGATGACTATTCCATTCGTAATATAATGTATCCAGGCCAAACTCTAGTGGATAATGGCGAATTTAGGCATATTTGAAATGGTGAAATTATGGCATGTGGTGGAATTTTATTTCCATGGCAATTTCCTACCGTCTACTAGGGGCAACGCGAGAGCCTACATGTCTAGTAGGTTCACGATGAGCTAGGACATTTGGGATGGGGTTGATGATGGGCTACAACAGGGATCTACAGGTCAGAGGATTGCAGGTTCAATCCCAGTGTTAAGGAAATTATTTTGTAATATTTGTTTTGTTTTAACCCTTACCTTAACCACTGAAGCTAAAATTGTACATTAAGCTCTGTACTCCAGCATTTTGGATTTGAGATGAAATTATGAATATGAGGCGATAGTACAGAATGTCACCTTTCTTTTAAGGGTATTTTCATACATATCTGTTTTATCAAGAATATATAAAAGCTATTTATGTATTCTGGACTTTCCATCTTGCTTGCAAACATTGATTGAGTCAACATTGTGCTAATGTTACTTTACTATACCACATCAACATGATCATGCTGCATCAACCATTAAAACCACTTTTCTGTCAATTTGACCCAGGTGTTTTGACACATCACTCATATATTAAGTAGCTCAAACATTGGTATGCCTATTAATAACATTGTCAAGTCCTGACCAGTAAAAGGGGTTAATTGTCATTGTAGTTTGGTCAGGGCGTGGCAGGGGGTGTTTGTTTTGTGTGTTTCTGGGTTTTTGGTTTATGTTCTATATTTTCTATTTCTATGTGTTTATCTAGCTTTTCTAATTCTATGTTGTGTTTTTCAATTACCTCCAATTAGAGGCAGCTGGTTGTCGTTGTCTCTAATTGGAAGCCATATTTAAGTGTGTTCGTTTTCACTTGTGTTTGTGGGTGGTTGTTTCCTGTATAGTCTGTGCACCTTATGGGACTATTTTTGTCGTTTGTTTTGTTAAGTGGTTTTTCCTTCAATAAATAAGAAGATGATCAAAATACCAACTGCATTTTGGTCCACTCCTTACGACGAATGTGACAAACATTTTATTTATCGACAGGAGTGGAAGAAATCAGCCTGCTCATTCATTGATAAGGTCACCAAACATTGCATTAATGATGAGCACAATAAAAGAAAGAGGGCATTTCTAATATGCCACCACGGTGTTGTATTAGTTAATGTGACGACTGTTGCTCATCGAATGATTAACGGTTTATAATTGCGTGATTAAATGAATTAAGCAATGAATCAAGCAATTATTAACTCATTAACCTGGGGCACCATGGGAAAATTAGTTTGATTGAGTTTCTATTTCCCAAATTAACTCAAAGGATATCAGAATATCGATTTTACAACAGTCGCTAAATTAATCAACCTCTTGTCTCATGTCTGAACGTCGCATAATCCGGGAATCTGCACGAACCCGGGCTACACCAATGAGTTTACCACACCAATCTTAGTTGATTATTTATTTACTAGCAAGCTAAAATGATGATAAAAATACACATACACAAAACACAGTCTAGGCTATTGATTAGGACTTAGTATAACGGGCCAACACACTATGGCACGTGTTACCCAAAATGGGGATTTAAAAGAGAGGGAAACAAAGAAAGTGTACTAAATTACTCACGATAAACATTCACAAAAAACACAACAATTATTTTAAGAATTATAGATACAGAACTCCTTTGTGCAATCGAGGTGTCCGATTTTAAAATAGCTTTTCGGTGAAAGCACATTTTGCAATATTCTGAGTAGATAGCCCAGCCATCACGGCTAGCTATTTAGACACCCACCAAGTTTAGCCCTGACCTAACTCCGATTTACTATTACAAAAGTTTGCATGGAATCTTCTCAGGTTTTGGCCTGCCAAATGAGTTCTGTTATACTCACAGACACCATTCAAACAGTTTTAGAAACTTTGGAGTGTTTTCTATCCAAAGATAATAATTATATGCATATTCTAGTTTCTGGGCAGGAGTAATAATCAGATTAAATCGGGTACGTTTTTTATCCGGCTGTGAAAATACTGCCCCTAGCCATAACAGGTTAACAACATGTTGAAGGCATTCATGTGAAAGCATATACAGTGCTGAGTTACCTCAAGAGGATGTAATGTTGATTAGGGATACGCGCTTGCCTATCAGGTGATGTGCCTATTAAGTGGCAATAAAAAAGTTAAAATGACATGGCTTGGGAACACCTCTCAGAACCTGGGGCCGAAAGGGGAAGACTGGGTGAAAGCATGAGGAACTTCTTTAGGGCTTTTATTTTTGTGGAGTCTAGCAGAAAAGTATCCTGGAGGCATAGAGTCAGGTGAAGAAAGAGTGGGAATTGTCATGGTATCAGACTTCGGTTTTCATGAATATACTTATGCTTAACTTACCATATTGTTAATACTGTTATGTTTTGTGTTTTTCATTGCTTTGCAAGTCTTATGCTATCACTCTCTTAGGAATCAGAAGGAGAAAGTGGAGAAACTAAAAGCAGCTCAGCTGAAGTGAAGGAAGTCACCAGTATCAGCTGGAATGGCATTTTGTTGTGTGATGAGAGATGGAAATAAGATGGTGTATGGTGTAATCATAGAACAGAGGCCATAAGTCTCTGAGTTTGAAAACCTCACGGAAACAGCATGAACCAGGACCAGAGGTTCCACGTCCGGTAATCCCAGGGGACCAGGACTACATCTGAGTGTTCCGGAGGAAGTGGAACAAGCCAAGGCAAGAGGGTCCCTACGGAGTGGTCTTAGCGACACCAACAGTCGTTCAGGTGAAAGGAAGCAACATCTGGTACCATCTAAACCACTGCACCAGAGTCCCGGCGGGGAGAAGGAGGTGACCACCAAGCCATGAGGATGATGATAAACCAGGCGGGTGTCCAGAGGGAACGGGAGCAGAGGAGGTCAGTGCACCAAGTAGGAGCCAAGATGTCGATGCGCCAGGCAGGAGCCAGAAAGAAGCCGAAGGAGAGGAGGATCAAGGAGCATCTTCTAACAGCCAACAGATGCTCTCGCCTGAATATCCAGAGAGTCCAGGGATGGGGAGGAGTGACATGCCTGTTGCTCCTGATGACATATCTACTCTGGCAGATACCCCTGACAGAGGCGCTGTCCGAGGGGACGGAGAAACAACGACAGGAGAATGGGAAGGAGACTTTCTTACCATCGACTTTTCTGCCCTCACATGGTCTTTCTAACAGAGTGAAAACCAGGACAGATGAAGAACGGTAGAATGGCCTTGACAGCAACAGCAACAAACCTAGAAGAAAATGTAAACTCACCTCCCACATGCACTAGTACACCAACTAAGACAATGGCAAAATCATAAGAAAGTGGGTTGATGCAGAAAATCTGGACATCTGTTACCAACTGGTGTAGCCACAATGAAGAAACTACCCCAGAATCAAACATTGACCAAAAATTTTGAAAAGCAATGATATGTAATGGCTGGTATAAGTGGGCTCAGTGGGGCCAGCCAAAATCAAATCAAATCAAATCAAATGTATTTATATAGCCCTTCGTACATCAGCTGATATCTCAAAGTGCTGTACAGAAACCCAGCCTAAAACCCCAAACAGCAAGCAAAGCATGTGAAAGAAGCACGGTGGCTAGGAAAAACTCCCTAGGAAAAACTCCCTAGAAAGGCCAAAAACCTAGGAAGAAACCTAGAGAGTAACCAGGCTATGAGGGGTGGCCAGTCCTCTTCTGGCTGTGCAGGGTGGATATTATAACAGAACATGGTCAAGATGTTAAAATGTTCACAAATGACCAGCATGGTCAAATAATAATAATCATAGTAGTTGTCGAGGGTGCAACAAGCACGTCCGGTGAACAGGTCAGGGTTCCATAGCCGCAGGCAGAACAGTTGAAACTGGAGCAGCAGCACGGACAGGTGGACTGGGGACAGCAAGGAGTCATCATACCAGGTAGTCCTGAGGCATGGTCCTAGGGCTCAGGTCCTCCGAGAGAAAGACAGAAAGAGAGAAAGAGAGAATTAGAGAGAGCATATTTAAATTCACACAGGACACCGGATAAGACAAGAGAAATACTCCAGATGTAACAGACTGACCCTAGCCCCCCGACACATAAACTACTGCAGCATAAATACTGGAGGCTGAGACATAGTATAACAAAGTATAACCATGTACTCAATGTAACAGTTGCTGAATGATAAATGATGTTAGACCTTCTGAATATCTTTTCACCATGTATGTGACATAGGGTTTGCCCTCAATCTCTAACAGGATTTTCACTTATGTCAAAAAATTTTGTTAGAGAGGTGTCTGTGAGGAAGGGCAATATGTTTAGGTATCATATTGAGAATGACATAAGGGTTTAGGATGTTTAGTTTATTGATTTTATTGTTTACTATTTTTCTTGTATTCAACTGAGATAACCTGACTCAACCAGTGTGATTGAGTAACTCGTGCTAAGATTGTTAAAATGAATAAGAGGTAGATTGCGTCAATAACATTACAGAAGGTGCTCTGGTTCTCATTTATGCTGGAAAATTATGTTTTTTGGAACTATGACAGTCCCATAGGGGGGATTATGTGGGAGGATTACCCAATCATCTGGTGATTCTTAGTAAATATACTGTTCTCATTGAAGTAGAAAGGATAATCGATATAAGTTTAAATATTAGACATGTGTAAGCAGAATGAAGGCTGAAGCCCATGTGAGTGTACAAAGCTGGATCAACATCGAATTGACCATTGGACATGTAAAAGAACGTAAGCAGAATCTGTGTGGATTAGGCAAGGTAAACCAACAAGACGTGTCTGGTCTGGTCCATGTCTGATCTTGTGAAGGCTACTGACATGCACATGGGTAAATCATACATAGACCACATCGGCCTGAACTTGTGAAGACCTTTGGACAGGAACATTAGCTAATCAGTGATAGGCAACAGTAGGAGTATGCATGTCACGCCACCAATATAATCTATGCCCCAATGTCTGAGCCAATAAGAGAATGGAAACTATGTAAGACAACAAGATTCGTAAAGTGGAGTGATGATGTTATGTAAGGATAAGACTGTATAAATGCCAAGTACTAAGAATGAAGAGTTGGTTCTTCCATGTAATTGCTCAGCTTTGTTACTCTCTGTAATAAAGTATTTTTGAATTCACAAACTCCGGTATCTGAGAAGTATTTGATTCAATATTTTCCACAACACTGTCCACTCCGCGGACCTGGAGTGGGCCCATTCCTCCAGGCTTGCCTGCCACCCGGGCTCCAATTGGACCCTGGCCTTTGTGTGACAATGCTTTTGGTGGCCTACTATGGTTCCAGATGTCGCAGCGTTTGTCGCCGCTTGCACGGTCTGTGCTCAGAACAAGACTCCTCGGCAAGCTCCAGCTGGTCTTATTTAAACACTGCCTGTCCCTCACCATCCCTGGTCCCACATATCCCTGGATTGTGTCACGGGTCTCCCCCCATCTGAGGGCAACACTGCCATCCTGACTGTGGTCGACCGGTTTTCCAAAGCCAACCACTTCATTCTTCTTCCCAAACTACCCTTGCCCAAGAAGATGGCCCAGCTCATGGTGCAGGACGTCTTCCGGATCCCTGGACTGCCCACGTGGACATGGTCTCCAACCGAGGTCCTCAGTTCTGGAAGGCCTTCTGCACCCTCATTGGGTCATCGGCCAGCCTGTCCTCTGGGTTCCACACCCAGTCCAACGGCCAGTCGGGGGGGGGGGGGGTGCCAACCAAGACCTCGAGACTACTCTGCGCTGCCTGGTCTCCGCCAACCCCACCACCTGGAGCCAGCAGCTTGTCTGGGTGGAATACACCCGCAACACCCTTCTCTGCTCTGCCACGGGCCTATCGCCCTTGGAGTGTTCCCTGGGGTATCAGCTCCCGCTCTTCCCCGAGTAGGAAGAAGAGGTCGGCATACCTTCTGCCCAGATGTTTTCCCGCCGCTGTCGTCATACCTGGAGGAGAGCCCGGTCAGCCCTCCTCAAGACCACCTGCAGGTATTCATGACAAGCGGATTGCCATCGGACCCGGGCTCCCTGGTATCATCTCGGGCAGAAGGTATGGCTATTCAACCAGGATCTGCCCCTCCGGGTGGAATCCCGCAAACTCTCCCCCCGGTTTATCGGCCCGATTCCCATCTCCAAAATTATTAGCCCCTCTGCTGTTCGTCTTCTGTTGCCCCGTACCGTTTGCATACATCCCACCTTTCATGTATCCAGAGTTAAACCCATGGCTCACAGCCCTTTGTCTCCTGTCCCCACCAGGGACATCCTGGACCCAGGCCTCATTTCGGATTTCCAACGCCGACACCCCGGTCAACCAGGTATGCAACCAGGTATGCGCCCTAGGGGGGGTACTGTCACACCCTGATCTGTTTCACCTGTCTTTGTGATTGTCTCCACCCCCCTCCAGGTGTCACCCATCTTCCCCATTATCCCCTGTGTATTTATACCTGTGTACTTTGTTTGTCTGTTGCCAGTTCGTTTTGTTTCTACAAGCCTACCAGTGTTTTCCCCTCCGTTCCTGTCTCTTGATTGTTCCTGTTTTCTAGTTTTCCCGGTGTTGACCTTATCTGCCTGCCCTGACCCTGAGTCTGCCTGCCGTCCTGTACCTTTGCCCCCCTAATTTGGATTACTGACCTCTGCTGACCCTGAGCCTGCCTGCCTTCCTGTACCTTTGCACAACCTTACTGGATTACTGGTGATGTAAATGCACCTTCAAGAGCGAGGTAATTGATATTACAGAACAATGGTTTAGAATCTGAAGGGTTGGCCCAAACAATTTGGCTGGGATTCATTCTAGTGCTGTGAAAGCGTCTTGCCCGCTGCGCACTGAACTTCCTCCAATGCACCTTTGAAATTTCCCTGATGGCACACAGGCTCTGCATCATTTCACATGGGTACATTTCTGTTTTCAAATGTCAAGGATCTAGGCTTACTGTACAGCAGCATCTTGTACGCACTGCCAATCTAGACTTAAAGGGGCAGTTTGGGATTTTGCTTCAGCCCAGCGGCAACCCCGATACTTAAACTGGGGGATGGGACTGTATACTGTAAGTGTAACAGATTTCAAATGTAGAGTAATGGATACAAGGGCTGACAGTCAATGAGAGCAACATGACAGATTTTGCCATATTCTGAAGCTATACATTGTTTGTTTACGAAGACATTGTTAAGCCGATCATAACCCCCCCAAAAATGTTTTTTACTCTGTTGTTTTTAAATCAAAAATCAAATCAAACTTTGTCACATGCACCAAATACAACAAGTGTAGACCTTACCATGTAAGTAAGCATTTCATGACAAATAAAGTTTGATTTGATTTTTGATTTATAAACAAAGAAGTATTTAAAAAAAAAAAAACATTTTTACAATAAAGCACACGTAGCCTACATATTAATACATACACACAAACAATCTTGGTCAAATAAGAGTTAGTGAGGACAAGGACACAGCAGGCAAGGTCAGAGTTTCTCAAGCTATTTGTGCCAGGGACCTGAACGCTATCCCGCTGGGCACAAACTGGTTATATCAACATTGTTTCCACATCAGTTCAACAAACATTTTATGTGATAATGTTGAATCTACATAGAAATCTGATTGGATTTGCAAAAAGTCATCCACATAAGGACTTTCATTTATTTTCTTTCATTTTTTTCACGCAACTTTTTACTTTTAGGCTACTACCAGATCTGTGTTGTTTTGCCAACTATGTTCAGAGGTAGTCATAGAGAATGAATAGGCAAAATGTGGTTTAGGGGGTATGACTTTGAAATTCCACAGTAAATTAAAGTATTTTTACTAATGAATATGCCTTAGATATACTTTAATGAGATTTGGACTAATGGCTTACTTTATCCACACCTTACCTCATTATTCCAATATAGCTTTTGTTTAGGATCCACTGCTGGATTCCTGCCAGCCTGCCACTGTGAAATGAACGCTATTGTACCAATTATAAAATGGATAACAAACAACCTTTGAATATAGCCTAGCGGTTAAGAGTGTTGGGCTAGTAACTGAAAAGGCCGCTGGTTTGAATCCCCTAGCCAACTAGGTAATAAAAATGTTGGGTGAAAAAAATCTGAAGTTGCCTTACGTTGACACCTTTTTGCAAATCCAATCAGTTTCCCACATTGTTTCAACGTCATCAGATTACAATTTTTGGTTGAAATTACATGCGAACAACTTTAATGCAAAAAGTTTTTGCCCAGTGGGAGGTGCTTTTATAGGCTTCCCTTATTATGGACTGACCCACTGGAAAATATACAGGGTCGGATTCACTAGGCACGAAACTGAAAAAAACTGTTTGAAACTGGGAGGTACTATATGAGCTCGTTTTGCTACAGTGTGCCCTAATGAATATGACCCAGGTTTGCTTTATATTTTCTTTAGCTCAGTGTAGCCTAGCCTGATGCATTAGCCTTGCAGCGCCACAATCCCATTAGGGAGCTTGATATACCAGTCTTCCATCTACAAATCTAGCTTGGCCGAGAGCCTCTTAGCTTCACCCGGGGAGACATCCAGTCCAGGAAAAACAACATTGAGACTGTTTAAGGAATAAGGACAGACATGGAGCTCAATCTGGCCATGGCCCAGTAAGTGCATCTCAGTTCAAGGTGAAAAGGCCTACGTTACAGCTTTGACGTGGATTACGACATGTTGTGCAATTTACAGTCAAATCAATGTCAGAATGTTTTGTATAGCATATGAGGTCCCTAGCTTGGGTATCTAGCCTACCTGACTGTTTCAGCATTCAGACACATTACATTGTCTTGACAGCAGCTAATGGGGCTCCATAATAAATACAAATACCAATTCCAGAAAACAACTTCAAAATGTGTGTGTGCCCACCGGATGTAAATGACTATCAACATTGTTGTTCTATGGCTGGCCTAGGTTGTATTCATTAGGGCATACTGTAGTTGACGTAGGAAAGTGTTTTACAACAGAAAATGAAAACAAGCCTTTCTTATTGGACAAGTTCAGGCAGTCCCTCCCTGTTTCAATCTGTTTTGTTCCCTTTGGTGCCCAATGAAAATGAACCAGGCTGGTTGTGAAAGGCCTGGCATTCACTCACCTAATTGACTTCTCTGTTATGTTAAGATGTTCTGTTCTGAGAAGATTTGCGGGCATCAAGCTGGGAACCCCTTTAAGGACAATTGCTTTCGATGTGAAATGCTTACATGGCAGTAATGAATGTCCTCTGGCATAATCCATGGACCACTGGTTATGGACGATTCCTTCATAGTGATTGGTTGATCAGCAGCTCCATGGTTCCACAGTGAAAGACTGTGAAGAATTAACCACAGGATGAGAATCACATACTGAGGGACTTTACCAGACAAATTAGCTTGGTCTGAGGGGCTTTGTGTTTTCTATTGATTCAATTGCTGTGCTGTCATGACAGTCTTGACAGCTTATAAATAGAATCAGTAGAAAGAATGAGATGGGGTGGTACAGCCTCATTAAATAGTATTTTCAGTCTATCATGGGTACTAGATTGAGTTTTATTTGTTTTAATGAATTCCATTTCAGATTAATTAAAGCATTTGGGGAGTTGTATGATCATTTGAATTGAGGAGAGAGTGTCTAGGTCGGCATTACCTTGAATAATGTTCAGGACAAGCTGACATGAGGGTATATACAGGGACTATAGGCTAGGGTACCATACGTTTTTATCAATTCACAACCCTTGGGGCCTGGGGAAACCTGTCTGACATAATTCCTGTTCTAAAGCTGCTCCAAGTCACCTGACTGGAACATTAGTGAAGCCTCTGTGTCCAACCTCTTATCAGTTCAAGTGCTTTCATGATCGAGTCCTTCCTAATTACTGACACCAACTCGGGAGTCCCTCCTGTTTAATGACCTCTTTTAGTAGGCCTACTGCAGAGACTCAGCACCAAGGAGCTTCAGAACAGAGGACAGCGCTCCCCCAACCACCTGCCTGCCAACATGGGACAGACGCACCACACGGAGCAGAATGACCCAGAGATCGATGTCAAGGCGCTCCAGGACATGTACAAAAAGTTTGTGACGGAGTGCCCGAGCGGTGTTTTATTTATCCACGAGTTCAAGCGTTTTTTTGGCGTCGACCCAACTGGGGAAGTCTCTGAGTATGCGGAGAGTATGTTTCGAGCTTTTGACAAGAATGGGGTGAGATAGCCTATTGTATGCTGTATGTTTCTGAGTTTATAGTTTTCTATATCCTTGCAAATGAACACGGGCACCGTTTTTCTAAGTTTAGGGAAAAAAACGATTGTTTTCAATTTGTCTATGTCTTTTCAGGATAACACCATTGATTTTCTGGAGTTTGTGGCAGCCTTGAATCTGGTTTTCCGGGGGGACTTGGAGCACAAATTACGCTGGTCATTTAAAGTATACGACAAGGACGGCAACGGCTATGTAGATAGGACAGAACTGCGAGCTATTATTGATGTAAGCACCCAGTGAAGGTCGCCCGAGGATTCCACAAGGTCACTACGGTGTCTAGTGATTAAATTATCCAAGGGTCTTATGGGAGTGTCTTCTTCAGTGGTGATAAATAAGCCGAAGCAGACAATCAGTTTATCAGTTAAAACTTTCTGTTCAGATGGCTAACTTTTAACAATTCTGATGAGCCAATTCTGTGTGTATGTGTGTGTGTAGGCTACTTTTGGCATGAGGTGTGGTTTAAATTACAAATCTAAAACAACTTTGATGTGTAAAAACATTAAGTGTGAATGCACACCTGCAAACAGGTGCTATTGATGTAAGTTAGGCCTAACAATAGTAAAGGTTTTTAGGCCCTCTTACTTTGTGAATGATCTTGTCCCAAATAATTTAGAACCATAGACTGTATGTATTGGTTACACACTGTTGCTTCTTAATTTCCCCCCTAGAGTATATATCGATTAAAGACGACGTCCAAGAGAGAGCAGGAGGGTATGCAGCTGTCGGTGAATGAAGTGTGTGAAAGAATACTGAAGACTGTGGATGTGGACAATGACGGTAGGTGCATACTCAGTCTGAATGTTTACATTATGTGCAGTATTGGGGGCAAATTCAGCAGAGCCCAATGTTGTGGAACAAACAGATAGATATGTTTCGAAATCCCTCTTGTTTTCTTCTACATGTAGTCATGTCAGCTCTATTCATGACATGTTTATCTGCAACGTTCCACAACGTTTTCCTACTGAACGTGGCCCTGGTCTGCTTGTCCAGGTGTGCTGTAGGCCTGTACAGAAACTTCCAGTCTGTCTGTCTGCCTTGTTTTCTGGACAACCTTTCTGTTGTGATGGCCCATACAGGTCACATCACCCTGGAGGAGTTCATCAAGGGGGCCCAGGGAGACCCATGGATCATGAACATGCTCCAACTGGACATGAACCCTTATGGCTGGGTGCTGGAACAGAGAAGGAAGAGCGCACACTTTTAAAATGACTGGAAAGACAAAAGCATCTTCATTTAACATTTTTCTTTATTTTTTCCCCTTTTTTTTTCTTAAACTAAATTAGGTTCCAAATCAATTGCACATAATAGGAAAAAACACATTGCAGATTCATTCAGATTGTTTAAGCTATTTTTAATTATAAGGACAGGAATGGTTGTGTCGATTACCTTCCATAAATTCCATGAGATGAACAGTTTGTTCATTCTGAGTGAACCTGCAGTGCAGTTTTTCTTTATCTATAGATGATTTAATTGGGGCCTTAAAACAATGTCAGTTCCACTTTAACTACTTTGCAGATATGAAACAAACAGACAATCATAATATCAATACAAAATATAAAATTCCCAGATCATGCTACAAAACCAACTTAATAAGAGGTTTTTAAAAAAGGTTCTATTTCACTCAAAATTCCATGACATACAGTAAGGCATTGTTGGGAGAATAGATGGATGCAGTTCAATGCATGAATAATATAATTCACCAATACAGTGCATTCGGAAAGTATTCAGACCTTGACTTTTTCCACATTTTGTTACGTTACAGCCGTATTCTAAAATGGATTAAATCGTTTTTTTCCCTCATCAATCTACACACAATAACCCATAATGACAAAGCAAAAACAGGTTTTTAGAAATGTTAGCAAATGTATTAAAAAAAAAAAAAAATGAAATATAACATTTACATAAGTATTCAGACCTTTACTCAGTACTTTGTTGAAGCACCTTTGGCAGTGATTACAGCCTTGAGTCTTCTTGGGTATGACGCTACAAGCTTCGCACACCTGTATTTGGCAAGTTTCTCCCATTCTTCTATGCAGATCCTCTCAAGCTCTGTCAGGTTGGAATAAGGAGAAGAGCTGCACAGATATTTTCAGGTCTCTCCAGAAATGTTAGATTGGGTTCAAGTCCGGGCTCTGACTGGGCCACTCAAGGAAATTCAGACACTTGTCCCGAAGCCACTCCTGCATTGTCTTGGCTTTGTGCTTAGGGTCCTTGTCCTGTTGGAAGGTGAACCTTCACCCCAGTCTGAGGTCCTGAGCACTCTGGAAAAGGTGTTCATCAAGGATCTCTCTGTACTTTGCTCCGTTCATCTTTCCTGCAATCCTGACTAGTCTCCCAGTCCCTGCCGCTGAAAAACATCCCCACAGCATGATGCTGCCACCACCATGCTTCACCTTAGGGATGGTGCCAGGTTTCCTCCAGACGTGACGCTTGGCATTCAGGCTAAAGAGTTCAATCTTGGTTTCATCAGACCAGAGAATCTTGTTTCTCATGGTCTGAGAGTCCTTTAGGTGCCTTTTGGCAAACTCCAAGCGGGCTGTCATGTGTCTTTTACTGAGGAGAGGCTTCCATCTGGCCACTCTACCATAAAGGCCTGATTGGTGAAGTGTTGCAGAGATGGTTGTCTTTCTGGAAGGTTCTCGCATTGCCACAGAGGAGCTCTGAAGCTCTGTCAGAGTGACCATCGTGTTCTTTGTCACCTCCCTGACCAAGGCCCTTTTCCCCTGATTGCTCACTTTGGCTGGGCGGCCAGCTCTAGGAAGAGTCTTTGTGGTTCCAAACTTCTTCCATATAAGAATGATGGAGAACACTGTGTTCTTGGGGACCATCAATGCTGCAGGCATTTTTTTATACCCCAGATCTGTGCATCGACACAATCATGTCTCGGAGCTCTACGGACAATTCCTTATATAGACAGGTGTGTGTCTTTCAAATCATGTCCAATCAATTGAATTTACCACATGTGGGATCCAATCAAGTTGTAGAAACATTTCAAGGATGATCAATGTAAACAGGCTGCACCTGAGCTCAATTTCGAGTCTTATAGCAAAGGGTCTGAATACCTGTTTTCGCTTTGTCATTATGGGGTATTGTGTGTAGATTGATGAGGATTTTTTTATTTATTTAATCCATTTTAGAATAAGGCTGTAACGAAACAAAATGTGGAAAAAGTTAAGGGGTCTGAATAATTTCAATATGCACTGTACATTTCTTGGTAGTCCAAAAAATATTGCTATCAAGTTGTAAATCACAGTTGGCCTGGTACATTGTTTGCTGCCTCCACTTAAATCGGGATGCATTGTTTCAGTTTCAATCACTCAATATTTTGGGACGAAACTGGACGAATGTAACTATGGCTGGGAATGTCAATACAATCAAACTTGCAAGGGCAATGATCACAAGATTTTAGCTCATCTCGCTCTGGCTAGTATTAGTTGTTTATCTTGTGGTTGTTGATGTGCATAACTGAAGGTGTCATGCTCTGACCTAGGAGAGCTGTGTTTTCTCTGTTTAGTTAGGTCAGGGTGTGATAGGAGGGTGGGCATTCTATGTTTTGTTTTCTATGTTTTGGCCGGGTATGGTTTCCAATCAGAGGCAGCTGTCTCTCGTTGTCTCTGATTGGAAGCCATACTTAGGCAGCCTGTTTTCCCTGTGTTTTTGTGGGATCTTGTTTTTGTGCAGCTGTGTGTGAGCAGCCCCAGAACGTCACATTTGTTTCAGTTTCACCTGTTTATTGTTTTGTTCAAGTTCACAAATAAAATATGTGGAACTACCGGCACGCTGCGCCTTGGCTGATCTTTGACAGGGAATTCGAAGACAGCACTCGTGACAGAAGATCCCACCAAAAGAAAGCCAAGCAGCGTGCGCTCACCAGGAAGACGAGTGGGACCAAGCAGTGTGGTTCAGAGGACTGGACCTGGGAAGAGATCCTGGATGGGGCAGGACCTTGGACAAGGCCGGGAGAGTATCGCCGCCCGCCGGAGGAGATAGAGGCAGCGAAGGCGGAACGGCGATACTGGGAAGAACGGCTAAGAGAGCTACAGGAGCCCGAGAGGCAGCGGCAAAAAAAAAAATTGTGGGGGGCGGGGGGCACACGGGTAGATTGGCTAAGGCGGGTGTAAGACCTGAGCCAACTCCCCGTGCTTACCGTGGGGAGCGAGTGACTGTACAAGCACCGTATTATGCGGTGGTGCGCACGGTGTTGCCCATGCGCACTCACAGCCCGGTGCGCTCGGTGCAAGCTCCTCACCGTTGTTGTGCTAAGGTTGGCACTCAGCCAGCTTGGAGTATGCCATCATTCACTTTGAGCTGGACTGTGTGTTTACAGGCAGTAGGGCCTGCCATCATTCACTTTGAACTAGACTGTGTGTTAACAGGCAGTAGGACCTGCCATTCTGAAATAATTCAGAATAGCCTACTACACCATGAAAATGCCCTTAATTTAGCCACAGAGGATCAACAGCTTCTTTAAAAAAAATGCCAAGCTGTGGATTGTGTGTAGCCCAATAACAAGGCATGGCCTACAGTCGGGAACGCGCTGCAAATCTGTCAGTGTATGCAGTATGCAGTATGCAGACAAAATGGGCTTTCTAAATATTTCTAAAACAATTGCGGGAAAACACAGGTTGGAAACCAAATGTCTCCTGCTAAAAAGAGAAGAAGTCTGCTGTAGCCTAACAAAATATTTGATCAACTTCCAAATATTGTTTTACAAAGTAATCTGACTATGTCGTATGGCTGTGGGCTACACTAGTTCATTTAGCAGACAAGATTTGCTTAGAATTCTGAGGCATTATTTTATATCTGTCATGACCGTCGTTTAAATAACTGGACCAAGGCGCAGCGTGAGTAGAGTTCCACATTTTATTGCTCGTGAAACTTCAAAAAATAAAAAAGATATAACGATCGTGCAAAACGTAGCGCACAAAGGCACTCGCACAAAACAATATCCCACCACGCAGGTGAGAAAAGGGACACACTAAGTATAATCCCCAATTAGAGGCAAAGATATTCAGCTGCCTACAATTGGGAACCATACTCACACACCAACATAGAACTATAATAACTAGAAAAAAAACCTAGTCACGCTCTGACCTATTACACCATAGAGAACCCCGAGGGCGCTCTATGGTCAGGGTGTGACAATATCATTTTATAGTATGAAGAATATAGTTTAACATAGCTGAATAAAATATAAATAATATTTTCTCCAAACGATTTGGGGGAGTGTGGACATGCAGCAATTCTGTGTTGAGCAGTTAACAAAGAAACAGCTATTCCTATATGCTTAATTTAGAGTTATTTATGAAACTTTAGTTGTGATGCAAATGTTGGGCTATATATATATTTTGATTTTAATACATTCTAAGGCTGTATGGTGCTACTCTCATTATGATTTTTTAAAAGTTGCATGAAAGGCATGAGCTCAGCTTTGTTTTTTTTGCGCAGGCTGTACAGACTCATTCACAATCTGACAAACACTTGATAATTCCTCAAATTTCCTGGCTGCATCCCCTGTGTGGCCGTAATGCTCCTTAAAAAAAATCCATGCCTTTTGCGGCCAGTAGCCATTGTGCCCTTGGGCTGAATATGATCATTATAATTCCTATGGACAGCCATGTGAGCACCTCTCACTCACGTGGCTGTCCATCACGTGATCGGGTCTTTCTCACAGGCTACAAGTGAAGACAGACTCGGGGACGCAACGGCGCACATCCATATCCAGTTCTGAGGTGCATATTGGAAGAACTGTCTAAATTTACTTTTCGTCAGCCAACAAGATGAGTAGGCCTACCGAACAGCTAAAGTACTAGCCTATGTCAATCTACTATCCCCCATAATACAAAAGTTGACCTATTCTATTCTGTGCGAGAAATAAATATTCCAAACATAGTGTCATGACTATCTCTATCTTGGTGAGGATCACAGGACAACAGATAGCCCAAACCCCCTCTCTCCCAGAGGAGAGGGGGAGTTGGGCTGGTTTTAGGACTTAATGACAGGTCGTAAACTTTCTCTCTCTTGCACTGCAGTATGGAGAAGTTAAAAATCCTTTCGTTACAACAGAGAGAAACTGTGACACCAAAACTTCAACATCAAAAGATTGGACATTGGAACATTTGTTTTGAAATCCAAATGTTTGGAATGGTTGGTAAGGATCCAAACAATAATCATGTCATCATTTATTATTTTGTGATGTCATAAGGATGGTATAACAAGATAACTGTAACTCTAAGAGTGTACACGCCCGAGTTGTCAGGTTTGCATCTAAATGTTGTATAAAATCAATGATTAAAACATACCTGTCTGAAGATTTACAGGTGCAAATACTTAGCTAGTCCCCCCCTTCATTTTAGAGCCCGTTTATTACTATGCATTTACTAGGTAAGTTGATTAAAAAAATATACGAAATACGGAGTAACAATTGTGTCCCCGATGTCGCCACTCATCTGTGAATCGCCACTGGGCACACAATATCAAGTGCGCCTGTAGGCTATTTAGTGTGGTCTCAATGAAATGATCCATAGCCTATAGGCTACGAAGTGCATGCTTGTAGAAGCACAGAGCAAAGTTATATTTCTAAGATAATCAAATGTTATTGGTCGCATACACATATTTAGCAGATGTTATTGTCGGTGTAGCGAAATGCTTGTGTTCCTAGCTTCAACAGTGCAGTAATATCTAGCAATTCACAACAATACACACATCTAAAAGTAAATATGTATATATGTGTGATGGGATGTATAGACATTATGGATAGCTGGTGGGATGGTATAAATAAAACTAGGCTGCATTACACACTGCTAATGGATATTCCAACCCTGAGCCCCGGCCTGCTCTGCGATAGCTGATCAAAAGTGTTTGTGTGCTGCTTAAACAATGGCTGTGCTGCATAGGAGGCCTACGGTGGCAGTTCAGGAGGGGAGTAAGCCTACCTGTTTAACATACGAAATTAGGGTATATGCTGCTATAGCCATAGATTTGTCGGGCAATTCCTCCACCCACCATGCACTCTTTAAATAGCCTATCTCAGTGTCACTGAAGGGCTGTTAAGTTAAAACCAAGACTCGAATTGAGGGTGTATGAGAGGTTATCCCGTAGGACTACCTTTTATTAAAGAAAATTGTAAAAAAAAACAAACCAAAAAAAAAAACAGGCCTACCCTTTCTTAAGATTTTGAAGAAAATAAAATGGATCTGATTATATAAAGTGGTCTATAACAGCGCTTTGGTCTGCGAGACTTTATGTTAGGAACAAGCTGTAAAATACCTGGGAAAGGTGTGACTCCGTCTGATGCATATGGAGATATCATTGTTTAGTTTCTTTGACATTCAGAGGCTGAGCTACAACCCTCGATAGCTGAGGATCATTTTTGGGGACTTTTCTTGGGAAGTAATCTAATTCTGTCGCTGTCAATTTATTAAATTATTCAGTTTCCGTACAATAGAAGATGTTTAAACCCAGACAGCTTTTAGGGAAACACTTGTGACCTTCTCTCGTTGGGTTAAGCCACAGAAGAAGAGTAGCCAGCACGTAAAGCTTACATGTTCCTGTGACGGAAAGCCTACTCTGTCTGGGGTGGAAAGTAAGGCCTAACTTTTGAAAGTAACATCACAGATAGAACTATGAGAGAGATATTTCACCGGATGTATAAATGTGAAGCATCCGTTTGGCATTTCCACTCACTACCAAATATGGTACTGAGAGGAAGCCCAGTGGCCGGCAGTGGGAAAGATGGAATGAGATGGATTTTGGCCGACATTCTGCAAATTCTCATAAAGTAACATTTGATTTCAATAGAGTTTTCTGTTTCCAAAACTAGAATCTGTTACGAACAGAGTGGAAAGTTTTGTAGAAAGTGCCAAAGTAAAAAAAAAAACGTGTTGTTTAGGAGTGCAAAGGCAAATTGAGTTATAGCACACGTCCATTTTAAAGTAGGTGTTCACTAATGGAATATGCAAATGCAGCTACAACGCACCAATAGGATCTCTCTAACTTCTGCTTGGCTCTGCCCACCTCGTTGCTTGTTCTGCTCTCTATGACTCATTTGTTCCCATTGGTTTAAAGGAGACGCAGGGAGTCAGGAAGCAGGTGCAGTTGATGAGTTTAATAGGAACGAACATGGAGTAAATACAAAAACAGGAGACGTGTCAAAACATAAAAACAGGAAACAATACTACCTAATGGGTGATACAAAGGAGTGCTAGATAAAGGGGAAGTAATCAGGGAGTGATGAAATCCAGATGTGCCTCATGATGGGGCGCAGGTGTGCATAATAAGGGTTGCCAGGTGTGCGTAATAATGGTTGCCAGGTGTCCGTAATGAGGGTTGCCAGCTGTACACTATCAAAATTCCTGCAATGCCATGTAATGCATACAGGACGAAGAACAGTTTCTTAAACTGCAATCTAAGGCTCTGGACTCGGGTCTGTCCAAGAAGTGATGGTAAACAGTAGACATGTTCTCCACTTCCCACAATATGTTTAATTATTATTTTGGATATAGGGGAGGGTCACTTTTTTTAAATACATTTTTTTTGCATTTAGGCACTATTAAGGTAAAAATATATTTTGTTGAAGGAAGGGCCATCCATTTTCATTTCAAAGGGCCGATTTTCTCCGTGTAACCGTTACTATGAATAAACTTCACTCCCTTACTGCTCCCTAAAAGATGAAATCGGTGTTACCCTTAGTCCTGCTCGGAACCAAAGTCTTTCAAGATATGTTCGCCCTCTGGTTGGTATTGTAATTGTAACAGCGTAGTCCTTTTTGAACAGACTAAGGGGGATTTATGACAAGCATCCTGTACAGCAGAGGTAAAGAATGTCATTTTTTACCAAGCAAATCTACGGTGGCAATTTACTAGACTATTTGTATTAATGAAAAATAATGATGGTGTGGCCTACTGTTATTATTTTATTTATGTTATCGAAAAGTGTCTGGTATGGCCATTTCTTATCAAGAGAGAGGGTAAAATATCTATGGACTGTCCATATTTGAAATGTGTAACCTGATCAAGTCAATCGGGGGATGGAGTTATTTGTGCCTGAAGGGTGCAGGCTGGAATCAAACCCACGCTGACTTTTAGGCTACAGATACGTTATTAGGCTACAGATACGTTATTAGGCTACAGATACGTTATTAGGCTAAAGATACGTTATTAGGCTACAGATACGTTATTAAGCTACAGATACGTTATTAAGCTACAGATACGTTATTAGGCTACAGATACGTTATTAAGCTACAGATACGTTATTAGGCTACAGATACGTTATTAAGCTACAGATACGTTATTAGGCTACAGATACGTTATTAGGCTACAGATACGTTATTAGGCTACAGATACGTTATTAAGCTACAGATACGTTATTAAGCTACAGATACGTTATTAGGCTACAGATACGTTATTAGGCTACAGATACGTTATTAGGCTACAGATACGTTATTAAGCTACAGATACGTTATTAAGCTACAGATACGTTATTAGGCTACAGATACGTTATTAGGCTACAGATACGTTATTAGGCTACAGATACGTTATTAAGCTACAGATACATTATTAGGCTACAGATACGTTATTAGGCTACAGATACGTTATTAGGCTACAGATACGTTATTAAGCTACAGATACGTTATTAGGCTACAGATACGTTATTAGGCTACAGATACGTTATTAGGCTACAGATACATGTTACTGTAATAGGACATAGGGCTAACGTTTGAGAAAGCGAGAAAAATATTTTTAGCGCAAGCCCTGATCTGAATGACTCGACTGCCCCAGCATGGAGAGAAAGAGAATTGCTCTTTTTCAGGGACTCACAAGGCTCATTTGAATGTCCTGATGCAGCAGGAAAATTCTCTGCCACAAAGAGTGATGAAGTTAAGACATCTGCACTTTGAGCTAATACTTGCAATCAGAGTTCCAGTATATATTTAAAAGTAATCAGGTTAATAACAGTTGTGCAATAACAATACAGTTATCAAAGAGAAAATACCAGAAGTCTTCAATGTAAAAAGATACTCACTTATCTAAGTCTATAAGCCTAGAAAATACCACAATGACATGCAAAATGTACATCAGGAGATTGGTTAACAATTGCTCACATAAGTTAGAATATTTCCAACTTTTATCCTTCCCAGGGCAGATCCAGATCTCAATAATTGCCATAATTTAATTACCGTCACTCTGCTTGGCCAAAACAATGATACAAAATAATAAAAACATCCCACACGCTCAGAACTAAATCAACACAACTCAATCTAAATCACAGGAGCACACATCTGACCGCTGTCCAGAAACAGTTTAACATAGTTATCAGTCAGTCCTTGCACCCATAGCTCCATCTATGAATTTGGGTTACATTTCTCCAGCCCCATTCCTCAACTGTTTATCAAAAAGTGGCACGGTGGTCGCTTTGTTTCTATTGGAATTTGCCACTTTAATGAATAGGTAAATATATTTCAAGTTATCCATCTACACAAATAAATCAATACAATAGCTAGGCCCATTAAAACACCCAGGAAGAAGGGCCCAAGGAAAATGGGAGTGGATCTGGAGTAACTCAAAGGCGCAACTGCACATACAATACTGCTTAGAATATTAGACAATAGGCTACCTCCTTCCCCACTTTTGTTCTTCCAGGACACTCCAGCCTTTACTTTGAAAGACAAATCTCCCGAACGAATAGCACATGCACTATGGCTGCCAATAAAACCACTCCCTTGATTGCAACAAAGTAAGAATCAATTATTTAAAATGGTAAGAAACACCAGAATTAACAAAGTGCTCAGCATATAAACGGAACCAGTCAAACCCTGTCCTTTACAAAAAATGGAATCTATGCAGAAGTCATCAACTGTGAAAGGCTCATCAGATGTTGGAGCTGGAAGGAATAGAGACAGAGGTTTGATACAGAGATGCAGCATAATATTAATACAATGTAACAACTACATCATTTAGCAATTATGTAACAATCTTCCAGGACCAACTTCCTGCAAGGTCATCCTCACCCCCTACGATTTTGTTGTTGATGGAGCGGATGCCACACACGAAAGTGAGAATAATTTTGTTCGAATTTTGACTTAATAACAATTCTAGAATTTAGCCAAACTGATTTTAGATTGAGGCTGGACACGAGATGCTTGGGGATGGGTCTTGAATTTTATTTAACATTACACAAGCCACCGGCACAACTCAACATTCCAGATAGTGCCAAGGAAGCCCAAAACATGTCTTCTGCAGTGGACAGGACAAAGCCATAATAATACTTGATCAGTCATAGTTTAAAAACTATTGGTCACTAAATCCAGAGAAATGACGGACCATGTAAAAAACTGTTGGTCATTAAATCCGTCTCGAAGGAACATGTAAAAATTATTGGTCGCTAAATCCGGCTAGAAGGACCATGTAAAAACAATTGGTCCCTAAATCCATTAGGGATGAGAAATACCAGAGTTTTGGTGCAGGAACGGGATAATAGTGCGTTATCAATCAGTCATAGGCTATACACATTTTATTTACTGTTTCATGGAAAACCCACTTAAGAGGTTAACATTTTTCCCAAAATGAAAATAAATCATTTAGAGTGATTTAAACACTTGACATCATCTAGTGTGCATCATGTGATTTTATGCAATAACAAGTAGGCAAAGTCTACTTTTACTGGTTAAAGTGATGTTGCACACCAGATGATGTCAAAGTGTATCCTGGTGAACTTATCTTATTTTCTTTTTACTTCAAAACATAGTTTCAAAAACATAGCCATCAAGTAGAAGTAGCTGTAAATATAATACTTTACAAATGTATTTCCAAATACATTCACGTAAACTACTTAAAATTTTTTGGGGAATAATTATTTTGAAATGTATTTAAAGTAATTGAAATACATGAAATAGTATTTGAACCCAGGTTTGTTGAAAGTACCATTTGTCTGGAAGGCCCAGCGACCAGCGACACTGACATTGCTGGTGTTACTGAAAGTTGTGTCGTTGCTTTGAAATGACCCCGGGATCGAGAAGTAGTGGATGGAGTTGACTGTGTTATAGCCAGCCTAGAAATACACATATCATAGATCATTATTATAATATATGAAAAGCATCAGAGATAAAATACTATCCATACATCATTCACATCAGGAATACAATTTATGCTCATGATAATGAATATAAACCCATATATTTTTCTTAATGAAAATGTATAATATGCATTCAATCTTCTGACCTGAATATCTTGAGTTGTTGGTGCAATCTCCCCATAGTTCATCAGGATGAAGGAGGATTGGCCACCAGCAATCAGAACCACTTGGAAGGTGATTTCCTTATATTAGGGAAATTAGATAAACATTTTAATACATACTGTAGCCTCCTGTGTCATGTTCCAATCTTGCCCATTGTACATCTTATATTATAGCTTCACAGGCTTTTACTAATCGACTTAAAAATAACTAAGCATCACTTTAGCTGACAATAAAAACAGAGCCACAACAAAAAGTCTTACTGTTCCAAAATTGTTGTAGTAGGCAACCTTATCCCATGTAGCAACGAAGACCCAATTAACAGAGAAGCCCAGGTTTGGGAAGTACTGATTAATGTCTTGTGTGGCCTGTTGAAGAACACTACATTTACATTTACATTTAAGTCATTTAGCAGACGCTCTTATCCAGAGCGACTTACAAATTGGTGCATTCACCTTATAATATCCAGTGGAACAACCACTTTACAATAGTGCATCTAAATCTTTTAAGGGGGGGGGGGGGGGGGGGGGGTTAGAAGGATTACTTTATCCTATCCTAGGTATTCCTTAAAGAGGTGGGGTTTCAGGTGTCTCCGGAAGGTGGTGATTGACTCCGCTGTCCTGGCGTCGTGAGGGAGCTTGTTCCACCATTGGGGTGCCAGAGCAGCGAACAGTTTTGACTGGGCTGAGCGGGAACTGTGCTTCCTCAGAGGTAGGGAGGCGAGCAGGCCAGAGGTGGATGAACGCAGTGCCCTTGTTTGAGTGTAGGGCCTGATCAGAGCCTGAAGGTACGGAGGTGCCGTTCCCCTCACAGCTCCGTAGGCAAGCACCATGGTCTTGTAGCGGATGCGAGCTTCGACTGGAAGCCAGTGGAGAGAGCGGAGGAGCGGGGTGACGTGAGAGAACTTGGGAAGGTTGAACACCAGACGGGCTGCGGCGTTCTGGATGAGTTGGAGGGGTTTAATGGCACAGGCAGGGAGCCCAGCCAACAACGAGTTGCAGTAATCCAGACGGGAGATGACAAGTGCCTGGATTAGGACCTGCGCCACTACCACTGCTGTACTGCCGGTAAGAGATGGTACCATTCCACCTGTTGTCCAAATCGGTCCAAAATGGAGCGATCAGATCTCTTGAGGAAAATGCAGGGAATCGGTATGGTTTGTAACTGGCAAATGCTTCATTGAAGGTCAGATGTCCATTGTGGTTCACCTGAAATGAAATTACTTAATTGAAATGGAAATAAAGCCTGTATGACAGTTTAGACACAACTGGTTACGCTTCATAATTTGTTTATTTGTAAGGACAGATCTTTGGAGAAGATCATGGTTTTGCATCGCTTACAACACTGACAAGTGAAAGTAAATGAAAATCAGACAAAATGCATGCGTGAATAAATAAAGTACATGCAACATATTGTATGGGACACTTTTAAATGTACTTTTAGAGACCATTCAATACAATACTCATCATTAAAACAAAAGCAGTTTAGGTCAAAATAGATTAGATGAATAAAGGAAATAGAGGAAGTAACAGCGCAGGTAGAAGGTAATGGAAATTGTACTATAGAGGCACAAAATAGGCTAGAAAAAAACCCCAAAAAGAAATGGAGGTACTTATTCAAGAATGATCAAGTGTAATGTATTACAAAAATAAAGTGAATTGGATGGAAAATGGTGAAAAATGCTCAAAATTTCTCTTGAATCTTCAACATAGAAATTCTACCAAAAATAATTTACAGAAACTCGTTATCCATGATTCATCAAATTATAACTTGAAAGAGGAAGCAAAATATTTTAAACATGCATTTTCTTTTCAGTCTCCTCTGTTTCACTGAATGATGTTAACTGTAAGGATTTCTTTCCTAATAATAATAATAATAATAATTTAAAATGAACACATTTACAGAAAGACCTTTGTGAAGACCAACTTACTGAAGAGGAACCTTTTGAGGCAATAAAATATTTTCAGTCTGGAAAACATCAGGACTTGACGGTATACCAGTAGAGGTATATCAGAACTTTTTTGATGTACTCAAATATCCATTATTAGCATATTTTAATTACTCCTATACAAATGGTAGACGTTCAAGTTCTCGAACAAGAAGGTCTGATTTCATTACTACTAAAACAGGACCCAGGTGGTAAGTATAAAGACCCAGTCCATTTTAAAAACTGGAGGCCTCTAATGCTTCAATGTTGTGATGCGAAAATCCTGGCGAAATGCATAGCACATAGAATAAAAAAGGTTTACCAGATATTGTTCATCCTGATCAGACAGGGTTTTTACATGGACCATATATTGGAGATAATATATGACAATTACTTGAAACAATTGAACATTATGAAACATTGAAGATACCAGGCTTGGTCTTCATAGCAGATTTTGAAAAGGCATTTGATAAAGTATGACTAGAATTTATATATAAATGCCTGTATTACTTTAACCTCTCTGAGCTAGGTGGCACCAAATCGTCCCACCTACGTAACAGCTAGTGCAATCCCGTGGCGCGTTATTCGAAAACCTTAGAAATGCAAAACCTTCAATTTTTCAAACATATGACTATTTTACACCATTTTAAAGATAAGACTCTCGTTAATCTAACCACACTGTCCGATTTCAAAAAGGCTTTACAACGAAAGCAAAACATTAGATTATGTCAGCAGAGTACCCAGCCAGAAATAATCAGACACCCATTTTTCAAGCTAGCATATAATGTCACATAAACCCAAACCACAGCTAAATGTAGCACTAACCTTTGATGATCTTCATCAGATGACAACCCTAGGACATTATGTTATACAATACATGCATGTTTTGTTCAATCAAGTTCATATTTATATCAAAAAACAGCTTTTTACATTAGCATGTGACTAGCATGTGACTAGCATTCCCACCGAACACTGCCGGTGAATTTACTAAATTACTCACGATAAACGTTCACAAAAAGCATAAGAATTATATTAAGAATTATAGATACAGAACTCCTCTATGCACTCGATATGTCCGATTTTAAAATAGCTTTTCGGTGAAAGCACATTTTGCAATATTTTCAGTAGATAGCCCGGCATCACAGGGCTAGCTATTTAGACACCCAGCAAGTTTAGCACTCATCAAAGTCAGATTTACTATAAGAAAAATGTTATTACCTTTGCTGTCTTCGTCAGAATGCACTCCCAGGACTTCTACTTCAATAACAAATGTTGGTTTGGTCCCAAATAATCCATAGTTATATCTTAACAGCGGCATTTTGTTCATGCATTCAAGTCACTATCCGAAAGGGTAAATAAGGGTTACGAGCATGGCGCAATTCGTGACAATTTTTTTTCAAATATTCCATTACCGTACTTCGAAGCATGTCAACCGCTGTTTAAAATCGATTTTTATGCCATTTTTCTCGTAAAAAAGCGATAATATTCCGACCGGGAATCTGCATTTAGGTAAACAGACGAAAAAAAATAAAGCATTCGGTCGACTCGGGCACGCGCCTAAGCCCACAGTACTCTGAGCGGCCACTTGCCAAACGCGATAAAGTGTTTCAGCCAGAGGCTGCCTCGATATCGTTCAGCTTTTTCCCGGGCTCTGAGAGCCTATGGGAGCCGTAGGAAGTGTCACGTTAGAGCAAAGATCCTAAATCTTCAATAAAAACAGCCTAGATGAAACACATCTTGTCAGACAGGCCACTTCCTGCATGGAATCTTCTCAGGTTTTGGCCTGCCATATGAGTTCTGTTATACTCACAGACACCATTCAAACAGTTTTAGAAACTTTAGGGTGTTTTCTATCCAAAGCCAATAATTATATGCATATTCTAGTTACTGGGCAGGAGTAGTAACCAGATTAAATCGGGTACGTTTTTTATCCGGCTGTGTCAATACTGCCCCCTAGCCCTAACAGGTTAATTTTGGTGAATCTCTTATCCGCTCTAGGGTAGGGGGCAGTATTTGCACGGCCGGATAAAAAACGTACCCGATTTAATCTGGTTATTACTACTGCCCAGAAACTAGAATATGCATATCATTATTGGCTTTGGATAGAAAATACCCTAAAGTTTCTAAAACTGTTTGAATGGTGTCTGTGAGTATAACAGAACTCCTATGGCAGGCAAAAACCTGAGAAGATTCCTTACAGGAAGTGCCCTCTCTGACCATTTCTTGGGCTTCTACACTCTCTTTATTGAAAACTGAGGATCTCTGCTGTAACGTGACACTTCCTACGGCTCCTATAGGCTCTCAGAAGGCGGCAAAACGCTGAATGATGTCTTTGCAGGCCCTGGCTGAAAAACAGTAGCGCATTTGGATAATGGTCGATCAGAGAACAATGAGACTGAGGCGTGTGCACGAGGCGACACCATGTTTTTATTTTTTCATCTTTGAATGTAAACAGGGTTTCCCGTTCGGAATATTATCGCTTTTTTACGAGAAAAATAGCATAAAAATTTATTTTAAACAGCGGTTGACATGCTTCGAAGTACGGTAATGGAATATTTAGAATTTTTTTGTCACGAAACGCGTCGGGCGCTTCACCCTTCGTCACTCTTCGGATAGTGTCTTGAACGCACGAACAAAACAGAGGATATTTGAACATAACTATGGATTATTTTGAACCAAACCAACATTTGTTATTGAAGTAGAAGTCCTGGGAGTGCATTCTGACGAAGAACAGCAAAGATAATCAAATTTTTCTAATAGTAAATCGGAGTTTGGTGAGGGCCAAACTTGGTGGGTGTCAAATTAGATAGCCCGTGATGGCTGGGCTATCTACTCAGAATATTGCAAAATGTGCTTTTGCCGAAAAGCTATTTTAAAATCGGACATAGCGATTGCATAAAGGAGTTCTGTATCTATAATTCTTAAAATAATTGTTATGTTTTTTGTGAACGTTTATCGTGAGTAATTTAGTAAATTCACCGGAAGTTTGCGGTGGGTATGCTAGTTCTGAACGTCACATGCTAATGTAAAAAGCTGGTTTTTGATATAAATATGAACTTGATTGAACAAAACATGCATGTATTGTATAACATAATGTCCTAGAAGTGTCATCTGATGAAGATCATCAAAGGTTAGTGCTGCATTTAGCTGTGGTTTGGGTTTATGTGACATTATATGCTAGCTTGAAAAATGGGTGTCTGATTATTTCTGGCTGGGTACTCTGCTGACATAATCTAATGTTTTGCTTTCGTTGTAAAGCCTTTTTGAAATCGGACAGTGTGGTTAGATTAACGAGAGTCTTGTCTTTAAAATGGTGTAAAATAGTCATATGTTAGAGAATTTGAAGTAATAGCATTTCTAAGGTATTTGAATAACGCGCCACGGGATTCCACTGGCTGTTGAGTAGGTGGGACGATTTCGTCCCACATACCCTAGAGAGGTTGTACAATGGGTTAAAGTTATGTACAGCAACCCCAGGTGTAAAATAGTAAATAATGGTTACTTCTCAGAATGTATTGAGCTTTTCAGAGGAGTAAAACAAGGCTGTCCGTTGTCTCCATATCTATTTATTATGGCCTTTGAAATGCCAGCTATTAAAATTACATCCAACAAGAACATCAAGGGTTTAGAAATCCAGGGGATAAAACAAAAAATGTCAATGTATGCTGATGACTCTAGTTTTTTCTTAAGTCCGCAATCTGGATCCCTGCACAGTCTCATTTCATTTTATTTGGAATGCTAAGCAAGACAAAATTAAACGTGCCTATTTATATAATGAATATGAGTTTGGGGGGCTAAAATGTTTAAATATTAACATTTGAAACCTCTCACTAAAAGCTTCACTAATACATAAATTATACTTAAACTCAAAATGTTTCTTCAGTAGATTATTAAGAAAGGCTCAGCCTTTGTTCAAAAATTGCCTTTTTGCATGTATACAGATTGAAAATGAAATTTTGTTTAAGGTATTGCCCTTTCTTAAACAAGCCATACAAAGCTGGTTACAAATTCTGTTTTATCCTCAAGAAAAGATAGAACAAATATTACAACAAATGTTATGGTTAAACTCAAATATACTGATTACTAAAAAAACATTCTTTATAGATTTTCTTTTTAAATGGTATTATATTTATTACTGATATTATGAATAGAAATGGAGGAGTTATGTCACATATTTAGCTATTGAAATATATGGGAATATCTGCTCAATCCAAACTTACAACCAACTGGATGCAGTACTACAACAAATATGAAGGAGGCAAGTGGAAAAGGGAGAAGGTAGGGAACTTGTTTGCCTGACATATATTAAAGATACAAATTGGCTGAACGGAACTGCATAAATAGAAAAATATACCAGTTTCATTTGAGGACAAAAATGTTGACAGCTGCGCCATACAGGTTGCAAAATAAATGGGAAGAGATTTTCGATGTACCAATTCCATGACACATGGTTTATGAACTGGTACAAAAAACTGTACTTGATTCAACACTTAGAGTTTTTAAATTTAAGTTATTATATACAATTCTTGCCACCAACAGAATGCTATATGTAGGGGGCATACAACAATCTCAGCTCTGTAGATTTTGCCTGCGAAGAGATAGAATTAATAGATAATTTATTCTGGTATTGCCCCCATGTAGCTTGTTTCTGGTCACAGGTTCAGGAATGGTTAAAAAATCACAACATGATCTTAAAATTAACCTTACAAATAGCAGTGTTGGGCGATTTGGAAAGCCATAGTTAGTCAATAAATAATATAATAATACTCGTAGGAAAGGTTTTCATCTTTAGCTCACAATCCGTGGATACTATACGATTAGAAAGGTAAAAAAAGGATCTAAAACATCACAGCACATTGATAAGTATATGGCACAGGGAAACCAAACAAGGGTGGTCTATGGTGATAGGTGGGATGGGCTGAGAGTGGCTGAGGGGTGGGATTAAAGCCCTTATGTTTGGTAATGTATTATTGTTATGTAACTGCTTTATATAAAAGTACCATGTATGTAAAATGTGTATGTAAAATGTATGTATATGTAGCAGAAAAGCTGTTTAAAAAAACCAAAAAGATATTTGTACTCTGGGTGGTGGAGGAGTAAAAAAAAACAAAAAAAAAAACATGCAACATATTAATAAATACAGTATGTACTACTATCACTCCATAATGTATGTACTATCCCAGAGAGGTTAAAAACATGTATTTTTACGCACGTATATCTGTTGATACGGTTTTCCAAAATAAACAAATGGCTGCTCCAGGGTTATAGGAGGGGAACTTCCATCATCGGATCGGGAGCTCACTGTGTCTCCAGCCCCAAATGGATAGAGTGGGCCTGAGATGAACAAAATGGTCCGTTAATAACATCATTACAGTTAGGCCATACAGAGATTATCTAACAATCTGTCACGGCCAACTTTCTGCATTGTCATCCTCACCCCAACTATTTTGTTGTTGATTTGGTTGATGCCACACACTAAAGGGAGAAGAAACTCTTGGGATTTTTCAGCAATTCAGCAAAAGTGATTTTAGGTCACGGCGGGACACAAGATGCTTGGGAATTGGTTTTTAATTTTGGAATATTGACAAGTGGCAGTTGGAGTGCAATTGCGCAATATTTAAATTCTCATTTTGCCCAAAACCATGACAGACTAGAGTGATCACTATCAGACACATCAACAAGTGGCCATTCCATAAAGGGATTAGAGTCCAGCTTGTTATTTTAATATAACATTGGTTTCAGTCAGTTACAATCCAGTAAGAGAGAATTGAGAAGTGGATTGAAATCAGCTATTTATTGGGTGTAATGTAAACTCACCAGGGGTTGTTGAAGGGACATCAGTTGTTGAAGTGGTCACTGGAGGATATAGACAGAGAGGTTAGAAATGTAGCACTTCCTGTAAAACCCTGTAGCCCCCAAAATAAGAGATTTGGTCTTTTATAAACGCTTAAAGCCCCACTGATTTTAGATTGCGGCGGGACACGAGATGCTCGGGAATGGGTCTTGAATTTTTGAATATGGACATGTGACAGCTGGGATGTAAGTGCATATTGTCTGACTTCTCATTTTTCCCAAAACAGTGGCATACAGGAGTGATCACTATCAGGCACATCAGAAAGTGGCCATTCCATAATGGGCTTAGGGTCCAAGTGTTCTTTCAACATAAGATTGTCAACATGTTGTCTTACAGTATATATACTGTATATAAAACAATATCTAAAGAAAGCCACACACTCTCTCTCACACACACTCCTATAGTATATGCAATACCACTTAAATGTAACTCAATTTTATCTCAAATGTAATCACTGTAATCCCCAAAAGTAACTATTTATCATGAAGGGGCATAAACAATAACTACTAATGCTGCATACTCCAAGAAAAGTACAAATCTCACCTTTCTGGTAAAAAAAGTATAAATTGCTGCGGTGTAGTCCCTTTTGACGACACAAGCTCAAATACACAGTACAAATATGATAAAAATATGAAAATATGAATAATTTGATAAAAACTGTCGTTCTGGGTCGCCTCCCTGACCAAGGTTCTTCTTGCACGGTTGCTCAGTTTGGTCAGCGCTAGGCAGAATCTGAGTAGTTCCATATTTTGTGCTCAAGGAAATGTTCAACACTCTAGAAATTGTTTTATACCTTTCCCCAGATGATCTCCGAGATGAGGAGATCTACGGACAGTCCCTTGGACTTCATGGTATAGTTTCTGCTCTGACATGCACTGTCAACTGTGGGACCTTTCTATAGACAGATGTGTTTATTTTTTAAATCTTGTCCAAACAATTGAATTGGCCACAGGTGGACTCCAATAGAGTTGTAGTGACATTTCGAGGATGATCAAAGGAAATTAGATGCACCTGAACTCAATTTGGAGTGTCGTATCAAAGGGGTGTGAATACTTATGTAAATTGGATATTTCTGTATTTAATAAAAAAAAAATAGCAAACAATTCGAAAAGCATGTTTTCATTTTGTCATTATGGGGTATTGTGTGTAGATGGGTGAGCAAAAAAGTATATTTAATCCATTTTGAATTCAGGCTGTAACACAAAAAATGTGTAACAAATCAAGGAGTATGAATACTTTCTGAAGCCACTGTATATTATACAGTATAAGCAATTCCAATGCAAATCAATGGAGAGTGAGGCATGCTCCAGTATTGTGTACACATAAATGGAGGTTGCTGAGGGGAGGACGGCTCGTAATAATGGCTGGAATGGAGTCAATGGAATGGCATGAAACACATGGAAACCATGTGTTTGATGTATTTGATACCATTCCACTAATTCTGCTCCAGTCATTGCTGTCACGACTTCCCCGAAGTTGTTCCCTCTCCTTGTTCGGGTGGCGTTCGGCGGTCGAAGTCACCAACCTTCTAGCCATCGCTGATCCTCTTTTCATTTTCCTTTGGTTTTGTCTTGTCTTCCATCACACCTGGTTCCAATCCCATCAATCCCATGTTGTGTATTTAACCCTCTGTTACCCCTCATGTCCTTGTCAGTGATTGTTTGTTGTAAGTGCTTGTGCACGTCTGTCCTAGTGTGCGTCGGGTTATGTACCCATTATTTGATTGTTCTGTTTTCCGGTGGGTTTTTTTGTTATTAAACTGCGCCGTTTGGAAACACAGTTTTTGCTCTCCTGCGTCTGACTTCTCTGCCGCCAGTACGCACCCCTTACAATTACCAAGAGCCTGTCCTCCCTAATTAAGGAGCCACCAACCTCCTGTGGTAGACACATACCACAGACATCCATGCACACCCTCGCAAAATCTTTAATTTGAAGTCACAGATCTTCTCGAGTGACATTGTCGCAATATAAGTTAAATATAAGTTATTTTAGGATGCTTATAGGCCAAGTTTTCACACTTGAAGTTTCCACACCAAGCATTCTTTTGGTAGAATAAGGAAGTAAAATCGATGAATCTGTGCTAGTTCAGGAACTACCACCTATGCCTCTAAGACTAAGTGATGTAATCTCTGCTTGTTTCATGTTATGTAAGTATCTCATGACGGTTTCAGTTACAATTTAGTCCGAGTTGAAAGTGGATTGAAATCAGTTATTGGGTGTAATGTAAACTCACCAAAATCAGCAGTGGTCACCTTACCTTTCGAAACAATGGAGGGGGGTCAAGGTGAGCAAGCTTAAATTCACATGTAAAATACTAACACAATCATCATCATACAAAGTGGAAAAAGTGCTTACTCGTCATCAACAAAAACAGCACAAAAAGCATAATTTGATTCCTCATTGTCACAAGCTCCTTGTCCATTCAAATCTAGAAGCAAAAATTATTATATTTATCATCATAACCATGAATATCATTATCCCCTTCTTCAAAACTGTCTTCATTTGCATTTTACATGTTCTATTCTACAAACAGATGTGTTAGAACAGCTTACCTGTTTCTGTGTATTCACCCTTTCTTCTGTGTAGTTCTGTTGGGTTGGGACTATTGGCTTATAGGTATAGTTTATACGTAGGTATGTGGCCAACACCCATAGTCAATGGCATGCATGAATCACCCCAAGGACACTTACTGCAGGTGTTGTCAAATCAAATTAATAAGGTGGAATAACAACAAATGGAATGCAATACATACATTTCAATTACAAAACAATTAGGCCTAGACCTAGTTAGCTAACTGGTTTCTGAGCTATATTCACCTTCAATGTCTTAATCAGGACTTGATTTGCTGTAATAGAAAATGAAAGATTATTAGCTGGAGACAACCTAGTCCTATTTCATTTACAAATCTCATGACATGGCTTGAGACTTGGCTATGAGGTATACTGTAGTAAAGTATCTAGGTGTATTTTTATTTAGCTGAGCCTGCTATCTAGCTAAATGTAGCATTGGTATAGCTAACGTTAGCTAACTAGCAGCTGTGAAGTCATTGAAATTATTTGAAATAGAGATTGAGGTAGCCATATAATCTATCTAAACACTTAGATAATTTATATTACCATAAATAAAGGTTAACCTACCCGTTGCACCACATGTGGGCATTTTGATTTGTGAACTCTGTCACATGCACAGAAACACAGCTACCCAAAACAACAGTGCTAGGTGCACTACAATTTTAGACCTAAAAAAGTTACCCTGGTGTGTAGATCTCACCCTATTATTATTATTATATCCATATTTTTATGTGATTTTGAGAGCGAAGCTAGAAAGAAATGGGGGAAATACGAATCCAGGCAAAACAAAACCGAGAAAGCGAAGTTTGGGAGAAAAAAACCTGAATTTGTTGTTTTTTGTCATTCAGTTTATTTATGTATTGCATAGTTTCACAGTACAAATAAAATGTGGAACGACACACACGCTGCACTTTGGTCCGCTTCTCCATCCTACGACAACCGTGACACAGATCCAATGAACCATTGCATTTCTGTTCAAGTATCAAGACTGCCCAAATGTGCCTAATTTGTTTATTAATAACTTTCCATGTTCAAAATTGTGCACTCTCCTCAAACAATAGCATGGTATTCTTTCACTGTAATAGCTACTGTAAATTGGACAGTGCAGTTAGATTAACAAGATTTTAAGCTTTCTTCCAATATCAGATATGTCTATGTCCTGGGAAATGTTCTTGTTACTTACAACCTCATGCTAATTGCATTAGCCTACGTTAGCTCAACCATCCCGTGGAAGGGACACAGATCCCAAAGAAACTTCTTCAGGCTAGGGTCCTTTTTTTCTGCATTTCCGCCTGACTGATGTGCCCAAAGTAAACTGCCTGTTACTCAGGCCCAGAAGCCAGGATATGCATATAATTGGTACCATTGGATAGAAACACTTTGAAGTTTTTAGAAATGTTAACATAATGTATGAGACTATAGCACAATAGATATGGTAGGAGAAAATCCAAAGAAAAAACAACCAGAATATTTTTTTTTTTGAGAGCCCATGCTCTTCCAATGGAACGTATAGGGTCATATCCAAATCCAGCTCCCAGATTGCAATTCCTATGGCTTCCACTAGATGTCAACAGTCTGTTCAAGGTCTCAGGCTTGTTTCTTCTCAAACGAGGAAGAATTTTGAGTTTTAGTAGTGGGAGTCAGAGTTGGAAATCAGTCTGTGCTCGCACGATGAAGAGGACGCAGACCTGCTAATTTTGCTTTCCTTTTGAACATACTTCTTTCCGTATGAAATAGTATAGTTTAATTACATTTTAGGGTACCTGAGGATTAAATTACTCAAATCGATGGTGCCAACTAAACAGACCTTTTGGAATATAAAGAAGGAATTTATTTAACAAAATGACCATGCATGTTGTAGCTGGGAACCTTTGGTTTGCAAATCAGAGGATGATTTTTAAAACGTAAGTGAATATTTAATTGCTATTTGTGATTTTATGAAGCGTGTGCTGGTTGAAAAATATTTTGATGTGGGGCGCTGTCCTCAAACAATCGCATGGCATGCTTTCGCTGTAAAGCCTATTGTAAATCGGACAATGCAGTGAGATGAACAAGACTTTAAGACACTTGTATGTACCTAAATGTTTAATATCCATACGTTTTATGATTATTTATTTGAATTGCACGCCCTCCAACTTCACAGGAAGTTATCGACAGGTGTCCACCTGGCGGGACGCCTAGCCCTAATTAAACAAGACAAAAATGACTTTGGTAATTTAAACAAAATGTTTACTGTTGGCCCATGTGTAGATACTGTATGTATATTTTGCAATGTAAATATAGTAAATCCACATTTTCATTGTGTTTTATACCAAATGTGTACACTTTTCCAATGTGAAGTGTGCAGGAAGCTGTACTGTACACACTTTATTGTTGTCTTAAACTTACAATCAAAACAGTTGTAAATGCTGTGACTCGGCCTATTACTTGCCGTTCTTATGAATCATTTTCCTTGAACGTTTCTGACTTTAATGCCTTTCTGTTACAATAACACACATGCTAGAGTCAGAGCTTTCTTTATTGTGGTGTGATGAAGAGAATGCATCTGGACCTCTATCATAAGACATCTCCGACTAGAAGTAATGATCTAAGATCAGGTCCCTCCAGTCCATTCATTAAAATCTAAAACCAAGAACTAATCCTAGATCACCACTCCCACTCTGAGATGTTTTATGAATACAGGCCCTGATCCTGGATCATGTATCAGTGGACAGGGTCATAGCCGCTGCTACGCTACAGGGGCTTGGGCGGGGGGGGGGGGGGTTCTGCTGAGTATTTCTGGCCTTTGCTTCCATCTGCTGGTGATACCCTCCATTCATTACAACCATACTGCCATCATCATCTATCATCTGCTTACACCTATCCAATGGTTTTAAATGCATAAAGGGGAGTGAATGAGTGCACGCTGCATGAGGGGGAGTGAATGAGTATACCTGGAGTATAGCACTATAATGTTCTCACTGATTCTTCAGAGTAAAACACTATAATGTTCTCACTGATACTTCAGAGTAAAACACTATAATTTCCTCACTGATTCTTCAGAGTAAAACACTATAATGTTCTCACTGATTCTTCAGAGTAAAACACTATAATGTTCTCACTGATTCTTCAGAGTAAAACACTATAATGTTCTCACTGATTCTTCAGAGTAAAACACTATAATGTTCTCACTGATTCTTCAGAGTAAAACACTATCATGTTCTCACTGATACTTCAGAGTAAAACACTATAATGTTCTCACTGATTCTTCAGAGTAAAACACTATAATGTTCTCACTGATTCTTCAGAGTAAAACACTATAATGTTCTCACTGATACTTCAGAGTAAAACACTATAATGTTCTCACTGATTCTTCAGAGTAAAACACTATAATGTTCTCACAGATTCTTCAGAGTAAAACACTATAATGTTCTCACTGATTCTTCAGAGTAAAACACTATAATGTTCTCACTGATTCTTCAGAGTAAAACACTATAATGTTCTCACTGATTCTTCAGAGTAAAACACTATAATGTTCTCACTGATACTTCAGAGTAAAACACTATAATGTTCTCACTGATTCTTCAGAGTAAAACACTATAATGTTCTCACTGATTCTTCAGAGTAAAACACTATAATGTTCTCACTGATACTTCAGAGTAAAACACTATAATGTTCTCACTGATTCTTCAGAGTAAAACACTATAATGTTCTCACTGATTCTTCAGAGTAAAACACTATAATTTCCTCACTGATTCTTCAGAGTAAAACACTATAATGTTCTCACTGATTCTTCAGAGTAAAACACTATAATTTCCTCACTGATTCTTCAGAGTAAAACACTATAATGTTCTCACTGATTCTTCAGAGTAAAACACTATAATGTTCTCACTGATTCTTCAGAGTAAAACACTATAATGTTCTCACTGATTCTTCAGAGTAAAACACTATAATGTTCTCACTGATTCTTCAGAGTAAAACACTATAATGTTCTCACTGATTCTTCAGAGTATAGAGAAAGCAAAAGCTCTCGGGTGGGTTTTTGTAGAACTGAATTTGTGCCATGCATGCTTATCAGAAAATATCACGTATTCAGCCAAGGCGTGGCTTGGTATTGATTAGTCATTTAACATAAGTCATTGGCCAAGTTTGATTCGTCTAATTGGAGAAGATCTTTTCTCTTAATCCCTACACTCTTAGAAAAAAAGGTGCTAAATAGAACCATATAGGGTTCTTCGGTTTGGCCCCATAGGGGAACCTTTTTTGGTGCTATAGGTAGAACCCATCGCAAAGAGTTTAGCTAGAACCCTCTATGTAGAGTTCTTCATAGAAGTCCCTGTATATAGTTCTACCTAGAACCCTCTATGAAGGGTTCTACCAAGAACCATTTTATCTTTGGAGTGTTCTTCCTAGAACCATCTATGAATGGATCTGCCAGCCTTATTAGCCTTTAAAATGCAATTATTTATGACAATAATTACATACCATAATGTCACACCCTGATCTGTTTCACCTGTCCTTGTGCTTGTCTCCACCCCCTCCAGGTGTCACCCATCTTCCCCATTATCCCCTGTGTATTTATACCTGTGTTTTCTGTCTGTCTGTGCCAGTTCGTCTTGTGTGTTTCAAGTCAACCAGCGTGGTTTTTCCGTGCTGCTGCCGTTCCTATTCTCTTTTGCTAGTCTTCCCGGTTTTGACCCTTGCCTGTTTTCTGGACTTTGTACCCACCTGCCCTGACCTCGAGCCTGCCTGCCATACTGTACCTCCTGAACTGGTTTTGACCTTTTGCCTGTCCACGGCCATTCTCTTGCCTACCCCTTTGGATGTAATAAATATCAAAGACTCAAACCATCTGCCTCCCGTGTCTGCATCTGGGTCTCGCCTTGTGCCCTTATACCATAAGGACTTTCTCTGAGGTCCTAGTTATACTCAACATAGTTGTGTTAGGAAACTCCTGGTTTAAAGGAGCCAGCAAGGCCTGGCCAGCAAGTCACATTATGCTAGCTTGCAGTCATGTGTAATTCCTATTGGAATCCAGCCAGAGTTAGGATATCAAACAAATGTATTTATAAAAAAAATTGCACCCACAACCTGCAATCTGAATGACTTGAATGCTGAGACTACCTTAATCATCTAAACTGGAACGGCCATCCCAGTAACGGGCGCAATAAGTCGAATAACTACGAACAGATTGGCTTCGATTAGATTTTTTATTTTTTTATCTTTGTGTAGCATAAAATGAATCAACCAATCAATGTACATCCAAAAACACAGATATTAAAACAAACAATTCGGAATATCACCATGTAAAAGACGAAGCTGGGAAATGTGGTTCTATGTACAGTGAGGGAAAAAAGTATTTGATCCCCTGCTGATTTTGTACGTTTGCCCACTGACAAAGAAATTATCAGTCTATAATTTTAATGGTAGGTTTATTTGAACAGTGAGAGACAGAATAACAACAAATAAATCCAGAAAAACGCATGTCAAAAATGTTATAAATTGATTTGCATTTTAATGAGGGAAATAAGTATTTGGCCCCCTCTCAATCAGAAAGATTTCTGGCTCCCAGGTGTCTTTTATATGGGTAACGAGCTGAGATTAGGAGCACACTCTTAAAGGGAGTGCTCCTAATCTCAGCTTGTTACCTGTATAAAAGACACCTGTCCACAGAAGCAATCAATCAATCAGATTCCAAACTCTCCACCATGGTCAAGACCAAAGAGCTCTCCAAGGATGACAGGGACAAGATTGTAGACCTACACAAGGCTGGAATGGGCTACAAGATCATCGCCAAGCAGCTTGGTGAGTAGGTGACAAAAGTTGGTGCGATTATTCGCAAATGGAAGAAACACAAAAGAACTGTCAATCTCCCTCAGCCTGGGGCTCCATGCAAGATCTCACCTCGTGGAGTTGCAATGATCATGAGAACGGTGAGGAATCAGCCCAGAACTACACTGGAGGATCTTGTCAATGATCTCAAGGCAGCTGGGACCATAGTCACCAAGAAAATAATTGGTAACACACTACGCCGTGAAGGACTGAAATCCTGCAGCGCCCGCAAGGTCCCCCTGCTCAAGAAAGCACATATACATGCCCGTCTGAAGTTTGCCAATGAACATCTGAATGATTCAGACGACAACTGGGTGAAAGTGTTGTGGTCAGATGAGACCAAAATGGAGCTCTTTGGCATCAACTCAACTCACCGTGTTTGGAGGAGGAGGAATGCTGCCTATGACCCCAAGAACACCATCCCCACCGTCAAACATGGAGGTGGAAACATTATGCTTTGGGGTGTTTTTCTGCTAAGGGGACAGGACAACTTCACCGCATCAAAGGGACGATGGACGGGTCCATGTACCGTCTAATCTTGGGTGAGAACCTCCTTCCCTCAGCCAGGGCATTGAAAATGGGTCGTGGATGGGTATTCCAGCATGACAATGACCCAAAACACATGGCCAAGGCAACAAAGGAGTGGCTCAAGAAGAAGCACATTAAGGTCCTGGAGTGGCCTAGCCAGTCTCCAGACCATAATCCCATAGAAAATCTGTGGAGGGAGCTGAAGGTTCGAGTTGCCAAACGTCAGCCTCGAAACCTTAATGACTTGGAGAAGATCTGCAAAGAGGAGTGGGACAAAATCCCTCCTGAGCTGTGTGCAAACCTGGTGGCCAACTACAAGAAACGCCTGACCTCTGTGATTGCCAACAAGGGTTTTGCCACCAAGTACTAAGTCATGTTTTGCAGAGGGGTCAAATACTTATTTCCCTCATTAAAATGCAAATTATTTTATAACATTTTTGACATGCGTTTTTCTGGATTTTTTGTTGTTGTTATTCTGTCTCTCACTGTTCAAATAAACCTACCATTAAAATTATAGACTGATCATTTCTTTGTCAGTGGGCAAACGTACAAAATCAGCAGGGGATCAAATACTTTTTTCCCTCACTGTAGAACCCTTATTGCCTTCCAAAGAACCCTTCTTGCCTTCTGAAAAATCATTCTTTGCTTCCAAAGAATCATCAAAGAACCCTTTCTTCCAAAAACAGTTCTTTATAATGTTAAAGGTTTTAGGTAGAAACATTTGTCTTACATAGAACACTTGTCTTTCAGAAAGGGTTCTTCAGATAAAAACAGTTCTTGGTAGAACCCTATCCCTATACAAATAATCCCTTTGGAACCATCTTTTTCTAGGACTGTAGGCATAACTGAATGATCTTTGCAGATGAATCCTTCATTGACCCACAGCCAACCTCGAGGTATTCCTCAACAAGGGTCTTCTGTAGGGAGTTACTCTAACCTGATCCTTGCACCAGAGCTACTCAACTTCTACCTGACTTCTCTATTTAATATCGGACTTGTTTAATGTATCCTTATCAGGGTGAATTGATTCTCATACAACACCTCAACTGAATCATCTCACATGGAATCATCTCGCTGAATCATCTCACATTGAATCATCTCGCTGAATCATGCACCTTCCCCCCCATATAATAATAATAATAATAATAATAATAAATGCACTTTTCCTACTAGTACTGACTTTGCTGATAACTACTTTATTGAGGGAAAATGTACCTGCTACAGTTGTGATATGTTGTTGTCTCACCTAGATATCTTAAGATGAATGCACTATTTGTAGAGTCTGTGAAATGAATAAAATGTCAATGTAATTTCTGTTTCATATAAATCCTCCTTTGACCGATAGCCAACATCGAGGTTTTCCCCCACGTGGGTCATGTTGAAGAAGCTTACACCAGAGCCAATCAACTTGTACTTGTGTAATATCCCGTAACACTCTTAGTCCATACCTGAACTTTTATGATATCTCTTATCTTTATCAACTTATAAAAATGCAAAAGGTAGACTGAGATGCTGAAAACAATAGGTCAGGTATGGGTCACTGGAGTTAAAAGCGATTCATTGCCAGAATCTCAATCTAAGGTACTAACTTAGAAAAAAGGTGCTCCCTTGAACCATAAAGGGTTATTTGGTTGTCTCTGTTGGGGACATCTTTTTTTGGTTCCTTTTCACCAAGGAGTTCTTAATTTTAAAGCTCATTTCAGGGGTTCCTTGTTGGGTGAAAGGGTTCTACCTGGAACCAAAAATAGTTTTTCTACAGGGACAGCCGAAGAACCCTATCCGAAACACTTTTTTCTAAGAGTGAATACAATCAAGCTGTCCTGGATCTAGTCTCTCGTGACAGGCCAGTGTGTGCAGTTAATCCTTCGTTGACCCACAGCCAACCTTAATAAGGTATTCCCCAACATGGGTCAACTGAAAGTAACAATTGCCCGAACCTTACACCAGAGCCTCACAAATTCCAACTGACCTCTCTATTTAAACACCTAACTTCTGTTACATCCAGTAACACTCTAAACTCATTTCCAACCTACTATTGGATATGTTACCTATATTTTACCTGTTCTGATCTGTTCTGATCTACTAATTTGATATACATACTATTTTGACTTCAGAAGTGGCTGTTCAGTGAAAATGTATTTATTAATCCTCAGATAGTGACGGGTGATCATTTGCCCATGGCCTGACAACCTCCATTCCAGGTGTGAAAAGGTTTTATAACATAAATGCAATTGTGAAAATGTTTTATAATATATTAACACAATAAAACCAGTTGAGTCACAAAAGTTATAGGACATATTCTCTCTATTTGGCACACTGTAGCCTTGTAGGTCTACAAATTACATCGTCCAATTGGATCAGGTCTGCAGATTACTAAATGCCGATATAGGACAAGTCTTGCTAAAAATAAGTTAGCCTGGGGTTAACGTATGTATATCCCACATGATGTAGCCTATGTTGTCAGACCTATTTGCACGCACAACCATCAAAGGCAACGATGCAGGGAGCAGAGAGAAGATGCGAGGTCGAATTCTTAAAGGTTTACAAATTTTATGAACCTCGGGGGTAACCGTGTCCCCAGGCTATTGCGCACAGCCATATCGGAGACTAGCCCACAGCTGGATTTAAATTTACGCGTTGTCTTTTTCACACTTTGAACTTTTTCACTCAAACCTTTTTTACTTTACAATGGGTCAAAATCAGCAAGCTCAGTCAACCAGCGAAGAAGAGTTGGAAGTATCGACAATTCAAGACCTCTACAGGAGGTTCATCAATGAGTGCCCCAGCGGTTCGTTGTACTTGCACGAGTTCAAAAGGATGTTTGGGGTTCAAAACAATAATTCGCCGGAATCGCAATACATGGAGGGAATATTCAGTGCGTTTGATATGAATGGGGTAAGATTCTGAATACAAACAAGCAGACCTGGGTCATTTGCATTTACTGTAAATTATGTATTTGCATACTGTAACAAAACATGTTGTATTGGTGTAGGCCTAAAGTTATCATAGACCCCTTCCCCTCAACTCAAGTGTTTTCAACATCCCATTTAATTCATCAATACAGATTTATACAATTTTAGTACAATACTATTATTAATATTGTTTTCTAGAATATGGGTTTCCCAAAATGTGTGCTCTTTCCACATGTAGGCTAAACTATTTGTCTGTACACTATCATGCTTCATTTGGCCATATGCTTAATTAAAAGCCTAAAGGTAGATGGCCATAATACCCCTCTTTCCATAAAGTGGGCCAGAGTGTAAAGCCAAATGGGTCGTTCCACCTCAAAAAGGACAAGAAAGAGGATTTCAACACCAACCTTCTCAGATTGTTCTGAAATAGTTTTTGTATTCTTTAAATATAATACCTAACTTCCAAATTTGACCATTATTTTTCTAACAGTGACTTAGACATCAAAAGCCACCAATGGACCCCCCCACACCCCACGCCAATCCCACCCCAACAATGAGTATATTATCAGTTCTCTATGTCTGACAAGTAGTATGGAGCTGCAGCTCTGAGTTTTGTTTTTTCATTCTATGTATTGTATTCTACCTGTTCAGAGAAATGAGTCATTGAAGCTGTTAGGTTTATGTCCCATCCTACATCTTGATATTACCTGGTTTGACCACTAGATGGTGGTGTTCCTGCTATTAGGTGAACAATGTTTGAACTATCTCCCCCTCAAATGGATAGTTCACCCAAATTACAAAATTACATATTGGTTTCCTCACCCTGTAAGCAGTCTATGGACAACACATGCTTTGGTTATGGTACCTATGTCAGCATTTTCACACATCATGTTCAAATCATCCTAAAGTATTTAACATGTATTGTGTACCTTCATTTCAATTAAATGCCAAGTCTCAAATAGCCGTCTGTCCCTTTTAATAGCCAGGTGGCGGCACACATTTCAGCAAATAAATGCCTGTTTCAAATAATACTTATTCTGTTAAGGAAAAGTAAAGAAAAAAAGCAATAGAGGCATGCCTAGACAAAAGAAATGTGACACAGTTTGTAAACGATAACACATTAGTGTAGGAAAATGAAGAAATTTATTAAAATGCTGGAAGTGAATGCTGGAATTTAACAATTAACTATGCAAATGAGCAAAAGCTGTGTGCATTAAGGAAATAGACAGCTGGCTTAAATAGAAGCCTGTCTCTAATAAGCACCTGTTGTGTTCAGGAATTTAATTAAATAAACACCTGGGCTATTAATTACATTTTTATGTTAACTCAATGGTGTTACTTATAGATTATATGGATATGAAGTGCAAAAATGCTAATAGGTACCATTGACTTGCATTGGATTTGCTGGTATGAATACCCGAGCCGACAAGGTGAAAAATCTGTTGAAGTGCCCGAGCAAGGCACTTAACGCTAATTTGCTCCAGGGGCACTGTACTACTATGGCTGACCCTGTAAAACAACACATTTCACTGCACCTATCTAGTGTCTGTGACAATACAACATATTTATTTTGTGGTCAGAACCTGGTAATATCAGGATGTAGGATGGGATATAAACCTAAGAACTTCCATTACTAATTTCTCGGAACGGGGAAAAGAAACGTCACCAAATTCACTGAGAATACATTACATATGATGAAGAAATAATACTCAGAGCAGCAGCTCCATACTACTTATCAGACATAGAGAACTGATACTATAAACTCGAAGTTGGGGTGGGATTGGAGTGTAGGGTCCGTGGGTGGCTTTTGGACATTTCTTTGGATTCCTCACGTCTTATTGCTTGTTAGAAAAAAGTGAAGGTCCAAATCTTATCTTAGGTACTATATTTATTGAATATTCTATGAATCCTATAAATTAAAATGTCCAATTTAGGTGCAATCAATTAGCTTAATTTCTCAGAAATCAAATTATATTTCAAAAAATGATGTTGCAGAAATGCTAATACTATCTGTTTTTAACTACAGAAACGACTTCAGAAGAATCTGAGTGGGTGTTACGGCCTGCTGAATTGACATGGAAAGACCCAAATGGAAATAGGGCCACACTTCCAACAAAGGCCCAAGACAATGCTGTAGGCCAGTTAAGCTATCCCACAGTTACCACCAATGTAACAATTGATGAGAAACAGTTTGAAATAGGCTCGATGCAGAAGTCTAAAAAGGTCCACAACTCTCTGGATGAGTATCTGGATATAGGCTACCCGAAAATACATATTTGACCCAGGTCTATTTCCCTATATTTTCACAATCCACCATGATCCTATGGTATACCTTTTGTTTTACATATGCCCACTGTCAGGGATGTTATGTATTTCTTACATGGAGAACACGTAAGGATTTTTATTGAGGCTGTAGTTGATCATGATCGTTTGTCTGTCTCTATTACAGGACAACACCATGGATTTCATTGAGTATGTTGCTGCGCTAAACCTTGTGCTTCGAGGACGGCTCGAGGATAAACTCAAGTGGTCTTTCAAGGTGTTTGACAACGATGACAATGGGCGACTGGACAGGCACGAGCTGAGAATAATTATTAGGGTAAGGGTTTGGGCCGAAGTGTGACCTATAGTAACATTCTAAGCCAGTGTTTCTCAACATGGCTCCTGGAAGGGATGTGTTCTACAGCACACTATAGCTCATTATCAATTAGACACTAAGCCGTATATATCTGCTTAGGTCAGGTAACCACTAAACTCAAAGCCTCTGAGAATCAGCTATTTATCAAACAGAAAAACAACAACAAAGTTGAATAAACACATTTATATTGTAGATACTGCACTTTGCCCTTGCATTACCCATATAGTTAAGGTCATACAAAGGCAGAGTGCAGTATCTGCATTTTAGGGGTCATAGATCAAATCAGTGGTCATGGTTGATATGCATAAACATTACTTCATAATAAGATGATACGTCATTGCATTATCACTTATTTACCTACAACCTATTTGGATGGCTAACAAAAATACTTTAAAGACATTTTTCTCAGATTCACTGTTGGCATAGTTACTGTATTGGCAGTATTGGAAGTACTCTAGTTAGAATAATTCAAATGAATTACATTTGGGCCATTTCATTCAGGCTTCTTAATTGGAGCAATTTATAGGGTAATTGAAAATCTGTGTGCACAGTGGCTGTTCAGGTTTGAAGTTGAGAAACCCTGCTCTTGGACTTGAAGGCTGTAGTCTGATGCTCTACTGCTCCCCCGAAGTGTGTACTCGTATACGCCCCCTTATGGATTTAAAAGCATTGAATTGGTGTAAAGAATATGGTAGGAACTTTCTCCAGCCGTCCTTGTACTAACCTAATGATTTAAAATGCACACATGTGGAAGGGTAGGAAATCTCTCAAACCTTTTGAGGAACCAACGTCTGCAAAACGTAACTATAACAGTTGATTGATGTAACATTCCTCTGTTTGGGATGTCTGTAGATCATCTACAAGATAAAGAAAGGTTCTGTCAGTGACGAGGCAGGCCAAATCCACCTTACACCTGAAGAGGTTTGTGACCATATCTTCCAGAAAATTGACGAGAATGGTGACGGTGAGTACTGGAGCACTTATTTGTGTATTTTGACAGCCTTTAGCTTTTACTCTGGCAGGATGGTCATGTGTCAGAAATAATGACATAGTGAGACACTATTAAAAAAGTGACCTATGTATGGCTTGATCTACTCAACCGATGGCGTGGGAAATGGAGGAATTGTTACTTATGAGATCTCAAAAATATGGAGTGAGCTATCGCCTTTAACTAATTCTTGATGATACAGTATAATGACAGAGTGGATACACATTAGGTAGAATAATAAGGATCTCCTTGTTGTCTTTGGTTCCAGGTCAGCTAACTCTGGAGGAGTTTGTGGAGGGGGCAAAGAGAGACCCCTGGGTGCAAAAACTAATACGTCTGGATATCAACCCCAGTTACTGGGTCCACCAGCACTTGAGTGACAGAAAACTCCAAAAGTCCAAAACGATGAACTAAAATGTCCGACAGGGAGGAGGAGGACATTGGTTCTCTCTATTAAAGAAAACAACAACTTCTCTGGTTGAAAACGGCCTGTATTCATTATCATCGACTCTAGTCCCATAAAAGGATAACTTTGATCATAAAGTCAGTATCTCTCAAAATGGGGATTTGCTAGATTTAGGAAATTAATGACGTTGCCAAATCCTTGGATATTTAAGGATTGTGTATGGATTTCAAATATTCCCAGTATACTCACTCTCCGAGGAGTCAGAAAAAAAGCGGATGTTTCCAGTTTTCAGGGATACAGTATTTTCAAACTAACTTCCATTTCCCCTGAAAAACAGACGTGGGAACTTCGCTCAGGCATCTTTTTGCATCTGCTACATTAGGTTAGAGCATCCTGCATGATATTCAATTGTATCAGCAGAATCAACCTACAGCCCATTTCTTTACAGACAGCAGAAATTCCCAATTGAGTTATTAGCATACATCGCCTCCGGGCTTATTTGATTGAGATCTTCTACAATGAGTTTTGAGAAGGAAGCGAGGAGAGAGGACATGAAGAGTATGCAATTGAGATTCTCCTATTCAATTTGCCGGCGCATGCTCTGCAAGGTGTCGAAAGCGTTCCACAGCAATGCTGGCCCATGTTGACTCCAATGCTTCCCAAGTTGGCTGGATGTCATTTTAGGTGGTGGACCATTCTTGACACACAAGGGAAACTGTTGAGCGTGAAAAACCCTGCAGCGTTGCAGTTCTTGACACAAACCGGTGCGCCTAGCACCTACTACAATACCCCGTTCGAAGGCACAAATCTTTTGTCTTGCCCATTCACCCTCTGAATGGCACACATACACATTTCTTGTCTCAGTTGTCTCAAGGGTTAACAATCCTTCTTTAACCTTTCTCCTCCCCTTCATCTACATTGATTGAAGTGGATTTAACAAGGGACATCAATAAGGGTTCATAGCTTTCACTTGGTCAGTCTACGTCATGGAAAGAGAAGGTGTCCTTAATGTTTTCTACACTCTGTGTATATGCCAATATCAAAATAAATGCAATACATTTTTATAACATTAAGATAAGTATTGATACTGTAGTACATGCCCAGCTAGCACTTTTGGTTCATTGGAAGTTGTGGGAACATATGTTTTTGGTTTCCCATTGGTTCTGGGAACGAAGCCATACGTTTCCTGACCGGTACAACTGAATATGTTTTAAATGTTCTGAGAATGGAAATAAAAATGTTTCCTGTTCAGGGAACGTTCATTTTAGTTTGCATGGCAGGTTCTGAGAACATTTTACTATGGTTCACTGAAAGTTTTCCTGGGAGGTTTTATTAACGTTCTGAGAATAGAAATTATAGTTTACTTGAAGGTAACTAAATAATACTCTGAGAACATGTGTCAATAAGACTTTCAATAACACTGCTAGCTTAAATGGTTTTGAACTCCAAGCACAGGTAAGACACATGAAAATGTATCTTCTTAGATATTAATCATATAAACACATTCATTTTTTATTGTGGCATGGTGTCAGTATCAAATCAAATTTATTTATATAGCCCTTCTTACATCAGCTGATATCTCAAAGTGCTGTACAGAAACCCAGCCTAAAATCCCAAACAGCAAGCAATGCAGGTGTAGAAGCACGGTGGCTAGGAAAAACTCCCTAGAAAGGCCAAAACCTAGGAAGAAACCTAGAGAAGAGCCAGGCTATGAGGGGTGGCCAGTCCTCTTCTGGCTGTGCCGGGTGGAGATTATAACAGAACATGGCCAAGATGTTAAAATGTTCATAAATGACTAGCATGGTCAAATAATAATAATCACAGTAGTTGTCGAGGGTGCCACAGGTCAGCACCTTAGGAGTAAATGTCAGTTGGCTTTTCATACTCATTGAGAGTATCTCTACCGCTCCTGCTGTCTCTAGAGAGTTGAAAACAGCAGGTCTGGGACAGGTAGCATGTCCGGTGAACAGGTCAGGGTTCCATAGCCGCAGGCAAAACAGTTGAAACTGGGGGAGTAGGATTCAAACCTATGATCTTCTGTTCTCTATCCATGGAATTAGTCCACTGCGCCACAAGGATGGAGCTATAATCCTTTGTTTTTCTTTACTCATGCAAAGCAGTTCAATTTAGTCTATTCAAACAGACCCCCATTTCAATGGAAACAAGCACACATTAAGTTCAGGTGTGGCCAATTAGTGGTCACAGCCAACACACCTGAACACACTTAACAAGATAGAGGACAGAGGGAGTTTTGTTGACACTGAGAACATAATGCATATGTTGTTAAATAACATTCTTAGAACTAATGTTTACTAATGTTTTCTTAATGTTCTGAGAACATGACTTTAAATAGAATCCTGAGAAAACATGCAGAAAACTTTAAATCAAATCAAATCAAATTTATTTTTATATAGCCCTTCGTACATCAGCTGATATTCTCAAAGTGCTGTACAGAAACCCAGCCTAAAACCCCAAACAGCAAGCAAAGCATGTGAAAGAAGCACGGTGGCTAGGAAAAACTCCCTAGGAAAAACTCCCTAGAAAGGCCAAAAACCTAGGAAGAAACCTAGAGAGGAACCAGGCTATGAGGGGTGGCCAGTCCTCTTCTGGCTGTGCAGGGTGGATATTATAACAGAACATGGTCAAGATGTTAAAATGTTAAAATGTTCACAAATGACCAGCATGGTCAAATAATAATAATCATAGTAGTTGTCGAGGGTGCAAAAAGCACATCCGGTGAACAGGTCAGGGTTCCATAGCCGCAGGCAGAACAGTTGAAACTGGAGCAGCAGCACGGCCAGGTGGACTGGGGACAGCAAGGAGTCATCATACCAGGTAGTCTTGAGGCATGGTCCTAGGGCTCAGGTCCTCCGAGAGAAAGACAGAAAGAGGGAAAGAGAGAATTAGAGAGAGCATGTTTAAATACACACAGGACACCAGATAAGACAAGAGAAATACTCCAGATGTAACAGACTGACCCTAGCCCCCCGACACATAAACTACTGCAGCATAAATACTGGAGGCTGAGACAGGAGGGATCAGAAGACACTGTGGCCCCATCCGATGATACCCCCGGACAGGGCCAAACAGGCAGGATATAACCCCACCCACTTTGCCAAAGCACAGCCCCCACACCACTAGAGGGATGTCTCCAACCACCAACTTACCGTCCTGAGACAAGGCCGAGTATAGCCCACAACGATCTCCGCCATGGCACAACCCAAGGGGGGGGCGCCAACCCAGACAGGAAGACCACGTCAGTGACTCAACCCACTCAAGTGACGCACCCCTCCCATGGACGGCATGGAAGAACACCAGTAGGCCAGTGACTCAGCCCCTGTAAAAGGGTTAGAGGCAGAGAATCCTAGTGGAAAGAGGGGAACCGGCAAGGCAGAGACAGCAAGGGCGGTTCGTTGCTCCAGCCTTTCCATTCACCTTCACACTCCTGGGCCAGACTATACTTAATCATAGGACCTACTGAAGAGATAAGTCTTCAGTAAAGACTTAAAGGTTGAGACTGAGTCTGCGTCTCTCACATTGGTAGGCAGACCATTCCATAAAAATGGAGCTCTATAGGAGAAAGCCCTAACTCCAGCCGTTTGCTTAGAAATTCTAGGGACAATTAGGAGGCCTGCGTCTTGTGACCGTAGCGTACGTGTAGGTATGTACGGCAGGACCAAATCGGAAAGATAGGTAGGAGCAAGCCCATGTAATGCTTTGTAGGTTAGCAGTAAAACCTTGAAATCAGCCCTTGCCTTAACAGGAAGCCAGTGTAGGGAGGCTAGCACTGGAGTAATATGATCAAATTTTTTGGTTCTAGTCAGGATTCTAGCAGCCGTATTTAGCACTAACTGAAGTTTATTTAGTGCTTTATCCGGGTAGCCGGAAAGTAGAGCATTGCAGTAGTCCAGCCTAGAAGTAACAAAAGCATGGATTAATTTTTCTGCGTCATTTTTGGACAGAAAATTTCTGATTTTTGCAATGTTACGTAGATGGAAAAAAGCTGTCCTTGAAACAGTCTTGATATGTTCTTCAAAAGAGAGATCAGGGTCCAGAGTAACGCCGAGTTCCTTCACAGTTTTATTTGAGACAACTGTACAACCATCCAGATTAATTGTCAGATTCAACAGAAGATCTCTTTGTTTCTTGGGACCTAGAACAAGCATCTCTGTTTTGTCCGAGTTTAAAAGTAGAAAGTTTGCAGCCATCCACTTCTTTATGTCTGAAACACAGGCTTCTAGCGAGGGCAATTTTGGGGCTTTACCATGTTTCATTGAAATGTACAGCTGTGTGTCGTCCGCATAGCAGTGAAATTTAACATTATGTTTTCGAATAACATCCCCAAGAGGTAAAATATATAGTGAAAACAATAGTGGTCCTAAAACGGAACCTTGAGGAACACCGAAATTTACAATTGATTTGTCAGAGGACAAACCATTCACAGAGACAAACTGATATCTTTCCGACAGATAAGATCTAAACCAGGCCAGAACTTGTCCATGTAGACCAATTTGGGTTTCCAATCTCTCCAAAAGAATGTGGTGATCGATGGTATCAAAAGCGGCACTAAGATCTAGGAGCACGAGGACAGATGCAGAGCCTCGGTCTGACGTCATTAAAAGGTCATTTACCACCTTCACAAGTGCAGTCTCAGTGCTATGATGGGGTCTAAAACCAGACTGAAGCGTTTCGTATACATTGTTTGTCTTCAGGAATGCAGTGAGTTGCTGTGCAACAGCTTTTTCTAAAATTTTTGAGAGGAATGGTAGATTCGATATAGGCCGATAGTTTTTTATAATTTCTGGATCAAGATTCGGCTTTTTCAAGAGAGGCTTTATTACTGCCACTTTTAGTGAGCTTGGTACACATCCGGTGGATAGAGAACCGTTTATTATGTTCAACATAGGAGGGCCAAGCACAGGAAGCAGCTCTTTCAGTAGTTTAGTTGGAATAGGGTCCAGTATGCAGCTTGAGGGTTTGGAGGCCATGATTATTTTCATCATTGCGTCAAGAGATATAGTACTAAAACACTTTAGTATCTCCCTTGATCCTAGGTCCTGGCAGAGTTGTGTAGACTCAGGACAATGGAGCTTTGGAGGAATACCCAGATTTAAAGAGGAGTGTAATTTGCTTTCTAATGATCATGATCTTTTCCTCAAAGAAGTTCATAAATGTATTACTGCTGAAGTGAAAGCCATCCTCCATTTGCGAAGGCTGCTTTTTAGTTAGCTTTGCGACAGTATCAAAAATAAATTTCGGATTGTTCTTATTTTCCTCAATTAAGTTGGAAAAATAGGATGATCGAGCAGCAGTGAGGGCTCTTCGATACTGCACGGTACTGTCTTTCCAAGCTAGTCGGAAGACTTCCAGTTTGGTGTGGCGCCATTTCCGTTCCAATTTTCTGGAAGCTTGCTTCAGAGCTCGTGTATTTTCTGTATACCAGGGAGCTAGTTTCTTATGACAGATGTTTTTAGTTTTTAGGGGTGCAACTGCATCTAGGGTATTGCGCAAGGTTAAATTGAGTTCCTCGATTAGGTGGTTAACTGATTTTTGTCCTCTGACGTCCTTGGGTAGGCAGAGGCAGTCTGGAAGGGCATCAAGGAATCTTTGGGTTGTCTGAGAATTTATAGCACGACTTTTAATGCTCCTTGGTTGGGGTCTGCATATGGCCCAGGAGGCCTGTAAACAGTAGCTATAAAAAGTGAGTGAGTAGGCTGCATAGATTTCATGACTAGAAGCTCAAAAGACGAAAACGTCATTGTTTTTTTTTTTGTAAATTGAAATTTGCTATCGTAAATGTTAGCAACACCTCCGCCTTTGCCGGATGCACGGGGGGTATGGTCACTAGTGTAACCAGGGGGTGAGGCCTCATTTAACACAGTAAATTCATCAGGCTTAAGCCATGTTTCAGTCAGGCCAATCACATCAAGATTATTATCAGTGATTAGTTCATTGACCATAACTGCCTTGGAAGTGAGGGATCTAACATTAAGTAACCCAATTTTGAGATGTGAGGTATCACAATCTCTTTCAATAATGGCAGGAATGGAGGAGGTCTTTATACTAGTGAGATTGCTAAAGCGAACACCGCCATTTTTAATTTTGCCCAACCTAGATCGAGGCACAGACACGGTCTCAATGGGGAAAGCTGAGCTGACTACGCTGACTGTGCTAGTGGCAGACTCCACTAAGCTGGCAGGCTGGCTAACAGCCTGCTGCCTGGCCTGCACCCTATTTCATTGTGGAGCTAGAGGAGTTAGAGCCCTGTCTATGTTCGTAGATAAGATGAGATCACCCCTCCAGCTAGGATGGAGTCCGTCACTCCTCAACAGGCCAGGCTTGGTCCTGTTTGTGGGTGAGTCCCAGAAAGAGGGCCAATTATCTACAAATTCTATCTTTTGGGAGGGGCAGAAAACAGTTTTCAACCAGCGATTGAGTTGTGAGACTCTGCTGTAGAGCTCATCACTCCCCCTAACTGGGAGGGGGCCAGAGACAATTAATCGATGCCGACACATCTTTCTAGCTGATTTACACGCTGAAGTACTGAAATTTACACGCTGAAGTACTGAAATTCCCACCCAAGAAACATGGTTCTCAGAACATTATGTGCTACCTGGGTATCCTTCACCATTCCCAGAACATTGTGGGAAGGTTGTATAACCATAGGACAACCATGCTCTCACCAAGCTCTTAGAAACATATGCTTCTCAGAATGTTATGTGTTAGCTGGGTACCTTACATATTGTAAAAAAACAACAATATATGCCCAATATACAGTATGTCCAGGTATATGTGGATGTTTTTAACATATGAAATGGTAGAAACAAGTAAGCTTACCAGCCAAGTACTGTGAATGACAATAGAGACCACACACAGTGAGAATGTTGCCATTTCACAAATCATTTCCAGAGTTGCACCCTGGATATTTAAATTGGTTACACTTTTTTTTAATAGTGCCTTTTTTTCACAAATAGCCATTTAAATAATTGATAACTGTTTTTGCTGGCAATTGAGTCATAAGACATTGTTGGTGGAAGATAATTCACAAGAACTTCAGGTAAATTATCTTTGAATACGGAGTACTGATATTTAATATTATTTAGATATGTTTTGAATTTAGTTTTGAATATTCAATAGTTTAGAATCTTGAAATGTGTTCTTGATTTTGAAATCTTGATCATTAATAAGTGCCAAATGTTAGTATGTGGTCATACTAAAGTCAAAATAGTTACCATGTTTTTACATGGTTGTCTATGGCACTGCAATTGAAGTGATAGCTTTGGATCAACCTGTAAAACAAACCTTCTATTAAGGCAAGTCATCCAGGTCCTGACTCCTGAGGCAGCAAAGCATCCCCCAACCATCACACTACCACCACCATGCTTGACAGTTGGTATGAGGTTCTTACTGTGGATTGCAGTGTTTTGTTTTCGCCATGCACAACGGGACCCATGACGTCCAAAAAGTTATAATTTTGAATCATCTGTCCATAGAATATTCTTCCAAGGGTTCTTGATGATCATCCAGGTGCTTCTTGGCAAACTTGAGTCAACTTTTTGGACGACATGGGTTTTGGAATGGCCTAGTCGAGTTCATGCTTGAAAACCCACAAATGTCGCTGAGTTACAGAAGTTCTGCAAGCAAGAGTGGGACAAAATTCCTTCACAGCAATGTGAGAGACTGATCAACAACTACAGGAAGTGTTTGCTTGCAGTCATTACAGCTAAAGGTGGCACAACCAGTTATTGAGTGTAAGGGGGCAATTACTTCTCACACAGGAGAATTGGGTGTTGAATAACTGAGTTTAACCTGTCAGGGAACCTGGGACGCTTGCGCCCCACCCTAGCCAACAGCCAGTGGAATCGCGTCGCGCGAAATACAAATACCTCATAAATGCTATAACTTCAATTTCTCAAACATATGACTATTTTACACCATTTTATAGATACACCTCTCCTGAATCGAACCACGTTGTCCGATTTCAAAAAGGCTTTACAGCAAAAGCAAAACATTAGATTATGTTAGGAGAGTACCCTGCCAAAAAAAATCACACTGCCATTTTCAAAGCAACTAGCATGCATCACAAATACTCAAAACACAGCTAAATGCAGCACTAACCTTTGACAATCTTCATCAGATGACACTCCTAGGACATCATGTTACACAATACATGCATTTTTTGTTCGATAAAGTTCATATTTATATATAAAAACAGCATTTTACATCGGCGCGTGACGTTCAGAAAATATTTTCCCTCAAATGCTTCCGGTGAATCAGCGCTACAATTTACAAAATTACTATTCGAAAACATTGTTAAAATGTAATATTGTCATTCAAAGAATTATAGATTAACATCTCGTGAATGCAACCGCATTGCCAGATTTAAAAATAACTTTACTGGGAAATCACACTTTGCAATAAACGAGGTGGTATGCTCAGAAAAATAGGCTAGAAGATACAGGTTAGCGCCATCTTGGAACCATCTAAAATCAAATATACTATTGTAAATATTTCCTTACCTTTGATTATCTTCATCAGAAGGCACTTCCAGGAATCCCAGGTCCACAACAAATGTAGTTTTGTTCGAAAAAGTTAATAATTTATGTCCCAATAGCTCCTTCTTGTTAGCGCGTTCCGAAGGCTACTCATAATGTACTGAAGCGTGCGGGACTTGTCGTCACGAATGTGCAAAAAATATATATTTATGTTCGTTAAAACATGTCAAACGTTGTATAACATAAATCTTTAGGGCCTTTTTCAACCAGAGCTTCAATAATATTCAAGGCGGACGATTGCATTGTCTTACTAAACGTTTCGGAATGAGAGGGTACCCATGGGCGCCCGCGTCATAGTAGTAATGGCCCTCCCCCTATGACCAACTTTCCAGGCCTCTCGTTCAGTCAGTTTTTACCGGAGAAGACTCAAACCACTTTGTAAAGACTGTTGACATCTAGTGGAAGCCTTAGGAAGTGAATGAATCCTAAATGAATCCTAACTCACGGTGTGTTTCATAGGCAAAGTGTTGAAGGTGATTCCACAAATCAGATTTCCACTTCCTGCATGGAATCTTCTCAGGTTTTGGCCTGCCATATGAGTTCTGTTATACTCACAGACACCATTCAAACAGTTTTTGAAACTTTAGAGTGTTTTCTATCCAAATCTACTAATTATATGCATATTCTAGTTACTGGGCAGGAGTAGTAACCAGATTAAATCGGGTACCTTTTTTATCCGGCCGTGCAAATACTGCCCCCTATCCCCAACAGGTTTTAAGCATAACAAAAAGTGTTTATACTTAAATTAAACAGGTATAATTTTTTGGGGTTGTTTGTAAACTCAGGTTCCCTTTATCTAATATTAGGTTTTGGTTGAAGATCTGACACCATTCAGTATCAAAAATATGTAAAAATAGAGAAAATCAGAAAGGGGCAAATACTTTTTCACGGCACTGTATCTGTTTTACAGTTTCAAAATGAAAGCACCTTATGTATCTAGTCACCCCATTTGAAGATGTCATAAGTATTTGTACAAATTCACTTATAGTGTATTACATTTTGTCAAAATGTAGTATTTGGTCCCATATTCCTAGCACGCAATGACTGCATCAAGCTTGTGTGTCACGTCCTGACCAGTATAGGGGTTATTTGTGATTGTAGTTTGGTCAGGACGTGGCAGAGGGTATTTGTTTTATGTGGTTCGGGGTGGTAATTTGTTTAGAAGGGTGTTTGATTTATTATTTCCGGGTTTTGGGTTATGTTCTATGTTTTTGTATTTCTATGTTCTTTCTAGTTTAGTAATTTCTATGTTAGGTAATTGGGTGTTGGACTCTCAATTGAAGGCAGGTGTTTGTAGTTGCCTTTGATTGAGAGTCCTATATATAGGGATGTGTTTTGTTTGTTAATTGTGGGTAGTTGTTTTTGCATTGCGTTGGTGTAGCCTGCAAAACTGTTTCCTGTCGTCGTTTCTTTGTTTATTGTTTTTTGGTGTTCACATTTAATAAATTATAATGTTGAGCACGCAACCCGCTGCGCCTTGGTCCTCTCTTCACGAAGACAGCCGTTACAGAACTACCCACCAAAAATGGACCAAGCAGCGGAGAAAGGAGCAAAGGGAATTACAGGTGGACTATAGGGAGCAGCACCTGGAGTGGAGGAAGCAACACGCTCGGGAGGAGATGGCATCCTGGTCGCTGGAGGAGTTGGAGTCAAGAATTGACTGGACATGGGAACAATTATTGGACCACTGTGATAACCTGCCTGGGAGGCAGGTAGAGCATGAGAGGCAGCCCCAATATTTTTTTTGGGGGGGGGCACACGGGTAGTTTGGCCGGGCGAGGATTAAGTCCCAAGCCAAATCCCCGTGTTTTTTCCAAACGACCAGTGACTGGACAGGTCCCGTGCTTTGGGGTGATGGGTGCTGTGACGAGGCCGGGTATTTTCAGGCCGGTACGTGCAGTACCAGCGCCCCGCATGTGCCAGGGGAAAGTGGGCATCCAGCCAGTAGGGGTGATGCCAGTCCTGCGCTAGAGACCGCCAGTGCGCCTCTACGGTCCAGTGTTTCCCACTACACGCACTAGCCTTGAGGTGCGTGTCTCCAGGCTGGCATGTCCAGTACCAGCATCACGCATCAAGCTTCCAGTGAGTCAGCCCAGTCCAACTCAGCCTGTTCCAGCTCCTCGCACTAGCCCTGAGGTGCGTGTCCCCAGGCTGGTACCTCCACTACCAGCCCCACGCATCAGGCTTACAGTGCCTCGTCCAGAGTATCCGGCAACAGTGCCTCGTCCAGAGTATCCGGCAACAGTGCCTCGTCCAGAGTATCCGGCAACAGTGCCTCGTCCAGAGTATCCGGCAACAGTGCCTCGTCCTGAGTATCCGGCAACAGTGCCTCGTCCAGAGTGTCCGGAACCAGGTTAGACTGCCCCACTGTCCGGAACCAGGTGAGACGGCCCACTGTCCGGAACCAGGGGAGACGGCCCACTGTCCGGAACCAGGGGAGACAGCCCACTGTCCGGAACCGGGTGAGTCTGCCTGCGACCCGGAACTGGGTGAGTCTGCCGTCAGTCCGGAGCCGCCAGTGCCGCCCGCCAGTCCGGAGCCGCCAGAGCCACCCGCCAGTCCGGAGCCGCCAGAGCCGCCCGCCCGCCAGGCCAGAGCCACCCGCCAGTCCGGAGCCGCCAGAGCCACCCGCCAGTCCGGAGCCGCCAGGGCCGCCCGCTAGTCTGGAGCCGCCAGGGTCGCCCGCCAGCCGGGCGCAGCCAGGGGAGCCACCTAAGTGGGCTAAGCCAAGGGTGGAGCGGGGTCCACGTCCCGCACCTGAGCCACCTCCAGTATAGGTGGGTTGGGGAGGGGGGTTGTAGCACAGGTACCGTCGTTGACGGCAGCCACCCTCCCTTCCCTCCCTTTAGTTAGGGGTTTATTTTTTTTATTTTTTGTTGTTGAGGTGCTTCCGGGGTCTGCACCTTTAGGGGGGGTACTGTCACGTCCTGACCAGTATAGGGGTTATTTGTGATTGTAGTTTGGTCAGGACGTGGCAGAGGGTATTTGTTTTATGTGGTTCGGGGTGGTGGTTTGTTTAGAAGGGTGTTTGATTTATTATTTCCGGGTTTTGGGTTATGTTCTATGTTTTTGTATTTCTATGTTCTTTCTAGTTTAGTAATTTCTATGTTAGGTAATTGGGTGTTGGACTCTCAATTGAAGGCAGGTGTTTGTAGTTGCCTTTGATTGAGAGTCCTATATATAGGGATGTGTTTTGTTTGTTAATTGTGGGTAGTTGTTTTTGCATTGCGTTGGTGTAGCCTGCAAAACTGTTTCCTGTCGTCGTTTCTTTGTTTATTGTTTTTTGGTGTTCACATTTAATAAATTATAATGTTGAGCACGCAACCCGCTGTGCCTTGGTCCTCTCTTCATGAAGACAGCCGTTACATTGTGACTACAAACTTGTTGGATGCATTTGCAGTTCGATTTGGTTGTGTTTCAGATTATGTTGTGCCCAATATAAATTAATGGTAAATAATGTATTACGTCATTTTGGAGACACTTTTAATGTAAATAAGAATAAAATGTTTCTGAACATGTATACATTAATGTGGATGCTACCATGATTACGAATAATCATGAATGAATGGTGAATAATGATGAGAGAGTTAGAGGTGTAGGGGAGTGTATGTATGTGTATTATACAATAGTATTTTCCAAACACAGTATAATGCACTCGTTGTAATGGTATAACTTGTGCTCCTGATTCTTGTGCTGCTCTGAATGGAGTGTAAGGTGTTGGGGACTGAGAAGCTGTTTCATGTGTTATAACATATTAAAGATCTGTCTGAATGCACTGGACAGGTTCTTTATGAATGCACACTTAACACAACTACTCAACCTGAACACGTGAGAAGGGCCAGGTTTCCCCTTTAACTACGGGGATGGATAACTTTAACTTTGGCATCTCTGACTGGGGGGAGGAGCTTAATGTTCTCACCTTATGTAAATGCCTATGTGTCTTTGACCCAGGTTACCCAGAACAATCCTAAAACTCTTTTCAACGTTTTAAATGATCTTGTTTGTAATCCATTGGTGTCCTGTGAAGATATTTAATTGATTGCTGAGAAGAAAATTCTAGAGGCATAAAAAATATTTTCACAACATGAAATTAATAAAGGGTCTCGGGAGAAGTTACCCCAGAAAAAAAACATGCCCCATATGGGGCTCTAACATGCAACATTCCACTACCCTCATTCCCCATAGTGCCCAGATTCTTGAGCAAAGGGACAAAACTAAGAGCGTGTGGCTGCCCTCTGGTGGACGAATCGGGAAGTCAGACGTATAACTCCCTAGGACAGAAGTCAAATAACAGAGTCTGCTGCTTGGGTTACCCAGCTACACAATTTATTTTACAGTAATGTCGTTCACACACCTTTTTAAATATAGTGAATAGTATACTATTATTTACCCAACTTTTTTCCCACTAGGTATATCCCTGTCACTTACCACTATACAGCCCAGCCTGAGATACGATAATCCAATAGTCTAAGCCCTTCTTCTGCCACGCACTCATTAGGCAAGGATCAAGTCGCAATCTCCTCCCAATCAAAAGCTGTTTCATCACCATTGGCTATCAGACATCCCCAGAACAAAAGATCTGGTCAACTAATAACATCTCTATTTCAACATAATGTTTGTGTAATTATGGTGAGCATCAGCATAGCACACCATAGCTGTGCTGGGTGAATTTGCTATGTTTCTTCAATGTAATCAGTTTAGGTCTCATTTTAATGTAGGGTGTCAAGGATTCATTTCAAGTTAAATTCATGTTAGTTGAAAACAGAATCAAATATCAACCAATGTTGGAAAATGTTCTGTCTTTGCCTGGTGGCCTGTTGTTTTTACCCATAGAGTTAAATACCAAGTGTCTGTTTGCTAGGACACAACAGTACAACCTCATTATACTGAACCTATCCTCAGGTCTAATCCAGTCTGAAGAGGTGGAGAAAGTCATTACTACCTTATTCATTACTACATTTAGCTAACATTAGATAATTGATACAGAGATTCTTACCTTTGCCTCGATTTGGCAGTCTGTCCAGATCATGGCATTAGTAGATATTTATGATAGCCATATTAGCAGCTAATTAGCATTTCATTTTGGGGAGTAACTACAGGCAAATATATTGATAAGGCACCTTGTCCTGGAGAGATTTACACGGTTATCAAAACGTCACGCCAGGGTAAGCCTACACAAAATGCAGCCCTTATTTTAAGTGTTTCTAAAATCTCCTATGGGAAACATTGATGGTGGGAAAACGATTGGAACAGTTTCCCTGTTTGACCGCTAGGTTTTATGGGTATTATGGCTCATACTGTCATTCTCTATTGCCACACCTGTAGGGAATCGTAGGAACAGCCCCTGCTTGGCAGTGCAATTTTGACTGATTAAAGTCAAATCATAGGCTTTCAGCATCACCAGTCTGGTATCCATTAGGTTAGGACACCATCAGCCTCAAGCCACCGTACACCACGTCATCGAGCCACAGTCACCTTTCACCAACCACGGCCAAAACACTGCCAAGCCAATTACAAACTCCAGACAATTACTATGTATACCATTAACACCAACCAGGTACCATACCTCAGTTTAACCACGTAGAGGCACTATTCTGTTTTCTGTGATTTAACTGTATGTCTACACAACCAAAACAGCACAGGGTCTCTCTGTGGTCATTTGGATGCTATTGCACCAAGGCTTGTGGTTTTGCTTTGAGTGACCTCACAGCAGTCTTTCCTATAGCTCTGTGTTGGCTGGCTTCCAGTGGTAGGTGAGAGGTGGTGGTGGTCTAACCTGGCTTTTGTTATGCAACACCTGGCCAGTAATAGCACTAATGCCATTTAAGGTATTGCTATACGAGTATCTAAGCCTTTAGGACACTAGTACAGATGTAGGATTTTAGCCAATTTGCTACAGCAGGAAAATAATCCTGCAGCAACAGGAAATGTGAATTATATGTGGATTATAATTAATGGCTATTTTTGTAGGGGTTGACACACTTAGGCAAATCAAGTCTGAAACTTGAAAGTGGAAATTACACATTTTAGAAGTATTTTTAAAACTCATACACTTCTGTGCAGGAAAATCCAACGCAACAAAGAGAGATGAAATTATGATCCTACATCTGTACGTGTACTATACTGGGCATCTGAAGGAAACAGTCCTACTTCCATGACTTGAATACTCTGGATGGTCTATTTCAAGCAGAGAGAACCCTCACACACCCTATTGACTACAGATGTATAGAAGGCCTAAATCTGACAAAAGGTGTTTTTTGCTATGATGCATTTTTTCTTTGCTTTAAAAAAATAGTTGTAGTGTAGTGCAGGCCAGAAATGTCCAGTCAAACTGACACCACATCTGGATTTCTTCTTCTTAACGAGAATCATTCTTTTTTTCTAAGACAATTTATGAAATGTTTTCATATTTAACAAAATGTGCCCAATGCTGCAACAACAAATAAAGTACAAAAACAATAACTAACAACACAAACTAACAAACTAACAAACTAACAAACTAACATACCATACCATAACTAACAACACAAACTAACAAACTAACAAAAACTAACAAACTAACAAACTAACATACCATACCATAACTAACAACACAAACTAACAACTAACAAAAACTAACATACCATAACTAACAACACAAACTAACAAACTAACAAAAACTAACAAACTAACATACCATACCATAACTAACAACACAAACTAACAAACTAACAAACTAACATACCATACCATAACTAACAACACAAACTAACAAACTAACAAATTAACATACCATACCATAACTAACAACACAAACTAACAAACTAACAAAACTAACATACCATAACTAACAACACAAACTAACAAACTAACAAAAACTAACAAACTAACATACCATACCATAACTAACAACACAAACTAACAAACTAACAAACTAACATACCATACCATAACTAACAACACAAACTAACAAACTAACAAACTAACAAACTAACATACCATACCATAACTAACAACACAAACTAACAAACTAACAAAAACTAACAAACTAACATGCCATACCATAACTAACAAAACAAACTAACAAACTAACAAAAACTAACAAACTAACATACCATACCATAACTAACAACACAAACTAACAAACTAACAAAAACTAACAAACTAACATACCATACCATAACTAACAACACAAACTAACAAACTAACAAAAACTAACAAAACTAACATACCATACCATAACTAACAACACAAACTAACAAACTAACATACCATACCATAACTAACAACACAAACTAACAAACTAACAAACTAACAAACTAACATGCCATACCATAACTAACAACACAAACTAACAAACTAACAAAAACTAACAAACTAACATACCATACCATAACTAACAACACAAACTAACAAACTAACAAAAACTAACAAACTAACATACCATACCATAACTAACAACACAAACTAACAAACTAACAAAAACTAACAAACTAACATACCATACCATAACTAACAACACAAACTAACAAACTAACATACCATACCATAACTAACAACACAAACTAACAAACTAACAAACTAACAAACTAACATACCATACCATAACTAACAACACAAACTAACAAACTAACAAAAACTAACAAACTAACATACCATACCATAACTAACAACACAAACTAACAAACTAACAAAAACTAACAAACTAACATACCATACCATAACTAACAACACAAACTAACAAACTAACATACCATACCATAACTAACAACACAAACTAACAAACTAACAAAAACTAACAAACTCAACCATACCATAACTAACAACACAAACTAACAAACTAACAAAAACTAACAAACTAACATACCATACCATAACTAACAACACAAACTAACAAACTAACATACCATACCATAACTAACAACACAAACTAACAAACTAACATACCATACCATAACTAACAACACAAACTAACAAACTAACAAACTAACAAACTAACATGCCATACCATAACTAACAACACAAACTAACAAACTAACATACCATACCATAACTAACAACACAAACTAACAAACTAACAAAAACTAACAAACTAACATACCATACCATAACTAACAACACAAACTAACAAACTAACATACCATACCATAACTAACAACACAAACTAACAAACTAACATACCATACCATAACTAACAACACAAACTAACAAACTAACAAAAACTAACAAACTAACATACCATACCATAACTAACAACACAAACTAACAAACTAACAAAAACTAACAAACTAACATACCATACCATAACTAACAACACAAACTAACAAACTAACAAAAACTAACAAACTAACATACCATACCATAACTAACAACACAAACTAACAAACTAACAAAAACTAACAAAACTAACATACCATACCATAACTAACAACACAAACTAACAAACTAACATACCATAACATAACTAACAACACAAACTAACAAACTAACAAAAACTAACAAACTAACATACCATAACTAACAACACAAACTAACAAACTAACAAAAACTAACAAACTAACATACCATACCATAACTAACAACACAAACTAACAAACTAACATACCATACCATAACTAACAACACAAACTAACAAACTAACAAAAACTAACAAACTAACATACCATACCATAACTAACAACACAAACTAACAAACTAACATACCATACCATAACTAACAACACAAACTAACAAACTAACAAACTAACAAACTAACATACCATACCATAACTAACAACACAAACTAACATACCATAACTTTCTGATAAGTGATACTTCATGGACATGATACTTCTTTATGTACCTTTAAGGAGAAGCAAGAATTGCTCCCATATCTCTTTGGAGTCTGTATTACTTTTCTCCAGCCTTTTGGCTAACATAATCCCATAAAATGTTGTATTTTATCAACAAATCCATCCATTCTGTGAACACTGGCTCATTAGAGCACTTTTCTTTTCTGTCACCAGAAAGGCAAGAATCTTCCTTTAGGGAGGCATTCTGTGATTCCAAAAATAACAAAGCCAACCGACAATGTAACCAGCTGACATTAGGACTGACATCCTCCTGAGTCCTAACAAGTCCTTGTTGTCCTCTCTAATGGACATTTGTTTTTGGTCCGTGTCGCTAAAGGTCATACATGCCACTGTGTTAGGACCTGTTGTGGCTTTGAGAAGACATTCTGGGCTTTTCACGTGGGGGTGTCACCTTCATCATTTTTTCTTTCTGGTTTTTCAAAATGGCTACCATCACAATTACCATCAAAATTAGCACATTTTATGCCAAGTGTGTGTAATTGTGTAATTCAAATTTTTGTGAGTTTGTTACTCAAATTGTTTCTAATAGATACATATCTCAGTAATAGATTGGTGAGTTTTCAGAGCAGTGTAATATTTTTTAAATATCAAACACATTAAATAGGAGCTTAAGAGCCTGTTAATACATGTCCTCTGTATTGGACAGCAGGATGAAATACCTATGGTTTTTACCTACTGTCCCGTTTACTGCAATGTAAAAAAAAACATATTTACTATCAACTGAGTCAATTGAGTCCTGAGTCCTAATGGCCACTACAGTGCACATACATTTTTCTACACTTCAAACTCATCATTAAGCTTGAGTCCCTGGGTCTTGACCCCGCCCTGTGCAACTGGGTCCTGGACTTCCTGACGGGCCGCCCCAGGTGGTGAAGGGTAGGAAACAACATCTCCACTCCACTGAGCCTCAACATTGGGGCCCCAAAAGGGTGCGTGCTCAGCCCCCTCCTGTACTCCTTGTTCACCCACGACTGCGTGGCCATGCACGCCTCCAACCCAATCATCAAGTTTGCAGACGACACACCAGTGGTAGGCTTGATTATCAACAATGACAAGACAGCCTACAGGGAGGAGGTGACTTAGTGTCCTGCCTAGCAGTAAAGATACAATGTTTGTATTGATGTGTAGGAGGAGACTCAGATTAGGAGAACGGGTTAAACATCAGTATGTGTCTGAAAATGTCTTTCTCTAATGCAGCTGTATTGACCCTCTGGGAAGAATAAACTTGGTTTAAACTTTCGTAGTGTCCATCAAGGTTTTACTCTGAGAATTAGAACCTAACATTAGGCACTCTAATGTTTCCAACTGTCACACCCCATCAGAACCCTAAATATAAGCTTTTCTTTACTCCATTGCTTTTTGTTGTTGTTGTTTTTAAAATATGTTTGTGTGCATGTCTGGCACTATTACATGTATGTGTGTGTTCTTGTATGTGTTTATTTTAATGAGAGTGTGTACAAACACCTGTACGGCATCAGCCTCAGGCAAACTGGCATTAGTTGTAAAAACACTGCCACTTAGTGTCATTCAAATGTACTTTTATTATGTATTATTTTGACTTTTCTTTTCTTTTATCTTTGACCATCATTCTCTCTCTCACACAGCAACTCCACTCCCACTTGTCTCCAATTCCACATACCAACCCTCAGCTTCCCTCAGCCCATCCCATCTATCTCTGCTGGCCACCCACTTCGGGTTTCTACGCAACACATATCTTTCAACTATGCTGTGATGTTTAACGTACAATTTCAATCTATATAATCGAATAGAATCCACAGATTGCGAGTTGAAGATAAATACTTTTACTAAGAGTATTAGTATATTAGTAATTGACTAACCTGGTCTCTCCAGATCTCCTAACAGTACTATTTCTAGGGTAAACTTTAGATCAATGCTATGCATTTTCGGCCATTCCTGAACCTGAGACCAGAAACAGGCTACCTGAGGGCAATACCAAAATAAATGGTCTATTGATTCTGTATCCTCACAACAAAATCTGCAGAGCTTCAATGATTTTACGCCCCAAATATTCAACATTTTGTTAGTGGCAAGAATTCTATATAAACATTTTAGCTGAAAAGCACAGTCTTGAATCTTGCGTTGTTTTATATATCAACTTTATACACCCTGTACCATGGAATCGGTATCATCAAAAATCTCTTCCCAACTATTTTGCAATCTGTATGGCACAGTTGTCAACATCCTGGACCTCAAATGAAACTGGTATACTTTCCTATTTATGCTATTTTTATTCCTTCTGTAATGTGCGTCGTTGTGAAGAGACCAAGGCACCATCATCTTTGTAATTTAATGGAAAAATGAACACTTTACAAATAAACAAAACGACTGCCAACAGTTCTGTCAGGATAACTAGAACTAAACAGAAATTAACTACCCACAAAACCCAAAGGAAAACAGGCTGCCTAAGTATGGCTCCCAATCAGAGACAATGATCTACAGCTGTCCCTGATTGAGAACCATACCCGGCCAAAAACAAAGAAATACAAAACATAGAAAAAAGGACATAGAATGCCCACCCTAGTCACACCCTGGCCTAACCAAAATAGAGAACAAAAACCTCTCTATGGCCAGGGCGTGACAGTATCCCCCCCCCCAAAGGTGCGGACTCTGGCCGCAAAACCTGATTCTAAAGGGGAGGGTGCGGGTGGGCCTTCCTTACGGCGGCGGTTCTGGTGCGGGACATGGACCCCGCTCCACCTTCGGCTTGGCCCACTTAGGTGGTGCCTCTGGAGTGGGGGCCCTCGCCGCCGACCTCAGACTGGGGACCCTCGCAGCGGGCCCCGGACAGGCGGGCGACTCTGGCAGCGCCGGACTGGCGGGCGACTCTGGCAGCGCCGGACTGGCGGGCGACTCTGGCAGCGCCGGACTGGCGGGCGACTCTGGCAGCGCCGGACTGGCCTGGCGACTCTGGCAGCGCCGGACTGGCGGGCGACTCTGGCACAGGACGCACCAGGCTGGGGAGACATGCAGGAGGCCTGGCTCTGGGAGCAGGCACAGGACACCAGGCTGGGGAGACATGCAGGAGGCCTGGCTCTGGGAGCAGGCACAGGACTCACCAGGCTGGGGAGACACACAGGAGGCCTTGTCCTTGACCGAGGCACCGTATACCCTGGGCCATGGAGGCGCACTGGAGGTCTCGAGCTGAGAGCCTGCACAACCCGTCCTGGCTGGATGGTGACCTTGGCCCGGCACGTGCGGGGCGCAGGTACAGGACGCACTGGGCTGTGCCGACGCACTGGAGACATAGTGCGCAGAGCTGGTGCAGGATATCCTGGCCCGAGGAGACGCACTGGAGGTCTGGAGAGTAGTAGGACTGGCCCAATCCTTCCTGGTTGGATCCTCACCCTAGCCCGGCAGATGCGGGGAGCTGGGATGTAACATCCCGGGCTGTGACCACGCACTGGAGACACCGTGCGCTCCACCGCATAACACGGTGTCTGACCAGTACAACGCACGCCACGGTAAGCACGGGGAGCTGGCTCAGGTCTCCAACCTGACTCTGCCACACTCCCCGTGTGCCCCCCCCAAATTATTTTTGGGGCTGCCTCTCGGGCTTCCTTGCCAGCCGTGTTCCCTCATACCGTTGCCGTTGGTCCTTCCTTCCTACTGCCTCCACTCTCCTGGCTGCCTCCAGCTGTTCCCATGGGAGGCGATCCCTTCCGGCCAGGATCTCTTCCCACGTGTAGGATCCCTTGCCGTCCAGGATGTCCTCCCATGTCCAGTCCTCTTTTCCACGCTGCTTGGTCCGCTTGTGGTGGGTAGTTCTATAACGTGCGTTGTTGTGAAGAGACCAAGGTGCAGCGTGGAATTTGTTCATCTTTGTAATTTAATGGAAAAATGAACACTTTACAAATAAACAAAACGACTGCCAACAGTTCTGTCAGGATAACTAGAACTAAACAGAAATTAACTACCCACAAAACCCAAAGGAAAACAGGCTGCCTAAGTATGGCTCCCAATCAGAGACAACAATCTACAGCTGTCCCTGATTGAGAACCATACCCGGGCCAAAAACAAAGAAATAGAAAATATAGAAAAAAGGACATAGAATGCCCACCCTAGTCACACCCTGGCCTAACCAAAATAGAGAACAAAAATCTCTCTATGGCCAGGGCGCGACACCTCTGCCAGTTTTGATCCTTTATATTGGGCAGACAGACCAGTTCCCTACCTCCTCCCGCTGCCACCATTTTTGTGGCAATGGTGTAATCAATTGGTTGTACTCTTGGATTGAGCAGACCTTCCCGTACAATTCTGATAACTCCATGAAGGACATAACTCTACCATTACAAGTTACAATTCCATTTAAGAACAAATACCCTTTTCAAACATCTTTCCCATAAATACAGGTATTTTATCAACCAGCACATTTGAGTTCAGCCATAATATTTGTTGTAATATTTGTTCTCTTTTCAGGGGGATGAAATTGAAATTGTAGCCAGCTCTGCAATGCTTGTTTGAAAAAGAGAGATACTTTGAAAAAAGTATAATTTTCAATTAATCGAAAATGAGACATGGTGTAACAGGGGTCGTAGAAAGGGGACCAAGGCGCAGCGTGTAGAGTGCTCATAATTACTTTTAATGAATATACTTGAACAAAATGACCGAAAACAGTTCCATCAGGTGACATACACTAAAAAGAAAACTACCCACAAAACCCAGGAAGAAAAACCCCTACTTAAATATGACCTCTAATCAGAGGCAACGAGGATCAGCTGCCTCCAATTAGAGATCAACCCAAACAATCCCAACATAGAAATAGAAAAACTAGAACTTAAACATAGAAATAGAAAACATAGAAAAACACAAAAACACCCCATGTCACGCCCTGACCTACTCTACTATAGAAAATGACATCTTACTAGGGTCAGGACGTGACACATGGCAATCTGCACAAAGGCAAAAAGGCCATTTTTAAACAATGGATGAGCTTTTCTTAGTCATTTACTCTAGAACCATTTAGGGTTCAAATAAAACTTTTGAATGAGTGAAGCTTTTAGAGAGAGGTTTAGTGCTTTTATATTTATGTCACGGATTATGTTGTGGTGTTGCAGGGAAGACCAAAATGCAGCAGGTATATGGATACTCATTCTTTTCATTCACAAAAAGAGTAAGGCATCCACAGAAAAAACAAAACAATAAATGATACTCACAACTAACAACAGTGTGGCAGGCTCAACAAGCAGTGCTCACAAACAATCTCCCACAAAAGACAAACACAAACTACTATACGGGACTCTCAATCAAAGGCAAATAGACAACACCTGCCTTCAATTGAGAGTCCCAACCCCAATTAACCAAACATAGACATACAACCAGCTAGATCAACATAGAAATACATAAACAAGGAACAGTGCCCAAAAACCCCGGAATACATAAATCAAATCCCCTACAACAAACACACCACCCCGAACCACATAAACCAAATACCCTCTGCCACGTCCTGACCAAACTACAATGACAATTAACCCTTATACTGGCCAGGACGTGACAATTTAATAATCCCAACCCAGACAATTCATATTCATTATATAGATAGGCTCGTTTTATTTTGTCTGGTTTAGCGTCCCAAATAAAGCGAAATATTTTTTGCTCATATGATTTGAAAAAGTAATCATCAGGAGTAGGCAGCGCCATAAGTAAGTGAGTAAACTGAGATATGACTAAGGAGTTAATCAGGGCAATTTTTCCATAAATAGACAGGTATTTACCTCTCCATGGTTGCAGGATCTTGTCTATTTTTACAAGTTTTCTATTGAAATTCATTGTGGAGAGCTTATTTATATCTTTCGTGATATGAATACCGAGTATGTCTACTTCACCATCAGCCCATTTTATAGGTAAGCTACAGGATAATGTAAAAGTTGTATTTTTTAAGGATCCAATACGTAATATTGTACATTTATCATAATTAGGTTTTAGTCCATAGAGTACAGAAAAGTTATCTAGATCTTTAATGAGACATTGCAGGGATCTAGCTTGCGGACTTAACATAAAACTTGAGTCATCGGCATACATGGACACCTTTGTTTTTAAGCCTTGGATTTCTAATCCTCTAATGTTGTTATTGGATCTGATTTTAATAGCTAACATTTCGATGGCCATTACGAATAGATATGGTGACAGCGGACACCCTTGTTTAACTCCTCTTGACAATTCAAAACTCTCTGAGAAGTAGCCGTTATTTACTATTTTACACCAGGGGTTGCTATACATTATTTTTTACCCATTTTATAAGAGAATTACCGAAATTTTAAAAATCCAGGCATTTATAAATAAAATCCAGTCTTACTTTATCAAATGCCTTTTCAAAATCCACTATAAATACCATTCCTGGCTTCTTATATGTTTCATGATGTTCTATTATTTCTAGTAGTTGTCGTATATTATCTCCAATGTATCGTCCATGTAAAAAACCTGTCTGATCAGGATGAACAATACCTGGTAAAACCCTTTTAATTCTGAGTGCTATGCATTTTGCTAGTATTTTTGCATCACAACATTGAAGTGTAAGGGGCCTCCAGTTTTTTAGATAGACTGGGTCTTTATATTTGCCATCTGGGTCTTGTTTTAATAATAGAGAAATCAGACCTTCCTGCTGAGTACCTGACAGACTACCATTTCTATAGGAGTAGTTAAAACAATCTAACAATGGAGCTTTTAGTACATCAAAAATACTTGATATACCTCTACCGGTATACCATCAAGCCCTGGGGTTTTTCCAGACTGAAAGGATTTAATTGCCTCAAAAAGTTCTTCCTCTGTAATTTGGCTTTCGCACTGATCTTTCTGTACATTTGTTCATTTTCCATTTTATATATTATTTGGAAAGAATTCCTTACCATAATCTTCATTCAGTGGGAGAGGATGAGACACAAAAGAGAACATCTGCCTAAAATAATTAGCTTCCTCTTTTAAAATGTATATTCGGAGAATCATAGATGACTCCGTCTTCAGTAACGAGTTTCTGCAAATTCTTTTTGTTAGCGTTCCTGTATTGGAGATTCAGGAAGAATTTTGTGCATTTTTCTCCATATTCCATCCAGTTTGCTTTATGTTTGTAATAGATTACATTAGATCGTTCTTGAATAAGTTCCTCAAGTTCTTTTTGTTTTTCCTCTAACTTATTTTGTATCTCTGTAGTATCGTTTTTATTGCTATCTACCTGTACTATTAGTTCATGGATTTCTCTTGTTAGTCTTGTCTCTTTAGCCAGAAACTGCTTTTTTATTATTGATGAATATTGAATTGAATGACCCCTGAAGGTACATTTAAAGGTATCCAAAACAATAAGGGGATTTGCTGAACCTATATTATACTGGGAAAATGCAGTTATAAATTATTTTGTCTTAGTTAAAAATAAGTTGTCCTCTGTAAAGGGATTTATATGTTTGAATGTAATGATTAAATAATTCTACCCTGAGACTTAACTATTAGGGATATGGTCTATATAGCATGTGGAATGAGTAACTAAAGGGTTAAACATAAGTATAATGAGGTTGGACTAGGATAAGAGAAGAATGTGTGTCTGTGTGTTTAAGTAAACACCCAGAACTGTTAAACTGTGGTTGACCTGCCCTAGCTTGAACTCTGAGGGTTTAAGATATGAGAGGGAGTCCCCCTCAAGTTTTCCCTAATCTCAGAGGAATGAAACTGTCGGCTGGGTAATGATCTACAGTGTTAAGAGATCTGGGCCTTAATGTGTGTGTGTATGTGTGTGCGTAAATACGAAGCCTGGTATATAATGATGTCTCTGTACAATGGATTTCAGAGCGCTCTCCTGAATAAACACTTCTGATTCTTGTAAGCTGGGCCTCCGTCTGTGTTATTCAACCAGAATCTTACACATTCTGGGTGGCAGACTGAGTATTTTTAATTGAAGTTAACATTGAGAACAAAATTCTCATAACATCCTCCTGTAAACTTTGATTAAATTTCCAATATCCCCATCCACGTGGAAAATCTATAAGAGTTATGTGAATGCCAATTAGATGATGATCCGATCGCATTCTGTCTCCTATTAAAACTCTTTTAACCTTTGATGCAAGAGAGAAAGACACAAGAGAGTAGTCAAGACGACTAGCTTGATTAAGTCTCCTCCATGTATATCTCACTAGGTCGGGGTTTTTTAGTCTCCAAATATCCACTATTTCTAATGTGTCCATAATATTTGTGATTTCCTTAAGGGCATGGTGATGATAGTTTGTAGAGTGATTACCTTTACGGTCCATTGAAGTACTTAACACTGTGTTATAGTCTCCTACCATAATGATTAGATCATTTGTTTCCTGTAAGTTCAATAAATTGGTATAAATGTTTTCGAAGAAGTGTGGATCATCCTGATTTGGACCATATAGATTAATGAGCCAAATCTCTTTTTCGTCCACTTTCATATTTAAAAGGATCCACCTTCCTTGCGAATCATTCCTGACTATTGTACATTCAGATCAAAATTTCTGTTAATTAATATCAATTAATATCATCATCCACCTCTGGCCTGCTCGCCTCCCTACCTCTGCGGAAGCACAGTTCCCACTCAGCCCAGTCAAAACTGTTCGCTGCTCTGGCACCCCAATGGTGGAACAAGCTCCCTCACGACGCCAGGACAGCGGAGTCAATCACCACCTTCCGGAGACACCTGAAACCCCACCTCTTTAAGGAATACCTAGGATAGGGTTAAGTAATCCTTCTAACCCTCCCCCCTACCCTCCCCCCAAAAAAATATATAGATGTACTATTATAAAGTGGTTGTTCCACTGGATATCATAAGGTGAATGCACCAATTTGTAAGTCGCTCTGGATAAGAGCGTCTGCTAAATGACGTAAATGTCAATGTAAATCACACCCTTTGAGTTCCTTTGTCCATGACAGAAAATTATTTCACCACCCCATTCCTTTTTCCACGCAACTTCATCTAAAGATGTAGAGTGAGTTTCCTGTAAACAGTATATGTTATATTCCTTTTCTTTTAGCCATGTAAAGACTGATCTTTTTTTATAATCTGCTAAACCGTTAAAATTATAACTGGCTATACTTATTTCACCCCTTACCATAACTAGATACTATTCTCAGACTAAATTGACTATAATTAGTGCTTGTAAAGTTACTGCCATCAGAGGTAATATGAAGGTCAAAACTAGAGCTTTCAAATGTCTGATATTTAGAATTCAAGAAATAGGATCTAGCAATATTTGTTTTATTCCCTTGCCTGTGCCTGTGAGCCAATGCCACAGATGTTAGAAAATTGAGACAAATTATGTGTGTAACAAATCTGAGTAGGTTGATGTGTATGATATTGGATGTGCTATAATGAGAGTGTGTATGATGTCTGTATAAGAGTAAGACTATATTGTGTGATGTCCAAATACATAATAACTCTGCCAATTTGCATGGTTGAGTGTCTATGTGTGTAACATGTAGTGCGTATAGCCTTAATATTCATGATAATTGTATTCCATATCGTATCACCATCATAGTTGCATCATAATTACCTTTAAAACCTGTTAGGGCTAGGGGGCAGCATTTGCACGTCTGGATAAAAAAAATGTACCCGATTTAATCTGGTTACTAATCCTACCCAGTAACTAGAATATGCATATACTTATTATATATGGATAGAAAACACTCTAAAGTTTCTAAAACTGTTTGAATGGTGTCTGTGAGTATAACAGAACTCATTTGGCAGGCAAAACCCTGAGACATTTTCTGACAGGAAGTGGATACCTGATGTGTTGTATTACCTTTAAACCTATCCCATTGAAAAACACAGGGGCTGAGGAATATTTTGGCACTTCCTATTGCTTCCACTAGATGTCACCAGCCTTTACAAAGTGTTTTGAGTCTTCTGGAGGGAGATCTGACCGAACAACAGCCATGGAACGATGATGTCCCATTAGACACCTGGCGCGCGAGTTCATGTTGGGTACCCTCGTTCCAATACGTTATAAAAGAGTATGCATTCGTCCACCTTGAATATTATTCATGTTCTGGTTAAAAAAGGCCCTAATGATTTATGCTATACAACGTTTGACATGTTTGAACGAACGTAAATATATTTTTTCCCCTCGTTCATGACGAGAAATCCGGCTGGCTTAGATCATGTGCTAACAAGACGGAGATTTTTGGACATAAATTATGAGCTTTTTTGAACAAAACTACATTCGTTATGGACCTGTGATACCTGGAAGTGACATCTGATGAAGAGAATCAAAGGTAATGGATTATTTACATAGTATTTTCGATTTTAGATCTCCCCAACATGACGTCTAGTCTGTATCGCAACGCGTATTTTTCTGGGCGCAGTGCTCAGATTATTGCAAAGTGTGATTTCCCAGTAAGGTTATTTTTAAATCTGGCAAGTTGATTGCGTTCAAGAGATGTAAATCTATAATTCTTTAAATGACAATATAATATTTTACCAATGTTTTCTAATTTTAATTATTTAATTTGTGACGCTGACTTGACTGCCGGTTATTGGAGGGAAACGATTTCCTCAACATCAATGCCATAGTAAAACGCTGTTTTTGGATATAAATATGAACTTGATAGAACTAAAAATGCATGCATTGTCTAACATAATGTCCTAGGAGTGTCATCTGATGGAGATTGTAAAAGGTTAGTGCATCATTTTAGCTGGTTTTATGGTTTTGGTGACCCTGTCTTTGACTTGACAAAACATTACACACAACTCTTGTAAATGTACTGTCCTAACATACTCTAAATTTATGCTTTCGCCGTAAAACCTTTTTGAAATCGTAAAACGTGGTTAGATTAAGGAGATGTTTATCTTTCAAAGGGTGTAAAATAGTTGTATGTTTGAAAAATGTGAATTTTGACATTTATTTGGATTCAAATTTGCCGCTCTTGAAATGCACCTGCTGTTGATGGAGTGCACCACGGGTGGCACGCTAGCGTCCCACCTAGCCCATAGAGGTTAACATAATTGAAAACACATCCCAGCATTTCCATAGCAATTGACGTTTCACATGATCATGAAAGAGACTGAGAATTAGAACCTAACAATAGGTACTCTGTTTCCAACTGTCACACCCCATCAGAACCCTAAATATAAGCTTTTCTTTACTCCATTGTTTGTAAACAATGTATTTGTAAATAAACACTGTATGGCCTCAAAACATGTTTAAAACTATAATTTGGATCTCATGGATGGTCAGTCCTTGCAATTACGGATTAAGAGTACAGTACACACTCAAAAGCATCAGCCAATAGTACAGTGAGTTAAAGGATTGCCATTTGGTTGAGTGACAGACAAAAGCCTAAGTAGGGAGTATGTCAGGACATGCCATCTATCCACTGCCTTAGACACTGTGAACCATCAGATCCTCCTCTCCACCCTCTCAGGGTTGGGCGTCTCAGGCTCTGCTCACTCTTGGATTGCATCCTACCTCGCAGGTCGCTCCTACCAGGTGGCTGGAGAGGATCTGTGTCTGCATCACGTGCTCTCACTACTGGTGTCCCCAGGGCTCGATTCTAGGGCCTCTCCTCTTTCTCATTCCACCAAGTCACTCGGCTCTGTCATATCCTCACCTGGTCTCTCCTATCATTGCTATGCTGATGACACTCAACTACACATCTCTGCGTACTTGTCAGATATCTCAGCTTGGATGTCGGCCCACCACCTCAAGTCCAACCTTGACAAGAAGGAGCTGCTCTTCCTACCGGGGAAGGCCTGCCTGCTCCAAGACCTCTTCATCACGGTTGATAACGCCAGTGTCGTCCTCCCAGAGCGTGACCCTGGACAACACCCTGTAGTTCTCTGCAAACATCAAAGCAGTGACTCGCTCCTGCAGGTTCATGCTCTACAATATCCTTAGAGGAACACCTTTCTTCACACATTAAATATAGCAGGTCCTGATCCATGCACTTATCATCTCCCATCTAGACTACTGCATCTCCCTGTTGGCTGAGCTCGACGCTTGTTCTAGCAAACCCCTGCAACTTATCTAGAATGCCGCAGCCCACCTGGTGTTCAACCTTCTTAAGTTCTCCCATGTCCCCCTGCTCCTCCGCACACTCCAGTGTCTTCCAGTCAAAGCTTGCATCATCTTCAAGATCCCGGTGCTCGCCTATGGAACAGCAAGGTGAACTGCCCCTACTTAGGTTATGCTCAAACCCTACATCCCAACCCGAGCACTCCGTTCTGTCACTTCTGGTCTCTTGGCCCTCCCACCGCTATGGGAGTGCCCAGTCAAAGCTCTTCTCTGTCCTGGCACCCCAATGGTGGAACAAGTTTTCCCCTAAAGTCATTACACCGGAGTCCCTGCCTATCTTTCGAAAACATCTGAAACCTTACCTTATGAAGAGTATTTTACCTTAAAACCTCTTGGGGCTAGGTGGGACGCTAGCGTGCCACCTGTGGTGCACTCCATCAACAGCAGGTGCATTTCAAGAGCGGCAAATTTGAATCCAAATAAATGTCAAAATTCAAATTTTTCAAAAATACAACTATGTTACACCATTTGAAAGATAAACATCTCCTTAATCTAACCACGTTTTACGATTTCAAAAAGGTTTTACGGCGAAAGCATAAATTTAGAGTATGTTAGGACAGTACATTTACAAGAGTTGTGTGTAATGTTTTGTCAAGTCAAAGACAGGGTCACCAAAACCATAAAACCAGCTAAAATGATACACTAACCTTTTACAATCTCCATCAGATGACACTCCTAGGACATTATGTTAGACAATGCATGCATTTTTAGTTCTATCAAGTTCATATTTATATACAAAAACAGCGTTTTACTATGGCATTGATGTTGAGGAAATCGTTTCCCTCCAATAACCGGCAGTCAAGTCAGCGTCACAAATTAAATAATTAAAATTAGAAAACATTGGTAAAATATTATATTGTCATTTAAAGAATTATAGATTTACATCTTTTGAACGCAATCAACTTGCCAGATTTAAAAATAACCTTACTGGGAAATCACACTTTGCAATAATCTGAGCACTGTGCCCAGAAAAATACGCGTTGCGATACAGACTAGACGTCATGTTGGGGAGATCTAAAATCGAAAATACTATGTAAATAATCCATTACCTTTGATTCTCTTCATCAGATGTCACTTCCAGGTATCACAGGTCCATAACGAATGTAGTTTTGTTCAAAAAAGCTCATCATTTATGTCCAAAAATCTCCGTCTCGTTAGCACATGATGTAAGCCAGCCGGACTTCTCGTCATGAACGAGGGGAAAAAATATATTTCCGTTCGTTCAAACATGTCAAACGTTGTATAGCATAAATCATTAGGGCCTTTTTTAACCAGAACATGAATAATATTCAAGGTGGACGAATGCATAGCCTTTTATAACGTATTGGAACGAGGGTACCCAACATGAAGTAGCGCGCCAGGTGTCTAATGGGACATCACCGTTCCATGGCTCTTGTTCGGTCAGATCTCCCTCCAGAAGACTCAAAACACTTTGTAAAGGCTGGTGACATCTAGTGGAAGCAATAGGAAGTGCCAAAATATTCCTAAACCCCTGTGTTTTTCAATGGGAGAGGTTTAAAGTCAATACAACACATCAGGTATCCACTTCCTGTCAGAAAATGTCTCAGGGTTTTGCCTGCCAAATGAGTTCTGTTATACTCACAGACACCATTCAAACAGTTTTGGAAACTTTAGAGTGTTTTCTATCCATATATAATAAGTATATGCATATTCTAGTAACTGGGTAGGATTAGTAACCAGATTAAATCGGGTACATTTTTTTTATCCAGACGTGCAAATGCTGCCCCCTAGACCCAACAGGTTAAAGAGTATCTTAAATAACTCTCATGGCGCATTCGGGCAGGTAGCGTTCTCCTGACATCCGCCAAACCCATATTTGTCCGTCGGACTGCCAAATGGTGAAGTGTGATTCCTACCTCCAGAGAACGTGTTTCCACAACTCCAGAGTCCAATGGCGGCGAGCTTTACACCACTCCAGCCGATGCATGACATTGCGCATGGTGATCTTAGGCTTGTGTGGGGCTGCTCGGCCATGGAAACCCATTTCATGAAGCTCCCGACAAACAGTTATTGTGCTGACGTTGCTTTCAGAGGCCGTTTGGAACTCGGTAGTGAGTGTTGCAACTGAGGACAGACGATTTTACGAGCTACATGCTTCAGCACTCTGCGGTCGCGTTCTGTGAGCTTGTGTGGCCTATTACTTCGCGGCTGAGCCGTTGTTGCTCCTAGACGTTTCCACTTCACAATAACAGCACTTACAGTTGACCAGGGCAGCTCTAGCAGGGCAGAAATTTGACGAACTGACTTGTTGGAAAGGTGGATCCTATGACGGTGCCATGTTGAAAGTCACTGAGCTCTTCAGTAAGGCCAATGTTTGTCTATGGAGATTGCATGGCTGTGTGCTCGATTTTTATACACCTGTCAGCAACGGTTGTGGCTGAAATTGCCAAATCCAAAAATTTGAAGGGGCGTCCACATACTTTTGTATATATAGTGTAGCAACCTTAAGATAAGATAAGAGGGTCTGTTTTAAATGAAATTTTTATTGTATGTGTGGGGTACAGAGGTAAGCTAGTCATTAAAAAAGAATGTTAAACACTATTATTGCACACAGAGTGCGTCCATGAAACTTATGTGACTTGTTAAGCACATTACTCTTGAACTTATTTAGGTTTGCCATAACAAAGGCGTTGAATACTTACTGACTGAAGACATTTCAGATTTTCATTTTTAATTAATTTGTAAAAATGTCTAAAAACATAATTCCACTTTGACATTATGGGTTTTTGTGTGTACACTTAGAAAAAAAGTGTTATTTTGCTGTCCCCATAGGAGAACCCTTTGAAGAATCCCTTTTGGTTCCAGGTATAACTATTTTGGATCCAGGTAGAACCCCTTTGGGATCCATGTAGAACCCTTTCCACAGAGGGTTCTACATGGAACTCAAAAGAGTTCTACCCAGAACCAAAAAGTGTTTTCCTATGGGGACAGCCGCAGAACCTTTTCGGATCCCTTTTTTAGTGTAAGCTAGTGACACAAAATATCTATATTTAATCCATTTTAAATTCAAGCTGTAACACAACAAAATGTGGAAAAAGTCAAGGGGTGTGAATACTTCTGGGCCTGAGCAGGCAGCTGGGGTAGTCGGCTGCCGGGGAGCGGACATGCCTAGGGAGTATGTCAGGACATGCCTAGGGAGTATGTCAGGACATGCCTAGGGAGTATGTCAGGACATGCCTAGGGAGTATGTCAGGACATGCACTCTTGAATGATCAGGTGAGAGCTCACCTTTTTTTTTGGCAAACGACCCAGAGATTGCTTAGTTAATGTGATTGAAAGGTTAAATATACAACTCTGTCCAGTCCCCCATTAGGCCATAGTTTCTGGCAAGTGGAGTAAAGGCATTTAGTTTGATGGGACCGTGTGAGCAGATGCTTCGGTAGCCATGTGTAGTAGCCAGACTAACCTATAACCTTTATGTTGAACTATATTTGCTTGAATTCTTGTAGAAAATATTTTCTACCATCCAAGTGAACTGTAACAATGGGTCAAGCAGAAAGCCACAATGAGGAGATGGATTTGGAGCAAATTCAGGAGCTGTGTATGACTTTTATGAAGGAGTGCCCAAGTGGGGCTTTGCACCTGCATGAATTAAAACGGATCTTTGGTGTACTAGCTAGCTGCGAGGAAGAGACTTTGTACATTGAGACTGTCTTCCATTCATTCGACACAAACAGGGTAAGTGAAGTGGGTAAAACATTTTTCAATCAGGAAATAATGTTACAAAAAAATTGAAATCCGTTCTATTCATCCATTGTGCTGTTAAAGGGACAGTTCACCCAAATTACGAAATGTAATATTGGTTTCCTTACCCTGTAAGCAGTCTATGGGCAAGGTATGACAGCAATCAATGCTGTGGTTTAGTTTCCCTGGCACTGTTTTCAAATGCTAATCTCATGGTGCTGATATAAAAAAAATAGTGCATCATATTCAAATCATTTACATTTCCATCAGAAAGTATTCATACCCTTTGACTTATTCCACATTTTGTTGTGTTACTGAATTCAAAATGTATTCAATATATATTTCTCTCACCAGTCTTCACACAATACCCCATAATTAAATGTTTTGAAATGTTTGCAAATATATAACTATTTAATGGACATAAGTATTCACACCCCTGAGTCGTTACATGTTACAACCACCCTTGGCAGCGATTACAGCTGTGAGTGTTTCTGGGTAAGATACTAAGAGCTTTCCACACCTGAATTGTACAATATTTGTCCATTATTATTTTCAAAATGTCAAGCTCTGTCAAATCTGTTGTTGATAATTGCTAGACAACTATTTTCAAGTCTTGCAATAGTTTTCAAGCAAATTTAAGTCCAAACTGTAACTCGGCCACTCAGGAACATTCACTATCTTGGTAAGCAACTCCAGGGCAGATTTGGCCTTGTCTTTTAGGTTATCACCTGCAGAAAGGTGAATTCATCTCCCAGTGTCTGGTGGAATGCAAACTGAAACATGTTGTCCTCTAGGATTTTGCTTGTGCTTAGCTCCATTCTGTATCTTTTTTATCCTGAAAAACAGTTTGAATGGTGTCTGTAAGTATAACAAAACTCATATGGCAGGCAAAAACCTGAGAAAAATACAACCAAGAAATGAGAATTTTGTGGCTGTACTATTTTCGAGTCGTTGCTAATAGATCACACAGTGACAAAGGATTCATTTTGCACTTCCTACGGCTTCCACTAGATGTCAACGATCTTTATAAAGTTGTTTGAAGCGTCTATGATGAACAGAGACCGAATTAGAATGCAGGGAAGTTGACGTCCCTGGGATGTCGTCACTTCATTATTGCGCGCACCTGCGTGTGCATGTGAGGCGAGACATTTTTCAAAAACGTTTTTCAAGACACAGGAGAGGTCGGGTTGAAATATTACTGATGTTTCACGTTAAAAATGGCCCTAAAGATTGATGCTAAACAACGTTTGACATGTTTGAACGAACGTAAATAGATTTTTTAAAAACTTTTCGTTGTGACTTCCCCCCCCCCCCCCCCCCCGCCCTACATTTTGAGGAGCCTACTGAACGCCTAACAACATGGAACAACTTGGAGTTATTTGGACATAAATTATGAACTTTGTCGAAAGAAACCACATTTGTTGTGGACCTGGGATTTCTGGAAGTGCCTTCTGATGAAGATAATCAAAGGTAAGGGATTATTTACAATAGTATTATTGATATTAGATGGTTACTAGATGGTGCTAACCTGTATATCCTAGCCTATTGTTCTTAGCATAGCACACATTGCAAAGTGTGATTTCCCAGTAAAGTTATTTAGAAATCTGGCAATGCGGTAGCATTTACGAGATGTTAATCTATAATTCTTTGAATGACAATATTATAATTTACCAATGTTTTCGAATAGTAATTTTGTAAATTGTAACGCTGATTCACCGGAAGCATTTGAGGGAAAAAAATTCAGAATTTCACCGCTACTGTAAAATGCTGTTTTTGGATATAAATATGAACTTGATGGAACAAAAAATGCATGTATTGTATAACATAATGTCCTAGGAGTGTCATCTGATGAAGATTGTCAAAGGTTAGTGCATAATTTTAGCTGGTTATCTGCTTTTGGTGACGCCTGTCTTTGAATAGACAAAACATTACACACAGCTATTTTCAATGTACTCTCCTAACATAACATAACTTTATGCTTTCGCCGTAAAGCCTCTTTGAAATCGGACAATGTGGTTCGATTTAGGAGATGTTTATCTTTCAAATGGTGAAAAATAGTTGATTGTTTGAGAAATTGAAATTATTAGATTCTTGCAGTTTTGAATTTCCCACCATGGTCACTTGTCAATGAATCCCAATACCGGGATCAGAGCGGGAAGGGGTCCTCAACAGGTTGCAAGTACAAGCATACCCATAACATGATTCAGCCACCACTATGCTTGAAAATATGGACAGTGGTACTCAGTAATGTGTTGCATTGGATTTACCCCAAACTTAACTTTGTATTCAGGAATTGCTTTGCCAATTTTATGCAGTATTACTTTAGTGCCTTGTTGAAAACAGGATGCATGTTTTGGAATATTTTTTATTCTGTACAGGCTTCTATCTTCTCACTCTGTCAAATAGGTTAATATTTTGGAGTAAGTACAATGTTATAGATACATCCTCAGTTTTCCCCCAAACCAAATGTATTAAACCCTGTAACTGTTTTAAAGTCACCAATAGCCTGATAATGAAATCCCTGAACGGTTTCCTTCCTCTCCGGCAACTGAGTTAAGAAGGACGCCTGTATCTTTGTAGTGACGAGGTGTATTTAAAAATATATATAGGTGTATTTAAAAATATATATATATTTTTACCTTTATTTAACTAAGCAAGTCAGTTAAGAACAAACTCTTATTTTCAATAACAGCCTAGGAACAGTGGGTTAACTGCCTTGTTCAGGGGCAGAATGACTGATTTGTACCTTTTCAGCTGAGGATTCGATCTAGCAACCTTTCGGTTACTGGTCCAAAGCTCTAACCACTAGGCTACAAAGGGATATTCAATGTCTGCTTTTAAAATATTTACCTTCATCTACCTTCTTTGCAAAGTGTTGGAAAACCTCCCTGGTCTTTGTGGTTGAATCTGTGTTTGAAATTCACTGCTCGACTGAGGGACCTTACAGATAATTGTATGTGTGGGGTACTGAGATGAGGTAGTCATTAAAAAAATCACGTTAAACACTATTATTGCAACTTACTATGTGACTTGTTAAGCATTTTTTTCTCCTGAACTTATTTAGACAAGCCATAACAAAGGGGTTGAATACTTATTTTTTTATTAATTAGTAAAAAAATTGAAAAATGTGATTCCACTTTGACATTACGGGGTATTGTGTGTAAGCCAGTGACAAAAATCTCAAACAATTTAAAATTCAGGCTGTAACACAACAAAATGTGGAAAAAGTCAAGAGGTGTGAATACTTTCTGAAGGCACAGAATAAATTACTTTGTTGAGCTTCACAATCAATTTGAGATACTTTCAATTTGGACATAATGCATAAAAAATGCTAATACCGGTATAATGACATCATTTTGTAATTTGGGTGAACTATCCCTTTAATTGCATTAGCTTCAGTTATCAATATACATTCAAGTGGTAAACATGCAATAAATCCATGTATTGTTTTCACAGGATAACGCGTTGGATTTTATGGAGTATACGGCCGCTCTTCACCTGATATTGCGGGGGAACCTTGAGGATAGGTTAAAGTGGTCATTTAAAATCTACGACAAGGACGGAAATGGCAAGTTAGACCGACAAGAGGTGAAAAACCTAATTCGGGTAAGAAATTACACATCATCTTCCTCTGCATTATGCTATTGACTGGCTGCTTCGTTTTGGCCTGCAGTTGGCTACTAGTAGTTGTAGATCAGTTAGGCTAGGCTATGCACCTTCTTTTCTAAGGGTAAGAACAGCTGGACACATTTTGGTAGTATAATCTGCAGTACTCAGTTTTCTAAATTGTATGACTTGTATAATACTTGTATAATACAGGTATAATACAGGTATTACATTAAACGAATGTTATTAGGACAGTGCCTTAATATGCTGCAGGTCAGGGATTAGGATCAGGTGAGGGATTATGATCAGGTCAGGGTAAAGTGACTGCGTGGGATGACTGGGGTTTTCACAAATCTAATTCTGTCCGTACACGTTATTGGATGAAAGGATGGGAGGAGCAAGTGGCTTTAATACCAATTATTCTTGGGAACACCTAGCCCTGATCCTATAGTTTATCTGGTTCTGAACTGAACCAGCCCCCATGCCTATAGGTCAGCTGAGTTCACGGCTCTGGTATTTACTGTATATATAGGACCTCAATCTTTTTCCTTTGTCCATTAAAAAGGCCTAATGTCAGAGTATTGTTTCAGTGTAAAAAAAATGTTTCTCCATTTCTAAAGATGTGTTACCCCACTGATGATATGATATATGATATATTATAATGTTAATAATACTTTATTACCTAGTTTTGTTAACCCTCGATTTCCTAAATTAAGACAACATAACATTGTAAGGCAGTTGGGTAACTATACATTTACTGCCTGTCACGTCCTGGCCAGTATATAAGGTTAATTGTTTTGTAGTTTGGTCAGGGCGTGGCAGGGGGTATTTGTTTTATGTGGTTCGGGGTGGTGTGTTTTGTGTAAAGGGTGTTTGATTTAGTAATTCCGGGTTTTGGTTTATGTTTAGTATTCTATGGTTAGTCTAGGTTGTGTGTTTCTATGTTTGGTTGATTGGGGTTGGGACTCTCAGTTGAAGGCAGGTGTTGTCTATCTGCCTTTGATTGAGAGTTCCATATATTAGGGTGTGTTTGTATGTGTGATTTGTGGGTGATTATTCTGTGTATAGCCTTGTGCCTTACCAGACTGTTTATTTGTCGAGTGTTCGTTTTTTGTGTTTTGTATGTTCGGTTTTGAAGATAATTAAAAATCAAGATGAGCATTCACGTACCTGCTGTGTTTTGGTCCTCATTCACCGACAACAAGCGTGACAGAATCACCCACCACCAAAGGACCAAGCAGCAGAGGAAGGAGCAGACGGAGTTCGAGTTGGACTGGCGGGAGAAGTGGACTTGGGAGGAAGTTCTGGACGGGGCCGGACCCTGGCATCAGGCTGGGGATTATCGACGCCCGCAGGGGGAAATTGAGGCAGCCAAGGCAGAGAGGCGGTGGTACGAGGCCAAGTACGCGCTGAAGGAGAAGCACGAGAGGCACCCCCAAGAAAATGTTGGGGGGGGGCACACGGGTAGTTTGGCTAGGCGTAAGAAGAGCCGGAAGCCAGCTACTCGTGGTTATATGGAGGAGCGTATGGGGTGGAGAGCGCTATGTTTCGCTGAGGAGCGCACTATCTCACCCATACGCACGCACAGTCCGGTGCGCGTTATTCCAGCCCCTCGCAGGTGCCGTGCTAGAGCGGGCATCCAGCCTGGTAGGAGGATGCCTGCGCAGCGCATCTGGTCGCCGGTACGCCTCCGAGGACCAGGCTACCCAACTCCCGCTCTACGCACGGCTACCATCAGGCCCCTGCACAGCCCAGTCTGCCCTGTACGAGCACCCCGCTCGTACAGGGCTACTAGTTCCATCCAGCCAAGGCGGGTTGTGCAGGAGGTAAGATCTAGACCGGCTGTGCGCCTCCATAGCCCTGGGTTTCCAGCTCCTGTCTCTCGTGCGGACCCGGAAGTGCGTCAACCCAGTCCGACTCGTCCTGTTCCCGCTCCCCGCACTAGCCTGGAGGTGCGTGTACATAATCTGGTAAGCCCAGTACCAGCACCACGCACCAGGCTACAAGTGCGTCAACCCAGCCTCACTGCCTTAAATGTTACCTTATGTGAACTCAGTAAATTAAGCTCAGATAAACAACACTAGACAAAATATTATTTCTGTAATATAAAAGTTTATACAACTTGACATTTTTCGTCAGTGGGGTAAATCCATCTCTTTATGTTGAAACCCTTTTAAATGAATACCATTTCAGATAGGACAACAGTGTAAAAAACACTTCTGTCAAATACCACACTTTATTTCCCCCAAGTGTATGTAATGAAATGCATCTCATACAATTGCAGATCATTTACAAAATCCAGCTTCATACAACTGCCATAAACATGACACCTAATGAAGTGTGTGACAGGATCTTTGAGCTGGTCGATGAAAATCATGATGGTAAGTGGCCCGGTTAAGATGTATTAATGTATACGGCAGAACATGCATTCAAATCTGTGCCAAATATACAGTACTTCCATCAAACCACCACGATGAACAATCTGTGTTCTAAGGGGGGGGGGGGGGGGGGGTTGTGTGTCTGAGGGTGGAAATGGGGCTCACATGGAGGCATGTCAGTAATGAATGGAGAGACAGATAGCCCAAAAGAGATGGACAGAGGGATGGGATGGACCACTGCTCACAGTCTTGGAACGTTAGAATGAGATTGAAGGTGAAGGGATGATACGTGGGGTGTCATGTGGACAAATGTAAAACAGAAAGCTGCATTTATGCTATTACCCCTGAATCATCTACTATTATGGACTGATTTGTAATGAGAAGTTTAACCAAAACCTCTTCTGTACCTTCTTCCTAAATGGTGATAACAGCACATACAGCATATGATGACTGAGAAAGATAATTAAACGTTAACAGTGTAAACACTATATTATATCTGTACCACTGAGCACTGTTTCTATCCTTTTCTGGATGTAAATTCAAGCATATACTGTGTATTGAAATGTATCCTCCTTTTAACATATGGCGTGACAGTAGCACGGAAATTGGCTGAGAGGATCTCAGTGGTGTCACATATCTAAGAGATAAAACTTGTAAAATAAAGTATTTTAATACATGAGGACCCACAGTTTGCATCAGAAGGGAGTCAGTGCATAGTTCTGGGGCTCCAGCTTTGACCTTGACTAAAAAGTGAGTATCCTTAACTGAGGGCTATTTGGTGAAACCACTGGCTGTACTGTATGTCATTTATACTTTCTTATATGTTAATGTATCGAGGAATGTATTCTAAGTCCCTAGGAAAAAAAGGAGTCATCAGGGAATTCCAATGGCTGAGCAATATCCTTTTGTGTTCTAATGCCATCTTCCATCAGCGGGAGACAATATACCTTTGTCACTGACCTTTACACACTGGTCAGTCTGATGTAATGGCCAGGATTAGGTAATGCAAGTGCTAATTGGTGGTCCATTTGAGGGGGACATAGCTCTGGCATCCTCATGGTCAGGTGCTACGTGGCCCATTATACAGAGGAAAGATGGAGGTTTTGCTACTGGTTTGTTGTTTTATTTTTAATAAGCATGAATGGCTTCCCACTTTTAATAAGCATGAATGGCTTCCCACTTTTAATAAGCATGAATGGCTTCCTACTTTTAATAAGCATGAATGGCTTCCTACTTTTAATAAGCATGAATGGCTTCCCACTTTTAATAAGCATGAATGGCTTCCCACTTTTAATAAGCATGAATGGCTTCCCACTTTTAATAAGCATGAATGGCTTCCTACTTTTAATAAGCATGAATGGCTTCCTACTTTTAATAAGCATGAATGGCTCCCTACTTTTAATAGCATGAATGGCTTCCTACTTTTAATAAGCCTGAATGGCTTCCTACTTTCTTACTAAGTTGGCACTACATCCGAGTTATGTCTAAGGCAGTAACCTTAACGTGAGAAAGATCTTGGATCATTGCCCACCAAATGTATATTTTTTTCCTTTTATTACAGGCCAGATTTCCTTTTCTGAGTTCATGGAGGGGGCCCAGAAGGACGAGTGGGTCATGAATATGCTCAAGCTGGACGTGAACGCTAGTGGCTGGGTCATGCAGAACTGTGTAAAAATGACTTGAGCCCTCCAAACAGGTTCTACCATCTACACAGAGAGGGGTTGTGTCCCTCAAATGGCATCTGAGTTTTGTCTTTTTCTCATGAGAAACCTGATGCCTTGGGCCTAAAGATCTGTCTCTGCCTCCATGTTTGCTTGCGGTGGTTCAGGCATAGGCATGGAGCACTTTCCTCCTTATCACATCTCGTAGTTGTTCTTTTAACATGCTGTCCATGCACGTTGATGTATGTCAGAACAACAGGCGGTCTCTTTTTGAGTGCTGACCAGCTGACAGGATGGAGTCTCATTCAGCACATGGCTGTCATAGCTCACTGGAACTCTGGTAGATTTCAAACAGAGTTCAAAGGTCATATTGTGTGATATGATATTACACAGGGTCACTATCTGCAGTTTGCGTATTTACATTGGATTCAAATGTAAAAGGTTATGGAATTCTATACTCAGTAATATTGTGACCGTGGTTATGAAATTATCATATTAATAATATTATGTAATGAAAATAATTATTTCACAACCTTATACTTTCAAGTACGAAGTAAGCAGCTATTTCAAAACATTATATCAATGCAAATATCATACCATTAGTAACCTAAATGTGATATCATGTTATGTTACCCATATTTATTTTTACCTATTATAATGTTTAAGGAATTTATATCACACCAGAGAACTTAGAATGGGGATATGTTATATTATTCAATGTCAAGTACTTCAAATCCTTTCATCATACCTGTAAAAAACAACGAGACATCACAAAAAAGCTTTAAAAAGCTTTAAATATCAGCAGTTTAAACTGTGAACCAAACTGTTGGCTACTGTTGTTGCCAGTTCCCAAAGAGGTTATTTTAAGTATTTTATGGTAATTTCTTTAATGTAGCCTACATTTTGGAATATCTTTACACATTTTGAAGCTTTACTATTGTCCACACATCAAGCTTCCACAAATTGTATTTGAGATACTTAAATCAACCCTTTGATGAAGAATTAACCTTTTGATCAAGAATTAACCTTTTGATCAGTAATTAACCTTTTGATCAACATCTAGTCAGTAAGTGCTGTGATATTTGATCCAAGTAATGACTAAAGATAACACAACAGATCATTCTAGATAGAACAATCCTCATACCAAAAATAAGAATTTTGTATAGAATTATGTGCATTCAACACATTTACACCAAATATCTATATTTCTATATTTGCAAGAATTAGATTAAACATTAAGTGGTCTCACCATAGCAACCATTCTTTGTTTATTTATTTGACAATCGATGCACCCATCATGATAAACCACAGTCTTATTGTCACATAGTTGAGAGGTGTACATGTAAGTAAGCATTTAATTGTACTGTATATGTACACCATGTGTATCCTGTGCATATGACAAATAAACTGGATTTGATTTGCAAAGCCACATAGGCATACCTCATGGAGAAAGAAGCTTTCCACTAGTATTTTCTTGGGTGGGTGTCCCAATGGAAAAACCTCCTTGCATCCATGACAAGGGTTCCCAGCATTGGTCTTCATGTAACCTACAACAGATTTGTACCTTGTCAGCTCAGAGATTCAAACTTGCAACCTTTCGGTTACTAGTCAAACGCTCTAACCACTAGGCTACACTGCCACCCACTCTGTTACATGACACTGTGATACATAACATTTCTACGCACTAGGCATCGTTGTCTCAGAGCAGAAGTTTGTTCAAACAGTGAGGCACAAGAGTCCATGCTATATCATGAATATAGTCACAGGTAAATGCCGTTGTTCGTCCTGATGTGCTTGTCACACCCTGATCTGTTTCACCTGTCCTTGTTATTGTCTCCACCCCTCCAGGTGTCGCTTATTTGCCCCAGTGTATTTATCCCTGTGTTTCCTGTCTCTCTGTGCCAGTTCGTCTTGTATGTTTCCAAGTCAACCAGCGGCTTTTCCCGTTCTCCTGCTTTTGCTATTCTCCTTTTTGTAGTCCTCCCGGTTTTGACCCTTGCCTGTTTCTGGACTATGTACCCGCCTGCATGACCATTCTGCCTACCTTGACCTCAAGCCTGTCTGCCACTCTGTACCTCCTGGACTCTGAACTGGTTTTGACCTTTTGCCTGTCCACGGCCATTCTCTTGCCTACTCCTTTTGGATTATTAAACATCTTAAACTCCAACTATCTGCCTCCTGTGTCTGCATCTGGGTCCCGCGTTGTGTCATGATAGTGCTAGCAGAAGGCCTTTCAACCCATTTACCTGGGACTATATTCATTATAGTGTCACATGCCTTACTGCTTTTTAAAAAAAAATCACAACATGCATGCAAATACCGAGCAATCAGCATCGAGGATCCAATCAGCATCCAAACTACCTGTTTTATAACAAGAAATCACACCCAGCTGTCTGAGTCTCTGAGGATGGAAGAGTGAGAAAGAGGGGAAGTGAGAGAGTGTCCAGGGTTCATGAACGGTCTTCTCTATGCTCTCCCATGTGTGTACAGTACATTCACTGTGAACCTTTCAGACACTCCAGATGCACTGTATTTTGCACTTACCTGTGATGACTCATTGTATTACAATGTAGCTTTATACGGATTCTCCGCCGTATGTCTCTCTCTGTCCATAAGTTATACGGATTCTCTGCCGTATGTCTCTCTCTGTCCATACGTTATACGGATTCTCCCCTGCATGTCCCTCTTTATCCATATGTTATACGGATTCTCTGCTGTATGTCTCTCTGTCCATACGTTATACGGATTCTCCCCTGCATGTCCCTCTTTATCTATATGTTATACGCATTATCTGCCGTATATCTCTCTTTATCCATATGTTTAGGGCTGTATGTCCATATGCAGAATATAAAGTGGATTTAGGTCACCTGTAGGTGTAACGGCCGTCGAAGGGAGTAGACCAAGGCGTAGCGGGTTGAGTGCTCATAATTAACTTTATTTAGAACACTAAACAAAACAAGAAAATCATGACAGCCCAATTCTAACCTGCCCACCCCCGCTGAAGGCTCGTGGCTGTAGGACCGTCGCTGCAGGCTCAGGGCTGAGGAGCGTCGCTGCAGGCTCAGGGCTGAGGAGCGTCGCTGCAGGCTCAGGGCTGAGGAGCGTCGCTGCAGGCTCAGGGCTGAGGAGCGTCGCTGCAGGCTCGTGGCTGAGGAGCGTCGCTGCAGGCTCAGGGCTGAGGAGCGTCGCTGCAGGCTCAGGGCTGAGGAGCGTCGCTGCAGGCTCAGGGCTGAGGAGCGTCGCTGCAGGCTCAGGGCTGAGGAGCGTCGCTGCAGGCTCAGGGCTGAGGAGCGTCGCTGCAGGCTCAGGGCTGAGGAGCGTCGCTGCAGGCTCAGGGCTGAGGAGCGTCGCTGCAGGCTCAGGGCTGAGGAGCGTCGCTGCAGGCTCCGGACGGTGGGCCGTCGCTGCAGGCTCCGGACGGTGGGCCGTCTCTGCAGGCTCCGGACTGTGGGCCGTCTCTGCAGGCTCCGGACTGTGGGCCGTCTCTGCAGGCTCCGGACTGTGGGCCGTCTCTGCAGGCTCCGGACTGTGGGCCGTCTCTGCAGGCTCCGGACTGTGGGCCGTCTCTGCAGGCTCCGGACTGCGCGTGTGGATGGGCGAGACCGTGCGCACTTCCGCATAGCACGGTGCTCTCCACCCCAAACGCTCCCCATAATAAGCACGGGGAGTTGGCTTAGGGCTCACCCCTGGCCCAGCCAAACTACCCGTGTGCCCCCCCCAAAAGTTTTTGGGGCTGCCTCCTCTCCTCCTGAAATGGAGGATATAATGCCTCATACCTCCGTCGTTCTGCCTTAGCTGCCTCCAGCTCCTTCTTCGGGCGCTTGTACTCCCCAGCCTGGTGCCATGGTCCTTTACCATCTAATATCCCCTCCCATGTCCACGACTCCAAGTAGCTTTCCTGTTGCTCCTTCCTCCGCTGCTTGGTCCTTCTTTGGTGGGTGGTTTTGTAATGGCCGTCGAAGGGAGTAGACCAAGGCATAGCGGGTTGAGTGCTCATAATTAACTTTATTTAGAACACTAAACAAAACAAGAAAAAACACGACAGCCAAACAGTACTGTCAGGTACACGAAACACTGAACAGAAAATAACCACCCACAAACACAATGAGAAAAAACCCTACTTAAATATAGTCTCTAATCAGAGGCAAGGAGATACAGCTGCCTCCTATTAGAGACCAATCCCAAACACTTCCAAACTAGACATAGACAACCTAGAATAAACATAGACATAGACTAACATAGAACATAACCCAAAAACCCCAAAACACACAAAACAAACACCCCCTGCCACGCCCTGACCAAACTACAATAACAAATAACCCCTTTTACTGGTCAGGACGTGACAGTAGGTTTTTGTTTTTGATGACCACATTTCATTTTTATTCATATAATTAATACTCTGTGCAATTAATGAAGGGATGTATCCTCCTAACACACACAGACACGCATGCACACACACTTCCTTATGCAACATGTGTTGTGAGACACCTCTGTATGCCTTTTCCGTCCATTCGTCCGTCTGTCTGTCTGTGGGGCTGTCCGTCCATCTGTCTGTTCACCCCCAGTCTGTTTTTTTAGGTGATTGATTCCCCTGAGGTTAACTGTCCTCTTAGGGTCAGACTACAGTAGGTTGATAACACGGTGAGAGGTGAGTGTTCAGCTAATACTTAACTGGATTTCACAGCTAAGGCTAATTATTACACAACACACACACACACACTTTTTGTTCAGTGTCGCTGCTAAATGCATATATGGGAAACAATGACTACTTCACATTTTGTTTTTCTGGAATGTAAAGTTGGAGGCCTTGCCTTGTTCATGTGTCAGTGAGCACAGGTGTGAGTTACACGATGACCTGGGACACACACCTGAAGTTAATTAAATACAAGTCAATGAATATATTAACTACTGGCAAACACACTGAAACACATATACAAAGTGCTCGCTTAGTCTATTCAGTCATCTCAAATTGTTTAATGAATAAATGAATGAATACACTCAATTAATCCTAGCTATTTACCCACATACCAGGTCATTGGCATGTGGTATTCAGTGTTTAATGAATATATCCATATGCTTAAACATGAATCTACTCAGGTCGCTCTTGCAAAATGGATTTATTCCAATGAGACTACCCTGGATTTAAACTAAGGTTGAATAAATACCAAGCAAATGAAGCTTCATGTTAGCTTTGATGACTTGTCTGATAAAGAGCAGAGAGGCAAATTTGGAGTGGGCGACATAAGGCTAATTAAATGACTTAGACTTTGTGGTCTAAGTAGGCTATACCCTCTCAGAAAAGGGTTATTCAGCTGTCCCCATAGGACAACCCTTTGAAGAACTCTTTTTGGTTCCAGGTAGAACCATTTTGGTTCTAGGTATAACCCTTTTGAGTGTGAAGGGTCATCGGTTGACTTCACCAGTCATTAATCTTGGTGAATTGTTAAATAATCCCCTCAAATATCCAAACAATGGAATCGTACCTTATCTAACACGGGTTTTGGTGCTTGATGTATCTTGATTTGTTCCCGCCTGTCTTGATTGGATTGCTTACTAACGGATCTAAAATATCGCCAAATGTTGCAATGTTGGGTTAATCCTCAAACTCATTGACGTGGCGCAAACCTGTTGTGTGGTCTCTGAGCGCGTGGAAGGAATGGCTGTGGTAGATTACTTTTACCATCGATTGAAATCGATTCAAGTTATTCATTGAAACTTCATAGACTACCTTTAAAGGACTTGGATCTGCTGAAACCATGGGTCAATCACACAGTGAGCTAGACGACGAGGTGGCCCTCACACATATCCAGGAACTCTACCGAAAGTTCGCCAGCGAGTGTCCCAGTGGCAACATGCATTTCGGGAATTCAAGAAAATCTTTGGAATTAACAGCGATTCGATAGAGGAATCTGCATACATGGACAACGTGTTTCGATCGTTTGATGCAAACAATGTACGGTTTTAGGTACCTGTATACTGATTTATTAAGCTAAGCATCTTTAGAGGGAGGGATCATGGACATCGGTAGGCTAGTAGCCTTCGTCAGAAGCTGAGACAGTTGTAGATCATAAAACAATTAATTAATTGTGATATTACCTTGGTTATATAGCCTAAAGAAACACAAAATTAAAAATATGAATTAAAGGTAAGCAGGTAGCCTAGCTGTTAAGAGCTTTGGACCAGTAACCGAAAGGTCGCTAGCCTGGTTCGAGTCCCGAGCCGGTGAAAAATATGTTGATGTGCCCTTGAGCGAGGCACTTAACCCTAATTGCAACTGTAAGTTGCTCTGGATAAGTGACTCAATATAAATGACTGAAATGTAAATGTCTGCCCTGGCTTGTATGCACGTTCAGTTTTGGCTATCCCCGTGCGCTGTCCGTGGTGCTGAAACGCTTAAATACTAACAACGTCACACAAAGATCCTCTCCTACATCACATTCATTGGTGTTAAGTTTATTTAATTCCTTATTTTTGCTTCTACAATAATTGTTTTTATCCATAGGACAACACACTAGACTTTATGGAGTATGTGGCAGCAGTGCACCTCGTTCTTAGAGGAAAGCTCGAGGACCGACTGAGGTGGTCGTTCAAATTGTACGACAGAGATGGAAACGGACACCTTGACGAAAAGGAGCTAAAACAACTTGTCAAAGGGGCTTCGTTTTTATAGTATGTGTGTTTTTTTTGTTGAAGTCCTGACCTAAACACATGGAAGCCAAAGTCCTCTCAAATATGTTATACTACAAACTGGCCTGCCGATATTCTTTGTGGTTAAAGGCCTACGTGACGCCCACCCAGTGAATGGCCATAATAGCATCACATTTAAAAGGAGCTTCATCTTGTTTAGTCTCTATGGATTTGAAAGGTTTCCAGGAACACGTAGCCTAGTTTAGATGGTAACGTCGACCAATTAGATTGTTGAGTTCTAGGGGATCAATTGTCAGAGACATTGTGGAGGGAGTTGGCTTGGAACATCCCCTATAAGTGCCCTGAAGCTAAACAGCGGTGTATGCTGCCGGAGATCCTCTCTGAACGTGATGCATGTAAACAAGATACTGTGTATTATCCTCTCATCAAATTGAGATGCCTTAATATATAATTGTACTTTTTAATGCACTGTGCATACCAAAACCCTATAACCAGCAAGCCTAATTATATGCAGGGATATGAAACTATATGTTTGATATGATATGCAGGATATTGAGGCATAATATCTGCTTCAATCTAGACAAAATGTGTGTATGTACCCTGCTCCCACTCATCATAGTACATTCGTTTTCTCATGTCTTCCTCTCTCTGCAGATCATCTACAATATCAAGAGGCATGGGAACCCATCTGAAACAGAGAACCGGACCCCTGATCAATTCAATGACCGGATCTTTGACCCGGTGGATAAGAATAAAGATTGCAAGGTGTGAGGTGTCTGTCTAGCAATAGAAATGTTGTATCTGTGTAGGCCTGTATTTGTGCAATACACTCATTACATTGTGGGTGTAGTAAGGAAATACAAAAACATTTCAGCTCGGCAAATTAAGGTATATGCCCAGAGTCAGCAATGTTGAGATGACGAGTGCGTGGCCTAAGAGCTCTATTTTCATGGCATCTGACCATAGCACCACCAGGAGTTTGCTAAACGGCATTGGCGCTTGGATCGGAACCGGTGCTATGGTCATATGACATGAAAATAGAGGTATTTGGCCTCGGCTTCTTCTTGTTATTAGCTGATAGGAGTAGAACCCGGTGTGGTCATCTGCTGCAGTAACCCATCTGTGACAAGGACCATTCTGCACACCACTGTTGTACTGTGCCGTTATTTTCCTGTTTGTGGCCTGCCTTTTAGCTTGCACGATTCTTGCCATTCTCCTTCGACCTCTCATCAACGAGCTGTTTTCACCCACAGGATTGCCACTGACTGGTTGTTTTTTGTTTTTCGCACCACTCTTGAAAACCCTAAACACTGTCGTGCGTGAAAAGCCCAGGAGGCCGTCCATTTCTGAGATACTGGAACCGGCGTGCCTGGCACCGACCATCATATCACGCTCAAAGTTGCTTAGGTCACTTGTTTTGCCCATTCTAATTTTCAATCAAACAGTAACTGAATGCCTCCATGCCTGTCTGCCTGCTTTATATAGTAAGCCATGGCCATTTGACTCACTGTCTGTAGTAGCGTACTATTTTTGTGAACTGGGTAGTGTACCTAATAAACTGGCCACTGATTATGTATATGGTATATATGTACAGTATACAGTTGAAGTCGGAAGTTTACATACAGTTAGGTTGGAGTCATTAAAACTCGTTTTTCAACCACTCCACAAATTTCTTGTTAACATACTATAGTTTTGGCAAGTCGGTTAGGACATCTACTTTGTGCATGACAAGTCATTTTACCAACAATTGTTTACAGACAGATAATTTCACTTATAATTCACTGTATCACAATTCCAGTGGGTCGGAAGTTTACATACACTAAGTTGACTGTGCCTTTAAACAGCTTGGAAAATTCCAGAAAATGATGTCATAGCTTTAGAAGCTTCTGATAGGCTAATTGACATAATTTGAGTCAATTGGAGGTGTACCTGTGGATGTATTTCAAGGCCTACCTTCAAACTCAGTGCCTCTTTGCTTGACATCATGGGGAAATCAAAAGAAATCAGCCAAGACCTCAGAAAGAAAATTGTAGACCTCCACCAGTCTGGTTCATCCTTGGGAGCAATTTCCAAATGCCTGAAGGTACCACGTTCATCTGTACAAACAATTGTACGCCAGTATAAACACCATGGGACCACGCACCCGTCATACCGCTCAGGAAGTAGACGCGTTCTGTCACCTAGAGATGAACGTACTTTGGTGTGAAAAGTGCAAATCAATCCCAGAACAACAGCAAAGGACCTTGTGAAGATGCTGGAGGAAACCGGTACAAGAGTATCTATATCGACAGTAAAACGAGTCCTATATCGACATAACCTGAAAGGCCGCTCAGCAAGGAAGAAGCCACTGCTCCAAAACCGCCATTAAAAAAAAGCCAGACTAAGGTTTGCAACTGCACATGGGGACAAAGATTGTACTTTTTGGAGAAACGTCCTCTGGTCTGATGAAACAAAAATAGAACAGTTTGGCCATAATGACCATCATTATGTTTGAAGGAAAAAGTGAGATGTTTGCAAGCCGAAGAACACCATCCCAACCGTGAAGCACCGGGGTGGCAGCATCATGTTGTGGGGGTGCTTTGCTGCCGGACGGATTGGTGCACTTCGCAAAATAGATGGCATCATGAGGGGGGAAAATTATGTGGATATATTGAAGTAACATCTCAAGACATCAGTCAGGAAGTTAAAACTTGGTCGCAAATGGGTCTTCCAAATGGACAATGACCCCAAGCATACTTCCAAAGTTGTGGCAAAATGGCTTAATAAGGACATCAAAGTCAAGGTATTGGAGTGGCCATCACAAAGCCCTGACCTCAATCCCATAGAAAATTTGTGGGCAGAACTGAAAAAGTGTGAGTGCGAGCCAGGAGGCCTACAAACCTGACTCAGTTACACCAACTCTGTCAGGATAAGGTTTTTAGCTGAAGAGTCTTAAGAGCTGAAGGCCTAAGGCCTCAGTGAGGAATAGGCATGGGTCATTTTCAGATTGAAACCTACTCTCTGTTTCGGACCATTTTTGTCCCGTTCCGTGACTGGTGATCAGGACCCTGGCCTACCAATTACCACTGGCCAGCCACTCAGTCTCAAAGACCAAGAGATGAACAAGGGAAGCAACTGAGGCTTACTATGTAAGAAGAGGTTTAGAGCTTTGACAATGTGTGAGCTACCGATCTCATATAAGGTAACTTTTGAAACATTTCACAGGGTATCCACTTTTATCCAGCTTCGTATGAGTGTCTTTGTCTTCAGTACAGTCTCTGTGTGTGTGTGTGTGTGTGTGTGTGTGTGTGTGTGTGTGTGTAATTGTTATTTTGTGTTTAGGAGCAACCTTGTTTGTATATCCTGAAAATGTTTCACATGCAATATCCTTAATGTCTATAATACTGTATATCTGTAGTAGTAAATTAATAAAATGCCTTGAAAAAAATAAACATTCTTCGATATTGCTATGAAGTTCAAGGTTTAATGGCAAGTGAGATTCTGGCCACATTCAGTGTACACAAACAGCAGCATCTTCCAGTTACATGATTGGCTCTTATTCCTGGGTTAAAAGTATAAACTAAGCAACAAATATTTAAGGTAAGAAAAGTAAGAATGCTGTCCTAAGCTTTTTCAAGTTTAAAGACAGGCATTACACTGATGGCCATTACACAGGTTCAAATGTCTGACCAAAGCTGACCAACAAGGAAGAGAAGGGCAAATCAGCCAATCAAGAGCTTGGGACTGTAAGGTTCTATCTGCATTTTTGTCTAAATGTAGTTATTGACATAGGTTTGTTCTGTTCAATGTTCTCTCCCTATATAGTACTCTAAATACTCCAATTCATGTTGTTAAATTCAAAAGAATATGATTTAAAAAAAATCACTGACACCATTCAAACCAATGAGGGTTCAGAATATTAAAGCCGATTATCTCAGAATCCTTTTTTTGCAGTTAAAACCTCATAGTCACAAGCTCTTGTAATGATACACATTTACTTTTAAAAGTCAAATATAAAACATGATCACAATTATCAAAAATATAATGTAATTATAACAAATATATATCAGCTACAAAAATATAAACAATGGAGACATAGGTCTTTGTTTTTTGTGTGTGGTTATAAGAGACATTCCACGATAACGGAATTATGCTGTGACTCCAATTTTTACCCTTTAAAATGTATGCCAAACAAAAAACAATGATTTCAAAGTTGAACAAAACATACAACTATGCACAATGACTACTTTGACCAATTTATACAGTAAATAATAATCATATATTTAGTGGAAGAATTGCAGATGCTAAATTTTGTTGCAGAATTACAGTAAAATCTCCCTGTTTTATTATGTTACCAAACGTTGTATCTGCACAGTTCTTCCTGTTAATGTGTTTTTGTAAAATGTTCCATGTAAATTGTTAAAATTAGTCATTGTGCATAGAGTTCTATGGTTTGTTAAAAGGATACTTTGGGATTTTGTCAATGAAGATCTTTGTCTACTTCCCCAGAGTCAGATGCCATTTTTATGTCTCTACCACAGGAGGTTGGTGGCATCTTAGTTGGGGAGGACGGGCTCTTGGTAATGGCTGGAGTGGAATGGTATTAAATCCATCAAACATGGTTTCCGTGTGTTTGATGCCATTCCATTTGCTCCATTTCGGCCATTATTATGAGCCGTCCTCCCCTCAGCAGCCTCCACTGGTCTCTACATCCAGTATGAAGGAAGTTAGAGGTGGTTTCACGAGCCATCGCTAACTAGCGTTAGTGCAATGACTGGAAGTCAGTGGTATTTACTAGCTTGCCATAGACTTCCAGTCATTGCTCTAACGCTAGTTAGCAATTGCGCTAATGCTAGTTAGCAACTTACTTCAAACTGCATGCAGAGACAAATGGTATCCACGAGTTCATCTGACTCTGGGTAAGTAAAGTGCTTCATTGCCAAAATCCTGAAGTACCCCTTTAAACTTTGAAATCAATTGGTTTTGTTCAGTATGCATTTTAAAGAAGAAAAAAATTGCAGTCTCAATGTAGGATGATTGTAGACTCCATCAATTTGGAAGTAAATTCTTGAAAATCATAACATTTTAATTTGTTAAAATTACTGAAGATCTACAGACTTCAGGGTTGATTTATTTCCTTCAACTTGAATTGTCAGATTTTACATGGCATAAAAAAAACATTAAAAGTTGTACCCTAGAAACCTAGATAGGCTCCCGAGTGGCGCAGCGGTCTGAGGTACTGCATTTCAGTGCTAGAGGCGTCACAACAGACAGCCTGGTTCGAATCCATGCTGTATCACAGCCGGCCGTGATTGGGATCCCTTAGGGAGGCGCACAATTGGCTCAGCGTCGTCCGGGTTTGGCCGTTGTAGGCCGTCATTGTAAATAAGAATTTGTTCTTAACTGACTTGCCTAATTAAATACAAAGTAAAAAACACCTGGGATGGGCAACTGGCGGCACCCATGCGACCCCCTTTAGAAGGCCCTTGGATCAACCCCCCCCCCCCAAAAAAACAGAATACAGTTTTGTAGTGAATTTCAAACAAAATAAAACAAATAACAGAACAGTCTCAACAGCCAACAGTCTCCCCCATCATCAAAGTTGCCCATCCCTGGGCTACAATAATGACTCGCTGTATATATGAAGGGATACACATACTGTACTTATAAAGATGATTTACCTCGTCCTCCCTGATACATTCGTGGGCACGCGGACTTCGGGCAAGCGCACGCAGTAGGAGCGTCGTTGCCTGCCTTCACAGCGCGTGCGTGCCTTCGCTGTTTTTATTCACCTGACCAACATGGCTGCTGATGATTGAAGGATACCTCGGATCTCTTGTGATTTCTTAACTTGAGCAATAAACATGCGCTTTTTGACGATTTCATTATAGAATATGTGAATGAACATCTTTATGAAGCGATAAATTGGGTAAGCGTTTGGGTTTTGCTATCTGACCAGTGCAAGCAGCTGTTAATGCTAGCTAACGTTAGTGTTAGCAAAATTGTCAGCTGCCGACTGGCTTATAAGGCTCCTAGCTGACATTCATTATATTATAATACTCATTAAGTAGCCTTTAGTTACATAGTGGAGGCAACGTTATAGAACAGGTTTTGCATGCTGATACATTTGGCATGCCAAGTCGAGCTGGCTAACGTAGCTAGCTAAAATGTAAATGGTCATGTTACAGTAACCTTAGTTAGCTAGGTACTTGGGGGGGGCAACGTTAGTTAGCTCCTGTATCACAGGCTGAGTCGCGCTGGATAAGAGCGTCTGCTAAATGACACATGTAAATGTAGTTACCAAGTGTAAGCCCAATGAACAGAACAAGTACCTCCATTCCAGCTAGTTTACAATGGTTTGCGGACATGTACAAACACGTGAACGGTCAACCGGCTTTCTTTCAAAGCCATTATTAAACCATTACTAACGTTACCATGCTACTAAGGATGCAAAACCAGCAGCAAAAAAAGATGACTATATATACAATGGCGCAGTCAGCGAGTAGCTAATAATGTCGATAACGTTCAGCGGTGCCTGCGGCTGATAATGTAATAAACCTCGTAGGGCCAACCCTGCATTTTCTACTGTAGATTAACGCTCTGTTACGGGCCAGTGAAACCGAGGAATTAGATTTGGGCAGCTGGGCACAGAGGGAGCGGCAGGACTTGCTGTGGTACAGTATGCATGAGTGAACTGGTTTGGCCTGATTTTCTCCTGGCTGTATGTCATGTGACATGTGCGTCAAACAGCTAAGTGGTTTTGGCTGCCAGCATCTCAAGGCACTCCGTTAAATGACTGGCTTCCAGCCCTTGTTGTGCAATATAACAACAACTCACCTTAACTGTCTAGATTGCAGAATAATAAACAACACACTGCTCATTGTCATTAGTAGCAGCCAGAATTGAGTGATTCCTCACTCCTCTCCACTAACATGACCTCAAATCAAATTGTATTTGTCACATGTGCCGAATACAACAGGTGTAGACCTTACAGTGAAATATTTACTTACGAGCCCCTAATCAACAATGCATTAAAAAAAATATATGAATAACAACAAGAAATAAAAGTAACAAGTAATTAAAAGAACAATAGCGAGACTATATACCGGGGGGTACCGGTACAGAGTCAATGTGCGGGGGCACCGGTTACAGACCTGGGCCTGTATTGACAACGAGTCTCAGAGTGCTGATCTTGGATCAGTTTAGTCTTTTCAGTCATAATGAGTAAGGTTATATGGACGGGGGGGTCCTTGATCAGCACTCCTACTCTGAAATGCTTGATCCCTGGCATGTAACAAGCTGTTCATGGAATAGGCTAGTCTGTGAGTGGGAACCAATGTAGCCTCACTGTGGTGCACTCGAAGGTGCAGTAGCCCAACAAATGGGTGTATTCATTAGTCGGATTCTGTTGAAAAACGTCTGTTGCAAGAGGGGGTGAATACCGTAGGCCTATGTCTTATCTTAGTCTTGCGTTATGATATAGATAGACATCATTTCACAAACATAGGGTATTTGACACCCTAGTGTAGTTGTGCAAATTAAAAAGCAAACGGATTTGCTGTCACAAGAACAAAACAAGTAAAAACAATTTTTTAGAGTTTGCTTTAAAACATGTAAAAATCTACTATATGTAAGCTTGCATGCTTGTTTTCACTCATACATTCCACACTACTCACAATACCTAGGCTAGTATTGGGTCCTAGAGCCTGAGGAACCTCTTGGGGGACATTCCAACATTTCTGTGGACCGAGATATGTTTGGTGTTCCCAAATTAATTATGTGGCACAGGCCTTGAAAAAGCCCCAGGATCTGAAACTGACATTGCTATGTTGTTGTTGAAAACAGCCCTCAAGACAGCTCAGTGACTCAACTTCTGATGCAAGACCTTCAGAGCTTCACTGAAGCTTGAATTTGATAGGCCGCTTAAGTTTTAGCCTAGCCGCAGCAGTGCTTCCAGCTCAGATGAGGTTTAGTCATTGTTATCCCAAATTTCATTGAATGTCCTGTGTTAGTTGTCATGGTTATGTGTAGGGTAGCCTATTTGTTAAATGCTTTGGTTGTGGATTAAATGTCCCTGTTGTTTATTTGACCCCAGGAAGTAGCACTCTAAACCATGCTGAAGTGGTTTTCCAATGAAGATGGTGCTCCTGGCCAGGGAGTAAGTATCAAACCAACATGTCTGTTTGTGAAGGAATGCACCTGTGCTATGCATGTCTGTGTGTACGCATGTGTGTGCAATGTCGTGTGTGTTCTTTCAAAGCCATCAGCCCATAACCCCATAGATGGGGGAGGGGATTAGAGAGAGTGCTGAGCACACAGCTTTTGACTGTGAGGATCAGAACTCGTACTTCCTGTAGTGAAGCCACAACTACCCCACCTCCGCCCCAATTCTCGACAATCAACCCCTAACAACAACCCCACAGACTTTTCCTTTCAGTCCCTAGCCTAGCCCATTCTCCTTGTTCTTATCCCTTAGCTGTTTGTATAATACGTTTATTGGAGTGGGGCTATGTTATTAGCTGAAACCTGTCCAGTCCTCACACATCTAGAATCCCTCCAAACATTACCATAGTGATGACATGGAGCTGTCCCCCTGTGTATACCCCATCTCTTTCTCATACATACTGTGCCCTCCTCTCTCCCAGCGAAGGCTAGCTTTCTGTTTTTACTAACATATTGTCTCTCTCTCTCCTTGTCTGTCTCTCGTGTCTCTCTCCTCGTCGCTCTCTCTCCTCGTCGCTCTCTCTCCTCGTCGCGGTCTCTCCTCGTCTCTCTCTCCTCGTCTCTCTCTCCTCGTCTCTCTCCTCGTCTCTCTCTCTGCTTGTCTCTCCTCGTCGCTCTCTCTCTCCTCGTCTCCTCACCTCTCTCTCGCCTTGTCTCTCTGACTTTCTCTTGTCTCTCTCTCTCTCTCCTTGTCTCGCTCTCTCCTTCTCTCTCTCTCTCTCCTTTTCTCTCTCTCTCCTTGTCTCTCTTCTCGTCTCTCTCTCTCTCTCTCTCTCTCTCTCTCTCCTCGTCTGTCTATCTCCCCCTCCTGGCTCTGTACCATATCTCCCTCCCCCATCCTACCCTTGGTCCCCGGTCTCTCTCCAGGCGCTCGGCTCCCCCCAGGGTGGTGCTGGTGCTGGAGGAGGAGAAGGAGGCCAGGCAGCCCTGGTGGAGTTGGCGGAGCGGCTGGCCCAGACAGAGCAGCTGGTGTCCCAGCTGAAGGAGCTGATCCGGGAGAAGGATGGCTCGCTGCGCACCAAGGACGAGCAGCTCAAGGTACGTCCTGGGTGCTACAGTTTGATGATGCCCCTAGACACTCTCCCGAATGCCTAACCCTAACCATTAGGAGGTGAATATTTTTAAACTGACCGTGGATCAGTTCTTACCAACTGCAACATTGTGGCAGTTCAAGGCCCTCCTAAAGCCACAGGGATTGGTGACGGACAAAGCAGAGGCATTTATCAGAAAGCGCAATGCAAACACGGCCACGGCAGAGTGAGGCCCATATGTTGTCAGTTTGTTTTTAATTCAAGCCAATAGAATCACTCATCCTGTTTCAATGGCAGGGAGTGGTTTAGTTACTTCTGTCTATTCATTTACAAGTCAAAGTCCACTTGTGCGGCACAAAGTGCTGACACCATATCTGCATCCCAAATGTCACCCTATTCCCGATATAGTTCACTACCGGGTACTGGTCAAAAGATATGCACTATCTAGGAATTAGATGGGTCCTGGTCAAAAGTAGTACACTATATAGGGATTCGGTGGGCCCTGGTCAAAAGTAGTGCACTATATAGGGATTAGATGGGCCCTGGTCAAAAGTAGTGCACTATATAGGGATTAGATGGGCCCTGGTCAAAAGTAGTGCACTGCATAGGGAATAGAGTGCAATTTGGGACACAGCCCATGTCTACAAGAGGGCTGCTGAGGAATTTACAACCAATTTATTTTGTCCAATAGAAACACTGTGGTCTCTACTGATACTACAGCCATAGATGGCAGACCATAGCTTATCACTGTCTACCTGAGAGGCTCCATAGATAGACTATATAGTAAAACAGGATTGGAGTCCACAGAGAATAGTATCGGCTATTATCGCTAACTTACAGTCCAACCAAGGTGCATGAATGAAGAAACAGACTGGCTAAATGTGAGAGGTATTCATGCAGTCTGAGATCACAGCACAGTGCATCACATAAAAAAAACACAACTCATAAACGCAGTGTCCATATGGCCTTTTTAAGGCATAGTTAGCCCAAATTAGCTTTTTACAGTTATGCTTATTAAGACTTGATGCCGTAGACATGACAACTCCAAAGAGTAGGATACCCCTCCAAATCGGAGCAAGAAATGTAGTGAATGTGTGACACCCTTAGTTTTAACTAAAGGTACCATGTCTCTCTCTCTCTCTATAAACCCCTTCTTTTCTACACAGGCAGAGAAAGAGGCGTGCGAGGCCAAGCTGTCCAAGATGCGTCTCCAGAACAAAGCCAAGGTCACCTCCCTCAGCGCCCAGCTGGAGGAGCTGAAGAAAGGAGGTGGAGCTGGGGGCCAGGGGACTCCCACCCACAGTAAGAAGGTAACACGCTCACACACATACATGCACATATGTTTGCACGTGCGTACGCATACAGACGGACACATCCATCCACCCACCCAAGTTCAGTGAGCAATAGCAACAGGAAAGCACAGTAACCCTTCTGACCTTTGACCCTGTTTTTCCCTGCGTGTGACCCCTGTAGGGAGGTGCAGAGGGAAGCGAGCAGGCCAGCCGTGGGAAGATCCTCCTCCTTAGGAAGAAGGTGGAGGAGCTAGAGCATCAGCTGTCACAGAGAGATGAGGAACTGGAAGTCAAGGTACTACCTATATCCTTTTTAGATTTGAATTTTGAAGCAGCAAAATGTGAAGGAAGTTCAAAGGGGTGTAAACTTTCTTTAGGCATTGTACATGCATTCATACTAGCTTTATAATGCCTTATGAAACTTGTTTTGGTTTAGGGAATGTTCACATTCACAGTTTAAAGCTTAGTTGCTATATACAGTGCATTTGGAAAGTATTCAGACCCCTAGACTTTTTCCACATTTTGTTATGTTACAGCCTTATTCTGAAATGGATTCCATATTTTTTCCCCCCTCATCAATCTACACACAATACCCCATAATGACAAAGCAAAAACAGGTTTTTAGAAATTTTTGCACATTTATACAACATAAAAATTAAAATATCGCAATTAGATAAGTATTCAGACCCTTTACTCAGTACTTTGTTGAAGCACCTTTGGCAGCGATTAAAGTCTTTTTGGGTATGACGTTACAAGCTTGGCACACCTGTTTTTGGGGAGTTTCTCCCATTCTTCTCTGCAGATCCTCTCAAGCTCTGTCAGGTTAGATGGGAAGCGTCGCTGCACAGCTATTTCCAGGTCTCTCCAGAGATGTTCGATTGGGTTCAAGTCCGGGTTCTGACTGGGCCACTCAAGGACATTGAGAGACTTGTCCCGAAGCCACTCCTGCGTTGCCTTGGCTGTGTGCTTAGGGTCATTGTTCTGTTGGAGGTGAACCTTCGCTGCAGTCTGAGGTCCTGAGCGCTCTGGAGCAGGTTTTCATCAAGGATCTCTCTGTACTTTTCTCCGATCAGCTTTCCCTCGATGCTGACTAGTCTCCCAGTCCCTGCCGCTGAAAAACATCCTCACAGTATGATGCTGTCACCACCATGCTTCACCGGCCAAATAGTTCAATCTTGGTTTCATCAGACCAGAGAATCTTTTTTAGTCCTTTAGATGCCTTTTGGCAAAATTCTAGCTGTCTCTCATGTGCCTTTTACTGAAGTGGCTTCCGTCTGGCCACTCTACCATTCAGGCCTGATTGGTGGAGTGCTGCAGAGATGGTTGTCCTTCTGGAAGGTTCTCCCATCTCCACAGAGGAACTCTGGAGCTCTGTCAGAGTGACCATCGGGTTCTTGGTCACCTCCCTGACCAAGGCCCTTGTCCCCCGATTGCTCAGTTTGGCCGGGCGGCCAGCTCTAGGAAGAGTCTTGGTGGTTCCAAACTTCTTCCATTTTTAAGAATGATGGAGGCCACTGTGTTCTTCGGGACATTCAATGTTGCAGAAATGTTTTGGTACCCTTCCCCACATCTGTGCCTCTACACAATTCTGTTTCGGAGCTCTACAGACAATTCCTTCGACCTCATGGCTTGGTTTTTGCTCTGACATGCACTGTCAACTGTGGGACCTTATATAGACAGGAGTGTGCCTTTCTAAATCATGCCCAATCAATTGAATTTACCACAGGTGGACTCCAATCAAGTTGTAGAAACATCTCAAGGATGAACAATGGAAACAGGATGCACCTGAGCTTAATTTCGAGTCTCATAGCAAAGGGTCTGAATACTTATGTAAATAAGGTATTTCAGTTTTTTAGAATAAGGCTGTAACGTAACAACATTTGGAAAAAAGGAAGGGGTCTGAATACTTTCCAAATGCAGTGTACATAACTTCAGTACACAAATAAATGAATACTGTGTTACTAAGCTAAGGCCATAACAATGTTGTTAGTGTTCCAGTGGACTTTAGTGTGTCACTAAAACATTCCACAGTAAAAATGCTTTAATACTCAGTGTATGTGTAGTATAGAACATGGCTTTCGTCAATCCAGTGTGATTGTGAACTAACCTTTTCAAACAACCCTTTATTTTTAGCCTACATACCGGTAGTAACAAGAGAATGTCACCACTCCAAATAGAAACATTGTTCCTGAGCAGAAAGCCCAGGTCCATGTTTCCCTAGCCAGCGGACAGATAAGGGAAGCCAATATCCTCCTGCAAGGATGTGAGGAATGAGTTGGCGTAGTGTTATTATCTCCTGCAAGGTGCCCTCAGGCCACAGCTAATATGGGTCCTGTTCATTAGGCACCAAGTGCAAGAAAACGAACTGAAACAGAGAAGTACTGCCTGGACTTGTTTTCTGTTGCAAACTGTTTTGCTACGTCATGCCCTAATGAATGTGACCGAGGTGTTTGCCTCCATCCTCTTATCTACAAAGTAATTTCTCCTACTAGGCCTATTCAGAATGTCTCACAGTGCTCAGCTCTCATTTCCTTAACTATGGGAATGTTCATATCCCATGGCTATGTTTTAATACAGTGTGGCCTTGTCAGTGAGATATGAGGGGTTGTGTCCTACAGTTTACAAAAATGTATTTTAGTGTCACTCCACAATGATACAAAATATAGATTTTTCAAACCACATTGTGGACCACTCAGTTTTGAGACACTAAAAACAATCCTAGTCAAACATGGTAGAGGCATCATCTATAATGCATTACATCATCTATACACATGTATGCATAAACAGAAAACGACGTACAGTAGACAAAAGGACAGTTGGTCCCTTATAAAGACATGTCTCCTTTGGAGGATAAGGTGGCATGCTTTATTAATAGTATTACCTGATAACATTACCTGATAATATTACCTGATAACCAACTAGACCTAGGTCGATCCGTCTTAGGTCGATCCGTCTTAGGTCGATCCGTCTTAGGTCGATCCGTCTTAGGTCGATCCGTCTTAGGTCGATCCGTCCCAGGTCGATCCGTCCCAGGTCGATCCGTCCCAGGTCGATCCGTCCCAGGTCGATCCGTCCCCAGGTCGACTCCGTCCCAGGTCGATCAGTCCCAGGTCGATCCGTCCCAGGTCGATCCGTCCCAGGTTGCTTTGTCCATCAAGTGTGTTTGTATAGTGTGTCTGTCTTTTCATACTTAGTTGTATCTGATCCAGTATCTTCAAGGTGTTTGGAAAATTCTCAAAATTGTGTGTGAATGAGTATATCTTTTTTGTGTTTGAGTGTTGTTGTGTGTTGTGTGTGTGTGTGTGTGTGTGTGTGTGTGTGTGTGTGTGTGTGTGTGTGTGTTTGTGTGTGAATGAGAATATATTTTTTGGGTGTGTGTGTGTGTGTGTGTGTGTGTGTGTGTGTGTGTGAGTGAATGAGAATATTTTTTGTGTTTTGAGTGTTGTTGTGTCTACTGTGTGTGTGTGTGCGCCGATGTGCATCTGACCCGTGCCCACGTCTTTCCCTCTACCAGTCACGAGAGCTGGAGGACCAGAGGCAGCGTGGGGTGGACATGGACGCCATGCTGGTGGAGCGAAACAGGAAGCTGTCAGAGAAGGAGGCCTACATAGTCCACCTGCAGATGGGCATGGCCACCGGAGAGCAGACGGCCACGCCTACAGCCCAACCCGACACGGAGCACAGGGTAAATACAAATTCCAGAAGCTTTATTGTCCTTGAAATATACATCACATGGACAAATTGGCACGACCGAACAATGATGCTTCTGCTATTGGGACACTACGGATTTCAGAGAGAAGTTGGGGGTACCAGTAACAGTATCACCAGCCCTGGTCCTGGACATACACGGGGTGTGCAGCTTTTTGTTCCAGACCAGCACAGTCATATTATCCATGACCTCATGCACACAATCTAATACGAGGTTTCCCACCACACAATCTAATACGAGGCTTCCCACCACACAATCTAATACGAGGTTTCCCACCACTCAGTCTAATACGAGGTTTCCCACCATACAATCTAATACGAGGTTTCCCACCACACAATCTAATACGAGGTTTCCCACCACTCAGTCTAATACGAGGTTTCCCACCACACAATCTAATACGAGGTTTCCCACCACACAATCTAATACGAGGTTTCCCACCACTCAGTCTAATACGAGGTTTCCCACCACTCAGTCTAATACGAGGTTTCCCACCACTCAGTCTAATACGAGGTTTCCCACCACTCAGTCTAATACGAGGTTTCCCACCACTCAGTCTAATACGAGGTTTCCCATTCCCACCACTCAGTCTAATACGAGGTTTCCCACCACTCAGTCTAATACGAGGTTTCCCACCACACAATCTAATACGAGGTTTCCCACCACTCAGTCTAATACGAGGTTTCCCACCACTCAGTCTAATACGAGGTTTCCCACCACTCAGTCTAATACGAGGTTTCCCACCACTCAGTCTAATACGAGGTTTCCCACCACACAATCTAATACGAGGTTTCCCACCACACAATCTAATACGAGGTTTCCCACCACACAATCTAATACGAGGTTTCCCACCACTCAGTCTAATACGAGGTTTCCCACCACACAATCTAATACGAGGTTTCCCACCACACAATCTAATACGAGGTTTCCCACCACTCAGTCTAATACGAGGTTTCCCACCACACAATCTAATACGAGGTTTCCCACCACACAATCTAATACGAGGTTTCCCACCACTCAGTCTAATACGAGGTTTCCCACCACTCAGTCTAATACGAGGTTTCCCACCACTCAGTCTAATATGAGGTTTCCCACCACTCAGTCTAATATGAGGTTTCCCACCACTCAGTCTAATACGAGGTTTCCCACCACACAATCTAATACGAGGTTTCCCACCACACAATCTAATACGAGGTTTCCCACCACACAATCTAATACGAGGTTTTCCACCACACAATCTAATACGAGGTTTCCCACCACTCAGTCTAATACGAGGTTTCCCACCACACAATCTAATACGAGGTTTCCCACCACACAATCTAATACGAGGTTTCCCACCACTCAGTCTAATACGAGGTTTCCCACCACTCAGTCTAATACGAGGTTTCCCACCACTCAGTCTAATACGAGGTTTCCCACCACACAATCTAATACGAGGTTTCCCACCACACAATCTAATACGAGGTTTCCCACCACTCAGTCTAATACGAGGTTTCCCACTACACAATCTAATACGAGGTTTCCCACCACTCAGTCTAATACGAGGTTTCCCACCACACAGTCTAATACGAGGTTTCCCACCACTCAGTCTAATAAGAGGTTTCCCACCACTCAGTCTAATACGAGGTTTCCCACCACACAATCTAATACGAGGTTTCCCACCACACAATCTAATACGAGGTTTCCCACCACTCAATCTAATACGAGGTTTCCCACCACACAATCTAATACGAGGTTTCCCACCACACAATCTAATACGAGGTTTCCCACCACTCAATCTAATACGAGGTTTCCCACCACTCAGTCTAATACGAGGTTTTTGGGTGGTTTTCCAGGCGTTGCCGGAGGAGAGCGGAGCGGGCTCCCTGGCAGAGCTGCAGCTGCTGGTCCTAAGTCTGACCAGGAAGGTGGGCGAGGGTGATGAACGTTACAGCCTGCTGCAGGAGCAGACTGAGAGCCTCAAGGAGCTCCTAGTCACAGAGAAGGCTGCCTTCGAGGACAAGGAGAACATGTACAAGCAAAACGTAGGTTATGGTGAAAAATCACAGATTTAGCAGATGTGATTTTTTTTAACGTGATTTATCAGCAAATCTGCTTATGACTTTAGATTTGTTTTATATAAGAGGTATGTACTATTTTTTAATCATCACATTATTTATCGTCACATTTATTAATGACAGATAAACATTAAAACAAAAACAAAAAATCCAGTTACAACTCAGCTCCTCCCCCCGTCCCTGTAAAATCTTTTATTGGCCATGCTGTGTCATGGCCAATAACATCACTGTTCACCTCATCAGCTGAAGAAATCACAAGCGCTCTATTTCCCTGTCAGACCAGCCTTGACCAGTCGTGTATTACATTTACATTTACATTTTAGTCATTTAGCAGACGCTCTTATCCAGAGCGACTTACAGTAGTGAATCCATACATTTCATTTTATTTTTTTTGTACTGGCCCCCCGTGGGAATCAAACCCACAACCCTGGCGTTGCACACACCATGCTGGCGTTGCAAACACCATGCTCTACCAACTGAGCCACAGGGAAGGCGTATTCAAGCTTCCCTGTCAGACCAGCCGTGTATTCAAGCTTCCCTGTCAGACCAGCCGTGACCAGCCGTGTATTCAAGCTTCCCTGTCAGACTAGCCGTGACCAGCCGTGTATTCAAGCTTCCCTGTCAGACCAGCCGTGACCAGCCGTGTATTCAAGCTTCCCTGTCAGACCAGCCGTGACCAGCCGTGTATTCAAGCTTCCCTGTCAGACCAGCCGTGACCAGCCGTGTATTCAAGCTTCCCTGTCAGACCAGCCGTGACCAGCCGTGTATTCAAGCTTCCCTGTCAGACCAGCCGTGACCAGCCGTGTATTCAAGCTTCCCTGTCAGACCAGCCGTGACCAGCCGTGTATTCAAGCTTCCCTGTCAGACCAGCCGTGACCAGCCGTGTATTCAAGCTTCCCTGTCAGACCAGCCGTGACCAGCCGTGTATTCAAGCTTCACAAATGTCTTCTGAATGAACTGTCGTTTCAGATCCAGACGTTTAAAGACATCATTCTGCAGAAAGACAACAAGCTAACGGAGGTCAACCAGATGCATGAACAGGAGCTCTTCAAGTTGGCCGCCAAGTCTGACGCCAGCGCTGATCTGGAACAGGTAAACTAGACTAGAGGATTTACCGCTGTTACTTTTGTTTTACCATTAAAATGACCAGTAAAATCGACTATGAACCCACTTTAAATGGTCCTTATTCCGTGAAGTTACTCTATTCATTCTGAACTCTGTAACCCGGCTGCATGCTAGCTGTAGATACACTATAGATTATTCTATCTTAAGTCATTGGAAGGAACGTTCTGTTTCCAAACAGTTATACATCCAGAAAATTGTACCAAAAGTTAAAATTTCCAGTTACAACATGCAATGTGCTAGTGTGACCACAAGACCAAGTTGTGATGTACAGTATCACTGCTGTACACCGTGGGTAGTGTAGTTGCTGACATGGCTGTCTGTCCTCCCCAGCTCTTGAAGGCTCTGAAACAGAAACTACATGAGAAGGAGGTGGTGCTGCAGGGTAAAAACCAGGTGATTGATGTCCTCCAGGGGGAGGTGGACTCCAGAGACCAGCAGATCAAGGTGAGAGGTTATTTAAATAGGTCAAACTTTATTTAAGGTGAACTATCCCTTTAAGGGGTCCTCTTTGTGTCTCAGGTAGAGCATGGCGCTTGCACCGCCTGGATCAGGGGGTTTGTTTCCCGCTGGGGCCACCCATATGAAGAATGTATGCACACGACTGTACGTCGCTTTGAATAAAAACTTCTGCTAAATGGCATATATTATGATATATTATAAGGAACCACATGGGTGTTAACAGCTATACCCATTGGAAGGGTGGGCCAAAACAATATGGGCTACGTTCCAATTTTCTTCTTTTCTCCCAAAGTGTGTGTCCACTTCCAAACCTTCCTGCATTCATTTAACAATGACGAGAACTCTCTCTAGACTACTCTTAAATCAATCCAATGCTTTTAGATCCCTTAAAGGGAGTGTGCAAGTGCACACTACTAGGAAAAGGGTGGAGAATCAAGGATACAGTCTTGGTGATGGCTACTACTATAATGAATAATAATAATAATTTGGTGGGTGCTTATATTTGTCCTATTTCATACATGTACAAGTGTGTATTAATACGCCTGTGCGAATTCTAAATGTCTTTTTGTGTATCCCATCTCTCCGGACACCCTCGGAGAGTGGCGTGACGGCCAGGGTCTGCCACTATCAACGGTGACCCTGGAGTAATTAACTTCAGATGAGGGAGACCAATCCCCTTATGATGTCATCTCACTCGCGACAACCCTAGCCTAGAACAGTGATCACCAATTTTTCCTCCTTTCCTCATCCATCCATCCCTCTCTCTCCCCTCCTCCTGCTCTTCCCTCATCCCTCCTTTTCTCTCCCAGGACCTGGTGGAGCGGGCGCGGCGGCTGCAGCTGGAGCGCGAGAGCCTCGGGTCCAAGATGGAGGCTGAGAAGCACGTGATGCGGGCTCAGCTGCGTGACCTCTTGGAGAAGCATCAGGGCGAGCTGCGCCGTGCCACCGAGTGCCACGAGGCCCAGCTGGCTGAGCGGGAGCAGGCACTTCGCGGGCAGCTACAGGAGGAGCTGGGAAGGACCCCTGTCTCCGAGCTTCAGACCCAGACGCAAGCAGGGAGCAGCAGGGATTCTCCAGCCATGGCCCAGAGGATGAACGAGCTGGAAGGTAGGAAGTCTGTACAGATGTGGACAGATGCACACACATTCTACAGACCATAGGATGCCTTTTAATGTTGATGGGCTTCCTGGGATGTTAAGCTCTTCTTCAGGCATTGTGAAGATCTCATGATCTGCTTTTCTCCTGTCACTCTCCTTTCTCTCTCTGTCTCCCCCCCCTTCTTTCTCGTCTCTCGCAGCACAAGCCAAGCTGAAATTTGAGGAGGCAAGTAAATCGGAAGCCAAGTTCCTAAAGATGAAAGCCTGGTCAAAGTCTCGTATTCGACAGCTGGAGGACGAGCTGAGGAAAAGCCAGGTAAGAGATTCAGTTATATCTAGCAAACTAACTGTAACATTTTAATTAGGCGGGATGAGTAAATTTATAGCGTGATGATCAATGTTGTAACTTTTCTGTAACAATGGTCTGAGAAGAGGGCAATAATTTTAGCAGAGTTTAATTCAGAGCTCCCATCTATTTAGACTTCTGTGATTAGTATGCTCAGAGGGCACGTGTCTTTGGGAGAGGGAAAAGGTTGTCCTGAATGTATGTCGTACACGTTTAGTCTCATTCAAGAACCAGACATGTTGCGTTGAGCTTTCCTTGACCTGTGAGCTTTGACCCTCCTCCAGTCTGGCAGAGTGGTCCCTGACGTGACGTCCCTGCGTAGCCGCATCACGGATCTGGAGGAGGAGCGGGAGGAGACGCTGTGGAAGCTGGAGCAGTACGACGAGATCAAGGCCAAGAACGGTGAGGAGATTCTTCAACTATCATCAATCACCTGACTACACTTATCTGGACCATGGTGTAATGAACTTAACGTGCTAGCTAGTTTTGTAAGTGTTATCTTATTGTGGACTTCTCCTTGGTGTTATCATTTATAACTCTTTAAAAAACTGTGTTAATTGGGTATTTAGCAAACACCCCACCCCCTCTTTTGTCTAGCGTTTTTGGAGAATTTAGCAATGCTAGAAAAAAAAGCATTTCTTTAAATTCAAAGTGAACTATCTCTTTAACAAAAGGGTTTTCTACTGCAGATGTTCTCTAGATGTTCTCTGTACTGAAACTAATCTCTGTGTAGTCTGGTGATGATTTACAAGAGGTTTGAAGACCATCTAAATGAGCAACGGCTCCCCATGTTTACAAGTGATCTGTTTCCGCCTTGTACATCTGTATGTTATTTTGGTCGCTTGTTCTGTTTGATCTTTGTCAATGTACCTTAAGCGTGTTATTCAGAATCTGTTTACATTGTGTTCTGTCTCTAACATGTCCTCCTGTAGATGTGCTGGAGGTGGTTAACATGTCCTCTGTCCTCCTGTAGATGTGCTGGAGGTGGTTAACATGTCCTCTGTCCTCCTGTAGATGTGCTGGAGGGGGTTAACATGTCCTCTGTCCTCATGTAGATGTTAACATGTCCTCCTGTAGATGTACTGGAGGCCAAGCTGGTGGTGTACGAGGAGCAGCAGAGGAAGATGGCCTCCGACCTGGAGCAGGTCACCAAGAGAGCCGCCTCTCAGGTCAGAGTTCAAACCCCACCAGACGGTACCCCCAACATGCACTGCAACGAGGAAGTACCACCTACATCCCGGCATGCAGTGCGGTAGTGGTGTCTAGTCATGATTCTTGAGAATCAATGTTGGGGAAAACGGTGAGGGGTAGATGGATTCATCTATGGATGCATACCTTGACTGTCACTCAAGGTTTCCGTTAACCAGTAATAGCCGGCTTTTGCCCCCCCAACTGGTATTGAAGCGCGCTTTACATTCGCCAATCAAGTGCATAGGTAGGCAGGCTTCAGCATGTCCCACACCACTTTGCAATGAGCTGGAAGCAGTATGCATTTTGAAAACGTACACTTAATTGTTTGAAACCTGAATGTTTTACTTCATATTATGAGGCATGTCTTACCTTGCATCAAAGTAGCCTAGCCAAAAGTATTTTATAAAGACTTCCATAGGCTTATGCCATTGAAACCATCAGCCTGTTTCTCTCATGTTCTATTGGTTTTCAAATCAACTTTCTTTCATTGACCAGTAGCCAAACTTCAACCCTAGTCATATTAGCAACCCATGCTAGTTGTTGCATTATTAGATCTCCCCTGCTAAATGTTTTATCTCTGTCTCATGAACCTGCTTTCATGTGCGGTCCGCTAATGGCATTATGGAACAAACATTCGCGTGTAGCCTACTGCCTTGTGCGCATTGCTGCACTTATAATGTGAAGAAATAATAGTTTATCAACATTTCAAGCAAAACGTTCTGATCTGTTGCATCAGCCTTATTGCTTTTTAATGCAACTGGTTGTGTGAATGGTTGTATACAACTTACTGGTTGTGTGAATGGTTGTATACAACTTACTGGTTGTGTGAATGGTTGTATACAACCTACTGGTTGTGTGAATGGTTGTATACAACCTACTGGTTGTATGAATGGTTGTGTACAACCTACTGGTTGTGTGAATGGTTGTGTACAACCTACTGGTTGTGTGAATGGTTGTGTACAACCTACTGGTTGTGTGAATGGTTGTGTACAACCTACTGGTTGTGTGAATGGTTGTGTACAACCTACTGGTTGTGTGAATGGTTGTATACAACCTACTGGTTGTGTGAATGGTTGTATACAACCTACTGGTTGTATGAATGGTTGTGTACAACCTACTGGTTGTGTGAATGGTTGTGTACAACCTACTGGTTGTGTGAATGGTTGTGTACAACCTACTGGTTGTATGAATGGTTGTGTACAACCTACTGGTTGTATGAATGGTTGTGTACAACCTACTGGTTGTGTGAATGGTTGTATACAACCTACTGGTTGTGTGAATGGTTGTGTACAACCTACTGGTTGTGTGAATGGTTGTGTACAACCTACTGGTTGTATGAATGGTTGTGTACAACCTACTGGTTGTATGAATGGTTGTGTACAACCTACTGGTTGTATGAATGGTTGTGTACAACCTACTGGTTGTATGAATGGTTGTGTACAACCTACTGGTTGTATGAATGGTTGTGTACAACCTACTGGTTGTATGAATGGTTGTGTACAACCTACTGGTTGTATGAATGGTTGTGTACAACCTACTGGTTGTATGAATGGTTGTGTACAACCTACTGGTTGTATGAATGGTTGTGTACAACCTACTGGTTGTATGAATGGTTGTGTACAACCTACTGGTTGTATGAATGGTTGTGTACAACCTACTGGTTGTATGAATGGTTGTGTACAACCTACTGGTTGTATGAATGGTTGTGTACAACCTACTGGTTGTATGAATGGTTGTATACAACCTACTGGTTGTATGAATTTGGGATCTATCGTCCCACAACTGTACCAGAGTCTGTTTGGAATAGCCTATTTCTTTCTTGCACAGAACGAGAAGCTGAACAATAGAATAGGTCAACTTTTCTACTATGGAGGATAGTAGATTGTCATAGGCTAGTGATGTTGCTGTTGGTTACTCCTTGTTGACTGAGGAACAGTAAATGTGGACAGTTATTCTAACATCTTCAAAGTGCTCATCAGAATTCAGTAAGAAGGAGGATTCACAACGTTGCATCCTCCTGTTGCATGTTCTGTTCAGATGAATTACCATCATCTAAATGGGATTTCTCAGCACCTTGGGTGGATGACGTAATCAGGTTACACACCCATCTGGTAAATGCAAATGCTGCCGGTCAAATGTCCGGCGCCTCATTTTCCCAACGGAAACCCTGCTGGCACTGTACACCAAACACATCTGACACATCTATCCTATTGACGACTTCACTTCTCTGATGGAAAGCCACTTGTCCTCAGATGAAATCAAACACCACATTCTCCCATGTTGAGTAATCTCTGGATGAGAATAAATGAACGCCCCCTGTGCCTTATCTCTGGACCCAATACTTCCTCCACCCCAAACCAATATGCTGCTTCGCATGTCTTTCTGATCCTATACACACTAGGCCAGCGAGTCAGGTAGCGCCGACGACGCCCAGAGCCAGGTGCTGGACTGGCAGGAGATGGTGTCGGAGGCGGTGACGGCCAGGGACCGTGCCCGTGAGGAGAAGGCCACCATGGCCCTGCGCATGAGCCACATGGAGGAGGAGAGAGAGGGTAAGGGCCCCGCCACCGCTGGGGGGTGATCCACACACACAGGGCACACTGGCACTACCACGGGGCTGACACACTGTGACACAACACACCACAGATATTAAACCTCACCTCAGACCGAAATGCAAAAGTCGTATCCCCGCGCCGCCACCCGCCCCCCGCGCCGCACAGCTCCCTCGCTCCAGACCGACAGCGTCCGCTCACTCCCGGCGGGGGGGGTGGGGGACTGAGAAGTTCGGCAATATCTTCTGTTGTTGTTTGAGAGCCCCCTCACTGTCCAACTGAGCATGTTTATTTTTTCTTTCATTTTTTCCCTCCAACCCATCCGTCCCCGGCGAGCTTTTCATTCTGGCTCTGCGCCCCCCCAACCCCTACCCCATGTCCTCCCCCCTCCTCCTCCGCTCCCTGCTCCTGGGATGGGGGCAGCCAACAAGAACCTGTTTCCCATCAGTTTTGTGCATGCAGGCCCATACCCCTCAGCAAAAGCCTGCCCCCACTGTACTGTCCTCAGTTTCCCAGGATCCTTTTCACCTCCTCCGGGGTAAACTGGAGGCAGTACAGTGGAGGCCTGTGCTTTTTATTAGTCCCTCCTCCATGTAGTGTTTCTTTCTTTCAGTATCTCCCTCTCTTTTTAAGTTTCCTTTCCTCCCACTTTCCCCTCCCTCTCTCCTTCCTTCCGTCTCTCCTTCCCCCAACTTTCCCTGCCACCTTCGGATTCCGTTATGACTTCACAATGACGCTGTCCTTGAACTGATTTACAAAACATATTAACACAACAAAATGACAAGGCTTCAATGGTGGTGGGAAGGCTAACGCTAACACTGGAATGAGGACTAACTGAGGGCGGAGCTTATATGGAAAAAATAAATTAACCAATGATCTTTATAAAAAAGAATTAAACCAATGATCTTCTTTATGAAAAAGAAATAAACCAATGATCTTCTTTATAAAAAATAATTAAACCAATGATCTTCTTTATAAAAAAGAAATAATCCAATGATCTTCTTTATAAAAAAGAAATAAACCAATGATCTTGTTTATAAAGAAGAAATAAACCAATGATCTTGTTTATAAAGAAGAAATAAACCAATGATCTTGTTTATAAAGAAGAAATAAACCAATCAAAAGAGCCTTAGAGGACTCTCCTCTAATAGAATTATGAAATATCCTTATTGTTTAATTTTAGAAGAATGAGGCTATATCTAAACCACTAATAACACTAAAGTGAAAATTCTAGGCTACAGTCGTGATGTCATTGTGAGCATATTTACTTGACAGATGATGTGGACTGGAATTATATATTATACTGACATAATAGCTTGAGGGAGTTTTAGGTGTTCTAACACACACGTGTGCACACTCATACACGGCAAGTGGTGCTGTTTTTCAACGCTTTCGTCCTCTCCAATCATCTATCCATCTTTACTAACGCTTGCTAACCTCATTGCTGTCATTTGCCTGTGTAACGCTGCCACCCTTGCTGCTTTTAGTTGCTGAAGTAGCTAACTGTTGCAATATCTGATTGGTGCATTCCTACTCAAACTTGGTTTCTGGAGCTCATCTTAACATCTAAATAACAACTGGCTGTCAATGAAATATTGTCATGTCCATTCAATGATTGCTCATCACTTAATAAATTATATGGAATCAATTCCATATCAGTTCAGTCCGTTCAAGGAGATTCCTTGAATTCAAGAATCTAAAGTGTCCTCATTGAAAATAAATGACAATTTTTTTTATTCGCTTGGCTACATTGATCACTTTGCACTACCACATCTGCAATCCTTACCCAGTGAAACCCTTCTCTCTGTCACTTTGCTTTTAGCTAGTCCTCCCCCACCCCTCCCCCATCTACCTGATATCACAAAACAGATGGGAATGAGTTTTGTGCAAATTGTTGGCCCTGATTGATCAATTTGACATAAATGTGATTGCTGCCCCCTCCCCTTCCCCTTGATGGTCCAATCACTGACTAGTGACCACTGATAATTAAAAATGTAGTGACCACTGATCACGGTCCAATCACAATGTGGGCAGCTTTCAATCGGAATGGCTGTGACCTCCCTGCTTTCCAGTATGCCAAATCACCATTGAAAATGTTGTTGCAGTACAGTCTCCTTGAGCCGTAAAGACAACCACTGCCCCGGCCCGCCCCCCTTCCATCCTCCTCCTGTTTGGTTGCAGCCTGTCTCCCTCCCTATTAGCTGTGCATGGCTTTGACCAGAAACTCTGCTTTTAGGAAAGTCTACAGAGCCACACGATCATCACCCACCACACACACACACACACACACACGTATGTAATGAACACACGCTCACAGGAGTCTGGAGTGCTCTAGCTCTCTTTCTCTCTCTGGAGTGAGTCTGCACGTTTCCTTGTGTGCAATGCTGCTGTTGTGTGTTCATCCATTGGGTGAGCGTGCTCTTTTGCAGTCTTTCCCTCTTGTCTTTCACCCTCTCTCACTCTTCTCTCCCTATCCATTCTCTGTCTCACTCCCTCCTTTCCCTGTATCATTTGTCTTTCTTAAACCATCCTCTATCTCTCCATCTCGCTCTCTCCATCTCGCTCTCTCCATCTCGCTCTCTCCATCTCGCTCTCTCCATCTCGCTCTCTCCATCTCGCTCTCTCCATCTCGCTCTCTCCATCTCGCTCTCTCCATCTCGCTCTCTCCATCTCGCTCTCTCCATCTCTCTCTCTCCATCTCGCTCTCTCCATCTCTCTCTCTCCATCTCGCTCTCTCCATCTCGCTCTCTCCATCTCGCTCTCTCCATCTCGCTCTCTCCATCTCGCTCTCTCCATCTCTCTCTCTCCATCTCGCTCTCTCCATCTCTCTCTCTCCATCTCGCTCTCTCCATCTCTCTCTCTCCATCTCGCTCTCTCCATCTCGCTCTCTCCATCTCTCTCTCTCCATCTCGCTCTCTCCATCTCGCTCTCTCCATCTCGCTCTCTTCATCTCGCTCTCTCCATCTCGCTCTCTCCATCTCGCTCTCTCCATCTCGCTCTCTCCATCTCTCTCTCTCCATCTCGCTCTCTCCATCTCTCTCTCTCCATCTCGCTCTCTCCATCTCTCTCTCTCCATCTCGCTCTCTCCATCTCTCTACCTCCATCTCTCTCTCTCCATCTCGCTCTCTCCATCTCTCTACCTCCATCTCTCTACCTCCATCTCGCTCTCTCCATCTCGCTCTCTCCATCTCGCTCTCTCCATCTCGCTCTCTCCATCTCGCTCTCTTCATCTCGCTCTCTCCATCTCGCTCTCTCCATCTCGCTCTCTCCATCTCTCTACCTCCATCTCTCTCTCTCCATCTCGCTCTCTCCATCTCGCTCTCTCCATCTCGCTCTCTCCATCTCTCTACCTCCATCTCGCTCTCTCCATCTCGCTCTCTCCATCTCGCTCTCTCCATCTCGCTCTCTCCATCTCGCTCTCTCCATCTCGCTCTCTCCATCTCTCTCTCTCCATCTCGCTCTCTCCATCTCGCTCTCTCCATCTCGCTCTCTCCATCTCTCTACCTCCATCTCTCTCTCTCCATCTCGCTCTCTCCATCTCGCTCTCTCCATCTCTCTACCTCCATCTCGCTCTCTCCATCTCGCTCTCTCCATCTCGCTCTCTCCATCTCGCTCTCTCCATCTCGCTCTCTCCATCTCGCTCTCTCCATCTCGCTCTCTCCATCTCGCTCTCTCCATCTCGCTCTCTCCATCTCTCTACCTCCATCTCGCTCTCTCCATCTCGCTCTCTCCATCTCGCTCTCTCCATCTCGCTCTCTCCATCTCGCTCTCTCCATCTCGCTCTCTCCATCTCGCTCTCTCCATCTCTCTCTCTCCATCTCTCTCTCTCCATCTCTCTCTCTCCATCTCGCTCTCTCCATCTCTCTCTCTCCATCTCTCTCTCTCCATCTCGCTCTCTCCATCTCGCTCTCTCCATCTCGCTCTCTCCATCTCGCTCTCTCCATCTCGCTCTCTCCATCTCGCTCTCTCCATCTCGCTCTCTCCATCTCGCTCTCTCCATCTCGCTCTCTCCATCTCGCTCTCTTCATCTCGCTCTCTCCATCTCTCTCTCTCCATCTCTCTCTCTCCATCTCGCTCTCTCCATCTCGCTCTCTCCATCTCTCTCTCTCCATCTCGCTCTCTCCATCTCGCTCTCTCCATCTCTCTACCTCCATCTCTCTACCCCCCTCCTGTAATGGGGTTCAACTCTGTAACCCCAAAACACCCTCCTCATCGCTCCCTCCCCTTCCCTGTGGCACAAAACTGATTGAGGATGACTGGTTCTTTCCCGGCTGCTCCGATCCAGCGCTGGCCAGCCGGCAGCAGGAGTTGGAGGAGGAGCTGGTGCAGGCCCGGGGTCTCACAGGGCCACATAGGAGCGGCAAGAAAATGGGAGGCACCGCCCACCAACACAGCCTGCAGGTACGGAGTAAAAGGGAGAGGGGGAGAATGAATGATGGAGGGGAGGTGGCAAGATGGGTGAGTGATTTGGTAAAGGGGGGGGTGAGTTCAGAGCTGGGAAGGAATAAGGCAGCAATAATAATAAATTGGTGTGTGCTAATATTTGTCCTATTTCTAGTACAAGTGTATTAATACACGTGTGAATTTCTGCATATCCCAACTCTCCCTGAGACACCCTCAGAGTGTGGTCACATGGTCACGGCCAGCAAGGATGCCTGTAGATGATCAGTATAACAAGGGAGATTAAATGTTACTGTAGTTCTGTCTGACGTTAGATTTGTACGCTATCCTCTGTAACATCCCAGACAAAATGTACTTCAGTCACTAGACTAAAATGAGTATTGTCACCCCACCCCCACGCAGGAGGACTTTGAGTTTGATGGCAAGCAGGCGTTCCACCAGGACCCACACAGTGGCGTATCTGAGAGCACCACCCCGATGGAGGAGGAGGGGGAGAACATGGGAGGTTGGTGGCCTGAGTACACTTCCCCCAACACAGGTGTGAGACCCACTAGACAGTTTACGCTAGCATGCACGTTGTCGCTTTTTGTGTATTTGTCACCCACCCACCACCATTTTGGGAGCTTGAGATGTTTTAGTCATTTGGGTTGTTTTGTCATTTTGTCAACGTAGGCCTAACACTCCGCCGTTTTTGGGGTTTTACATGTGGGTGTTTTTTCTCCCTCCAGTCAAACACATTCAACCCCAGAGTTGACTCATCTGTGGGGTTTTGTGTCATCTCATCACAAGTTGAGGTGGTTATTATTTGAACATGTGCATGCTGGTTGAACTGGCTTGTATTTGGCTCGCAACGATGTTAGTCCATGTCGAATGCATTGAACTCTTGTCAGTTCATATGAATTTAGGTGGAGAGTTTCCCCTGTCTGTGGTAAGTGTTTGGCTTTTATGCTGTTTTGCATGCCCTGTCTGTTCTTCTTTTTCCTCTCATCTCTCCTTGTGTTTGACACATTCACTGTGTTGAAAGGTTCATGGTTTTTAATGGGACAAAAATATATAAATAAATGTACAAAAACCAGTGACCTTGCATGGGGCAAGTAGCAGGCCAACTATCATAAACTTTGTAATCCATCACAACAATATGTTTGCATGGAAACGTTTCAGTTGTACTGTATAAAGTGCTGATTCTATGATTACAATTTGCATCCATTTTCGCAAATTATTGTTGATGATGATAGATAACTACCAGATTTCTCAACCACTGATTGTCTCTTTCTTGTCTATGCGACTGCCCTTGCAGGTGGCCTGCGGTCGGTAGTGGAGGAGTTGGAGCTGGAGAGGAACCAGCTGCAGGAACAGATCCTAGGACTGGAGGACCGCTGTCAGGACCTTGAGGACCGGCTGCAGCTGCAGGCTCGCATCGAGTCCCTACAGGTAAACTCTCACGTCTCACAGACCTGGTTGGAACCTCATATCTCACACCTTGTAGAGCTATCAGACCCACATGCTCCTTGCAGAATGCCACACTGTACCAAGATAGCCTCCATAAAGACACTTAAAGCAGGGGTTCCTAAACCTTTTCACTCAGGCCCCTCTTCTAGCATTGGGGAACATCCCATGCCCCACGTCTGTTTCTATGGGCACAAGCACTGTTCATGACACAAACTGTTCACACATTTTGCAGGTTTAAAGCTTATTTCCTGGAATTCTACACATTTTGTTATGGGTTGTAGAGAAAATGTTGCAGTTTTAATGCAAATTTTCTTGCAATTATATACATCCTGCCATGTCTAATATGTATTAATTTAATATTTGAGTGACTCAAACGTTACTACAAAATCTGTGCTAAAAAACCTAGCTAAAAAACATTAGCTGACATTTGATGTTTGATCTGGACATTTCTGACAAGTTATAAATAGATCTCTAAGGTGTACAATGACCGACATGACAAGAGGAATACTGATAATTTACTACCCAATTCGAAATTTCCCCTTGTCCATTCTATAATTACAACTTTCAAGAGTAAGTTGAAAGCCGGACTGAGTTCCCTAAAAATAATATCACATTTTTTGGGGGGGGGGCCCACAGTTTAGGAACCCCACAATTTAGGAACCACTGACTTAAGGGACCTTTCTTACTCCCCTCTCACACTTCCATACCACTCACCATAGATTACCCGCTTATACCCTCCTATACCTCCTGGTCTGTTAATAAAAAGAAGCACACAACTGATTTTGTTCACGGCTTACTTACCTGTGCCAGTTCCTGAGGTAGTGGAAATCTAACCCAGTATATTGTAACTTTGTCAGCTGCTCCTATTATCAACATGTTGCATCTTATATGTTCTCCTTTGTGTTTGGGAGTTTGTTTTGCCTTTGCTTTTGGATTGACTTTTTACTGAATTAATTTGTACTATTCAGTTCATTGCATGTTTCCTCCCGAGGACTAGGATTTTGTAACAAACTCCTCTAACACAGGTGACGTTTGATGTAGATGAAGAAAGGCGGCCATTTTGGGTTTCCCAGGTGTGTTAGTGTTTGTGTGCGCTAGAGAGAGCACCTCCGGCGGTGAAGGCTAATCCTTTGGCTTGTTTGTTTTGGAAACCCACTGTTCTGTGTTCACGGCTTGCGAGCAGTCTTCTAATAAGCGAGTGCTATGTTGAGCATATTTTGCCCACAAATTCACTCGGTGTGGAGAACAAACTCACTTGGTTGGTTAATTGTTCAACCATCATATAAGGAGCATACAAAAGTATATGACAATTCTAATCCGGCCAAGTTCAAAGCATTTTTTTACCCTAAGAAAGGCAAAATAGATCATAGAAATGATACTAAGTGAAAATGTCCTGAAAGCTGAAATGTGTTCCTTTTATGCTGTGTTGTATGGACTAAACCTAACACTGTACATAGAAGAAAGGGAGTAGTATTTTGGGTCAATATGTGTGCAGTGAGATGGAGTGAGCTTCCTACTGGCTTTACTCTGAGCTTTTCTCCAAACCATGTTAAACCTTCCCTCTCCTCCCCCTCCCCACAGAACGAGTCAGAGAGACTACAGGGTCAACTGGTCAGCCTTCGGAGCCAGCAGAGCAGGGATGCAGAGAAACACCATCTCCTGGTCACCAGCCTCAACGAGCAGCTCAAAGGGTAAGCCCACACAATTCATCCTCAATCAAAGTGCTAAACCAAAAAAGGTCACGGGTCACACACATAAATAGTAAACCGGTTCATTTCCCAAATTTGTATTTAGTGCCAGTTACTCATTTAAGAGTAAAAGGAATGTAAGGTTTTTGTACTGAATAGTTTGGCTCCATGCATCTAACTGCAGTCATACGCAAGTTATAAATAAACAAATACAATCAAGCATGTGTAAAGTTGTGCACTGATGATGATCATGTGTTTGTGCTATTTTGCATTGGAGAATGTAAGATTATCACCATGTCCTCATTTGTAACCTCTAAAACATCTCCTTTCTCTTTGATGCCTTTTAGACTGAGCGACACCCAAGAGTGTCTCGAAACCTCTCTTATAGAGAAGGAGAACACATTAGTCAAGACCTCTGAGAAACTGGAGCTCATCGACAGCCTCCGAGATTCTTTAAAGGAAAAGGAGGCGCAGCACAAAGAGGTCTCCGACAAGCTGCTTCAATCTGAGAACAATGTAAGTACAGTAGCCTGTTTTGGCGATCAATTAATAGTCAAATCTGTTTTATAGTAAGTCATGACACCTTCTTTTCTTCTTTCAGCTCACTGAAGTCTCCACAAAATGCAGTACCTTTGAAAAACAGTGTTCAGAACTGAAGACAGCGGTTGCAGATCTCACACATAAGCTGAGTGTGCTTAAAGAGAAGGTAAGGTTTCGGGATATGACTACCATGGCTTAATTACTGTGATGAAATATAAATATTAATTGGAATTCAGGTTACAGTTTTTGCATATAAGAAACCAGAAGACATGTTTATCTCAGATTTAATAGTTTAGGCGAACTATTACCTTCACACTCATTAAATTGCAATGATATTGACAGTACTTTAGGAGATTTCTGCCTCCAGTAACATATTTGTATTTTTTCCCAAACCCGTAGACACAGAAACAAGAGGCCACAATAAAGACTCTTAAAAATGACCTGGATCAGACAAACGATGAACTGGACAAGTTGAACACCACCCATCTGGAAGAAAGGTCTCAGCTGATCCACAACCTTCAAAGCTGTGAACGGGAGATTGATAACCTCAGAGACGTCCTCTCAGACAAGGACAAGGAGATCTTAGCCCTCTCGGGCAACATGGCGGAGTACGCTGAACAGATCATGGGGCTGAAGCAGGAGATCAAGCACAAGGACGAGGACCTGGTTCGCATCGAGACCGCCCTCACCAAATCGGAGCGTGAGGCACAGATCATCAGAGACTCTCAGAACTCAGACCAGCAGGCTCTGAACACCAGGACGGCAGAGCTGGTGGAACAGCTGAAGGATGCAGAGACTGAGCTGAGCAAAGCCAAAGAGGAGAAGGAGTCGAGGACAGTAGAGGTGGAGGAGCTGAGGAAGCAAGTGGAAGAGGACAAGCGGACCATCCTGGAACTTCGAGGGGAGATCCAGCAGCACAATGTGGGCCATCGTAATCATCTCTTGGAGTGCGAAACTCAGATCTCTTCACTGAAGGAGAATGTGACTGTTGCTTCCCAGAAACTACAGGAGTCCGAGGGTCTCATCTCTCAGTTGAGGGAAGCAAGTACATCCAGCAAGACACTGAAAGACCAGCTTCAGGACAAGGAGCAGACGTATGAGAAAGAACTCAAATCAGTCGAGGAGGAACGGAACAAGCTTCGCGCAGAGGTGTCCAAACACAACGATGACCTTAAGACCCTGTCCAACCAGCTAGAGAAGCAGACAGAGTGTCAGGTACAGTTGAAAAAAGAGGTGCAAGAAAAACTGGAGACAATATCCTCTCTTGAGGAAAAACTCAGGGCCATCCAGGAAGAGGCCGAAGTAGAGCAACAGAAATTTAACACAGAACTGCAAGTCAGAGATTCTGAAAAGGAGAAGTTGACGAAAGACCTGCAGGTTAAATTGGAAAATATCTCAAATATGAAGAAGCTCTTGAAAAACTTGAAGACTGAAAAACAACAACTGCAAGCTGACCTGAAGGAGAAGGCAGATGAACTTAAGTCTCAAAAGCAGCTTGTAGATGAGCTTAATAAAGAATCTACGGCAGCTCTTGAACTTAACAGCAGTTTGAACTCTCAAGCAAATGGCCTCAGAGAGGAGAATCAGAGATTGCAACAGGATGTAGCTGGAAAGCAGAAATCCATTTCAGAGATGACAGATGAAAGGGATTCTCTGAGAAGCAAAGTCTCCAACTTCGAAACACAGCATTCAGAAAACAGCAAAGTCATTGAAGGGCTTCTGAAAGACAAGGAGGAGCTGAGTGTTAGAGCCAATGAACTGAACAAGGCCCTGGAGCAAAATATACAGTCAATTTCCGATAGTCTATTTGAGAAAACAAATGAATGTAGTCTTCTAACTAAAACACTCAGGGAAAAGGAGGAGACAGTTGCACGTTTACAGGTGCAAATTGACAGTTTGAACACTCAGGTGGAGCAGTTCCATCACAACATTGCTGAAAAAGAGAAGTCTGTCACTGATCAAAACTCACAAGTAGAGGCACAGCAGAGCCAGCTGTCGCAACTCCAGGAAACAATGTATTTACTGCAGGAGCAGGTAACTGCCCTGAAAACTGGGCTCACGGAGAAAGACACCGTATTGCAGCAGAAATCAGATGAGTGTAGCTCTTTACAGAATAAACTTGGGCAGCAGAAAAAGCTTCTATCTAAGTTACAGGGTGAGACTAAATCACTTGAAGGGCAATGCTCACAACTGACTCAGCGTCTGGAAGAAAAAGAAGAGACCTTCAGACAAATGACACAGGACTGTGAAAACCACAAAGACGAGCTGAACCAGAGGAACGAGTCATTGAAGTCACTAAGCAGTCAGCTTGGTGTCATGAACGAGAGCAGTGTGAAGTTGGAGTCTGAAAATACAGAGCTGAAAACCACTCTGGAGAACCATGAAGCAGAAAACAACAAGCTGAGGCATGAGATGGAACAGAGGCAAGCTGAGGTGGTTGGCCTCCACAGTCACATCCAGGCACTGAGTGAGCAAAACCAACAACTCCGAGCTGCTTATGAGATCAGAGATAAGGAACTTGCCCAGCAAATGCAGGTTGCATCTGAGCTTGATATAAGGGTAAATGTGACTCTTGAGCAGAACACAAACCTGTGCTCACAACTGAACAGTCTGACAGAGGAGAAGCAGATAGTGCAACAGGAATTAGCTGTACAGTCGGAGTCCATTTCTGAATTAACCAAGGAGAAGAACTTACTTCTAGATAAACTTTCCAATTTTGAAATGCAACATTCAGAAAACTGCAAAATTATTGACGGGCTACTGAAAGACAAAAAGGAGCTCAGTGTAGCAGTAGAGGAACTAAACAAGGTCCTAGAGCAAAACAAACAGACCATTTCAGAGAGTTTGGTGGACAAAACAAATAAATGTACTAATCTCACCAAATTGCTTAGAGGGAGTGAAGAGGCACTTGAACATTCACAAGACCAAGTTGACAGCTTGATCACCCAACTTGATCAACTGAACAACAACATGACCGAAAAAGAGAAGACTATCAGAAATCAAAACTCACAATTAGAGGCCCAGCAGAGAGAGTTGTCGCAACTCCAGGAGACATTGGCTCTATTACAGGAGCAGGGGACTGCACTGAAATCTGGGCTCACAGAGAAAGACACCCTGTTGCAGCAGAAAGCAGAGGAGTGGAGCTCTTTACAGAGTAAACTTAATCAACTGCAGGGCGAGACTAAATCACTTGAAGGGCAATGCTCACAACTGACTCAGCGTTTGGAAGAAAAAGAAGAGACCTTCAGACAAATGACACAGGACTGTGAAAACCACAAAGACGAGCTGAACCAGAGGAACGAGTCATTGAAGTCACTAAGCAGTCAGCTTGGTGTCATAAACGAGAGCAGTGCGAAGTTGGAGTCTGAAAATACAGAGCTGAAAACCACTCTGGAGAACCATGAAGCAGAAAACAACAAGCTAAGGGAAGAGATGGAACAGAGGCAAACTGAGATATTAGATCTTAGGGACAACATCCAAGCATTGAATGAACAGAATGTCAGACTAAAAACCGAACTCAAAAACTCTGTCACAGAGGCATCCAAGAAACTTGAGGAGATTTCAGTTCTCAAGGCAGAGATCTCTAACAGGGACAGTTATGTGTCTAATTTAACAAAGCAACTGACAGCAGCCTGCTCGGACAGGGATAGCTTAGGTTTGAATTTGCAGCAGAGAGGTGAGTCCCTAAATCAGCAGGAGATGTTTATTAAGCAGTTACAAGCTAAGTCAGTAGAGGGTGAGGGTCAGATGAGCCAGGCCATAACTGAGCTGCAGACACAAGCTCAGAGTCTTCAGAAAAGCCTTCAAGACAAAGATGTTTCGCTGCATGAGGCGGAGAAACGGCTGAGTCTGCTCAGAGAGAAGTTCACCTTAGAATCTGAGGATTTCAAAACCCAGCTGAATTCAAATGCGGAAACAATGAAACAGCTTCAGGGTGATCTGCGTAATGCGGTGGAACAGAGTAACCAGCTCAGTGGGAGGCTTGAAGAACAAGAGGCACAGCTTAAGCAGAAAGTTGATGATTATGTGAGTTTAAGGACATATGTTTCAGAGCTGGAGGATTCCACCACACAGCTCAGAGGTCAAGTTGACAGCCTGACCTCTGAGTCATCCCTGTTAAAAGAGACCCTGAAAGAGAAAGTCAAGTTCATCCTTGAGGCCCAGAGCACCTCCTCAGCTGTTAGCGAAAGCCTAAATTCAAAACTCAAAACCAAAGATACAGAATGTGAGAGCTTAAAAGAGCAGCTTTCGCACCTCCAAGAGTCTGTTTTAAAGCTCAATACCAAAGATGCAGAATGTGAGAGCTTAAAAGAGCAGCTTTCACACCTCCAAGAGTCTGTTTCAAAGCTCAATAGTAGCCTCAGTGCCCAGTCCTCTGAAGTGGCACGACTTCAACAAGCCTTAGAGGAAAGAGGGACTGCCGTTATGGACCAGTCAAAGGCCCTTCAGGAGCTGCAGAGAAGGGCAGATGAAGCAGCCCTCTTCAAAACCCAGTTCATGGAGAGCACAGAGTTGGTGTCACAACTGCAGGGTCAGATTCAGGAACTCTCCACTAAGTCTGCAAGCCTCAGCCAGTCAGCAGAGGAGAACCAAAGTGCCTTTGTAAATCTTCAGGAGAAGTATGCTGCTCATTTAGAGGAGCTCCAGGAAGCTCGGACGATGCTTTCTCAAAGGGCCGAGGAGATGTCCAGTCTTAACAAGGCCCTCAGTGACAGCAACGGCGCAGTTCAGGCAGCAGAAAACACCATAGAGGTGCTGAGGAATGAGTCTTCCTTGCTACGTCAAGACCTTTGGCAAATCCAAACACTGAATGTTGACCTTTCAAAACAAAAGGAAGATGCCCTTGCTACCCATCAAAGGAGCACCTCAACATTCACTGTCGAAATTGAGAGACTAAAATCTCAGTATTTGCATGTGGCTGCTCAGGTAAATGCACTGACAGAAAACCTTGAGCAGAGAGAGATGTCTCTTCATGCCATTAACAGTCAGTACACAGCCCAGGTGAAACAGGCAGAGCACGTAGTGTCAGAAATGCAGAAACTAGAAGAGCAAAATAAGAAGCTAAGAGAGGAGATCGCACTGTCAAAGCAAGAAAATCAACAGCGGCTGGATGCAGCAATCAGTGAAAAAGAACATCTGCAGCAAGAAGTTCAGAAACTCATAATTGAGAGAGATGAACATGGCAAGAGGTACAGCAGCCAGATACAAACAATGCAGGAGCAGTTGCATCTCCAAAAGCAGCAGCAATCCAGCAGCATGAATGAAGTCATGGAGAAAATGGGGGCTGAGAAGGAAAGACTACAGGTTGAGGTTAGTGTCAAAGATGAAGAAATCACCGGATTGAAATCAGACATTCAAAAGATAGGGCAAACTCTTCAGGACTCTGAGAAGGAGTGGCTATCGGTCCTGGATAGAGAGACGCAGGATAAAAATCTCATTGCGGAGCAGTTGAAAAGTGTTGAAAATGAAATTAAGTCTAAAGATTTTAAAGTTCAAGCATTGAAACAAGACCTAGATAGTTTGCATGAAAAGTTGGCAGAGGCAGCAACAGCAATTAGACAGGGTTCAGATCTGCTTAAAGCGAAAGAGGTAGAGGCATCCACATCCAGAGTTCAGATTGAAAACATCTTAGTATCTGTTCAGGAAAAAGACAAACATAATATTGAATTGAGTCAGGCTCTTCAAGATATGGAAAGTGAGTTAAGACAATTGGAGGTCAGCAAAGAGTGTGCTGACAAAGATTTGTCTGTATTGTCACTAACCATGTCTGATAGATTAGTTGCTTTAGAGGAGGAAAAGGTCTCCCTACAGACTATGCTCAAACAGTTGAGAGAAAGACATCAGTGTGAGGTAGATTCTTTGAGGGGTGAATTAAATAAAGTTTCAGAATTGTTGAAACGGACAGAGTGTACCCTTAATGATAAAGAAATGGGCTATCACGGTGAGAATCAACAGAATGTTTTATTGCAAGAAAAGATCCAGCACCTTCATGCACAGCTCCAAACTGAGACTGAGAATCTGAGAGAGGCAGGTATTAAACAGACAGCTCTACTTAGTGACATCCAAACGAAAGATGAGCAGGTCAGCTGCATGACCATCCAAATAAGTCACCAGAAGGAATTGCTAGCAGGTCTCAGTCAACAGTTGAGGGAGAAAGATGCTTCAGTAGCACAGGTAATTGAATCCGCCTCAAACGAAAGGATGAAATACACAGAGGAAAATAGTAATTTCCTCTCACAGCTGGAAAGCTTGGAAAACGCACAAAGTAGCTCTATGAAACAGCTTGAACATATGTCCTTGCAACTAGAAGAGAGCAAAGCTCATCTGTCACGCTCTCAAAGTGAACTTGAGACCAAGGATTTGGAGAATGGAGATTTGGTTAAAGAAAGGGATAATCTCAACACTCAGCTCACTAAGTTAACCAAAGAAAAAGAGGTAATGAAAAAGAAGCTCCAAGCTGCCCTGGTTGTCAGGAAAGAACTTTTGAAGAAGCTAGAGGAGCATGAACATCAAATAGAGCAGAATGTGAATAAAGGAATTGAGATTTCAGGCTTACAGGATCGGTTGCAAGAACTCACTTTACAAGCTCAAGCTACTACAAAAGAGCATGAAGACATTGTTGCAGATATTAAACGGCAAGTACATCAAAAAGAGTGTGAATTCCTAGAACTGGCCAAGGTCTTAACAGTGCGAGACAGTCTTGTAGAAACTTTTGAAATAAATATGCAAACTTTGCAAGCGAAACTAGATGAACAAGAAGCAAGTTTGACAACAGCACTGCATAATCTCAATGAAAAGAGCATCATCATTGATCAACTTAATTCCAACATCTCTGAGAAAGAGGAGGCTTTTGAACAGGAGAGAAGTGGTATGATGCTGAAGTTAGAGAAGCTTCAAGATGATATGAAAAAGAGCGAGGAGAGTTTGAAGGAGGACTTGTCAAGCTCCAGTGCTACAGCTGTTGACATTGAAAACGAGTTGACAAAGGTGAAGCAAGAAAAGGCAATGATGCAGAAAAAGGCTCAAGCTGCTTTACTGGCACGAAAAGAGACTATAAAGAAGTCTCAAGAAAGTGAGAAAAAGTACATCCAAGAGCTTTCAGAATTAAAAGATGATTATAAAGCACTCCTGGAACAACACTGTCAGCAGACCAATGACCTTAATGCTGTCCAGTTAAGTTACGACCAGAAGGTCAAGAAATTCGAAGAAATCTGTCAGGCCTCAGTCTCTCAGCTAGGTGAATTGGAGACCCTAAGACTGCTTGTACAGGATCGGGATAAAACGCTTCAAGACCTCAACATGTCCCTATCGGAGAGGGAGAGTCAAGTCCATGCCTCCTCATCATATCAAGCAGAGTTAGAAACCCTTCACTTCAAACTGGAAAGCATGTCCTCTGAGTTGGCAAATAAGGACAAGGTTCTCATAGCACTGGAACAGAAGTCCAAAGCATTATCTGAGAGAATGAGCTGCACAGAAAGTCAACTTGAAAAAGCCCATGCAGAGATAAAGGAGAAGATGGAAGAGCTCGCAAGACAGCAACAAGCAGTGGAGATGGCCGAGCAGGAAAAACAAACTATGGTAGATGACCACCTGGTGCTGCAGAACCAGTTGGGCGCATTACAAGCCACAGTGGAGGAGCTAAAACACACCTTAGAAGCACTTGTTGGTGAGAAAGAATCCCAGTCGCAGAAATGTATAAGTGAAAGCAAAGAACTAATAGAGGACAGGGATCGAATGAAAGGAGAGCTGGAGAATGCACTCACTACCATCGCCCAGCAATCGTCTGAACTTCACATCCTCCAAAACACTTTGGCTGAAACTCAACAGCAACTCGGTGAAGAAAAGGAACAGCTGAAAGTGGAGCTTGAAAAAGCACAGTCCCATTCTGCAGAGTCCCAGGCTGAAATGGAAAGTCATAAGCTGCACATGGAATCACTACAGCAGGAAAAAGAAAGCGCCTTCATGGTCATAGAACAATTAAACTGTGAAGTTGCCATGCTGGATGCTCAGCTAAAGGAAGCTGGGAAAGTTTATGAAGAGCTTCTTCAAAAGATACCTGGTTTGCAGGATACATCCTCTGAACAGACTGGGGTAATTGAGAAGGAGGTCCAGTATCTTAAGATATCCCCTGAAGAACATGAGATGAGTCTCAAGGAAAGAGATGATGCCCTGGTGATTTCTCAGGCTCTGGCCACAGAAAAGGAAGAGCTTATTGCTGCCTTGGAACAGCAACTGCAGCGGCAGATTCACCTTCACGAAGTTGCCATGGAAAAGATGAGGACTGAAGTTGATGAGCTTCAGCAGAGGTCTCAAGAAGATGCCAGCAAAACAAAGGATCAGGGCAACCAAAGCAAAACAGCACTTCTCACCAGGAAGCTTCAAGCAGCCTTAGTTTCCAGGAAAGAAATCTTGAAAGATAATAGCTCTCTGAAGGAACAAATGCGTATACTCTCATCTAAAAATGAAGAAATTGGGGCATCATCCACTGTACTGGTAATGTCTGTTGCCAAGTTGAAACAACAAAAAGAGGATCTGGAGAGTTCTGTATCATCCCTAAGCAAGGAGAAAGAGAAGCTCATTGCTGAGGTTGATCGCATCCTCAATGATAATCACAATTTATCTGCAGCCTGTGAAAGCCTCAAACTCACCATAGAAAATATCACCCAACAGAAACAGGCATTTTCGTGTCAGCTTGAGTCCCTGAAAGACTCGCAGACGGATGAGTTGTCGGAGTGGAAATCTAAGCACACAGAGCTGAAACAGGAGTATGAGTCACTTTTACAAGCGTACGAGAATGTCAGTAGCGAAATGGACAAGATGAGACAACTATTGGAGGGGGCAAGAAGAGAGAGACAAGAAGCGCTCTTTAAAGCAAACAAATCTGAATCTGAGAGGGAGAATCTGGAGAAGCAAGTTGGGGAGATGGAGGATGAAAATGAGAAAATTAAAGAGAAGATGAGAAAGTTTACTCAGGCCAAGCAGCAGAAAATGGAAGAGCTGGAGGAGGAGAATAAAAAAATTAGAATAGACTTGCTAGAGTTTGACGATAAGCAGAAAGTCACGGTTGAAGAGTTGACTATTAAAAACAACCACTTGGAAGCAGAGATCCACAGCCTTGTAGAGTCCTCAGAAGCTCTCAGAAGGAAGCTAACAGAGATACAGCTCAACAATGGCAGTATGGCAGAGGCACTCAAAGAAGCAACCTGTTCATTAGAAAAGTGGCCCACCGAATCAAAGGCATGTGAGCAAAACATGCAGCTTAAGCTAGATGATGCACTCATTTTGAATAATTCACTGACTGCCCAGATTGAGTCACAGAAGACAGAACTTGCTTCCCAACAGGAAATCAATAAATTAATGCAAAAGGAGAAAGAAACTCTCTCTGAAAGAATTAAACAAATGCAGAATAAGCATGAAAAGGAATTGGGAGAAAAAGACGATGCAATCTCAGAGCTCCAAGAAATGATCAACAGACACAGCCAAGAGGCCATCAGCCTAAATGAGAAGGTCAGGATCTTGGAGGACGACAAGTCTATATTGCAAGAGGAGCTTGAAAATGTCCAAGAGATCTCAGACAAAGTAAAAAATGAGAATGAATATTTGGAGATGGTGATCCTCAAAAACTCTGAAAGAATTGATGAACTGACAGAGACAGTCAATGTTCTCCAAGCCCAGAACACACAGCTCTCCTCTCAATTGACTGAGAGCAAAGAGAAGGCGACTCAGGTTTGCCAGGAGAAGGAGGAACAGCAGCTGAAGTTAGTTAAGGAGTTTGAGGAGAAACTCAAAATGTTCCAGAGAGGCAATGAGGGCTCCAGAAATATAAAGAAGGAGCTACAGGAACTGCTGAAAGAAAAGCATCATGAAATCAATCATTTGCAACATGACTCCATCAAATACCAGGAGCTGATTTTAGACCTAGAAAGGTCTCTGAAGTCTTCAGAGTCAGCGCATGAACAGGTGGAGAAGGAGCTGAGAGAAATGACAGAGAGGATATCTTCTCTAGAAGAAGGGAGGAGGCATCTTGAAGCTGAGCTTACCACACACAAGAACCTTCTCAATGAGGCAAAGAAAGATTTGACAAACATTAGCTCTGAAAAAGACCAATTGGTTGAGGTAGTATCAGAAAAGAACAATCAATCAGAATGTCAGGTCATGGAGAGAACTAAAGCACTACAGCATGTAGCTGAGCAGCAAAAGAGTATTTTCATGGAGAGGGAGGTAATTTTACAGCAACATATAGAGGAACTTCTGGGTTCCAAGGAGAAGGAGAGTCAGGTAGTGTTAGAATTGAAGAGGAAAATAGATTCTCAAGATTTACAGATGAATACTCTGAAGAGAGAGGCTGACACTAATTTGGCTAAGTTAGCAGCTCTGTCTTCTAGTCCTCATGGTACCGATGCTGTGAAACAGTGGAATGATATGTTCCTAAATACCTTGCATGAGAAGGACAGCCAGCTTCTAGAACAGGGCTTTGTCATAACGAGATTCCTTGAAGACATTCGAGTGAAAGAGAAGGAGATAACTGAACTGCAGGTAACCAAGTCGAGGCTCGAAAGGACACTTGGTGATTACACAGTAGCTGCCACAGCTCAGCAGAGGCAGTTGTTTATAATGGGTGCCAGCAATAGAGAGCTTAACGAAACCGTGGAGCTCCTGAATCAACAGTTGCAGGAACTGAGTGAGCAGGTTGAGAGATTAGAACAGGATAGGAGTGCACTCAACAGACATCTCACTGGCAGTGTAGATTCCACATCTAAAATGGAGTTTGATCTTCAGCAGCTGGAAAATACACTTTTAGACACAGAGTCCCAGCTACTCCTCTCGCAGTCTCACAGTGACATGCTTCAGGTTGATTTTGAGAAACAGGAGGCCATTTCACTGCACCTGAAGTCACTCCTGCAGAACAAAGACGCAGAAATCTCCTCTCTGCTGTCCTCCAGAGATGGACAGATGTCTGGGTATCTAGAACAGCTGCAAGCCAATCACCGTGCCCAGGTTGAAGGTTACGAGGACAGACTAACTGCCTTGTACTATGAAAGGGAGAAAGCTGACAAGGAGTTCAGAAGGCTGGAGAACAAAGTAAAATCCCTTCAAATGAAAGTTGACAAGTCCATTCAGGAAAAGGAAAAAATGGCTGCTCAGATGGAAACATTCAGGAACTCCATGGTCTCCTTGCAGACAGAGAGAGAGCGTTTGATGTCAGAATATAGGATGTCTGAGGAAAGGAATCAGACTGTAATGCAAGGCAAGGGGTTGGCTGAAGGAGACCTCAGTGCAACCAAGGGCCTTAAACATGAGGTTAGGACTCTCCTTCATCAGATGGATGATCTGAACTCTGAGAATGCCATGCTCAGGGCACAGCTGATCAGATATAGAGAAGACTTGAATCAGGTCCTGTCCTTGAAGGACAGCCAGTTGAAAGAGTTGCTCAGGAAGCAGCAAGATGCCATCAAAAACCTGGAAAATCAAAAAGCCACAGCTGAAAAGCAGAACCGGAAGACCCTTCTGGAACTCGAGAGGGAAGGAGAGGCAAGCGATGCCTTAAAAGCTGAGAATTCCAAACTTCAAACACAGGTCACTGATCTGGAAGCTAACATATTGGCCCTGAATAAGGGAATGCAAGAAACGAATAAAGGCAAAGTGATTGCCGACTTGCAGCATGCCGTGGCAGCCAAAGCTGCGGAATGTAACGACCTCCAGCAAAAACTGTTTGCTCAGAAAGTGGCAGCGGATGACTGGAAAGGCAGCCTGCAGCTCTTGCAGCGCGAGACTGAGGAGAAACTGGGAGAGGCAGAGGACAAGTACAACAGCGAGCTCGATGCCTTTGAACAAGAAGTCGAACTGATGAGAAACGAGAAGGAGACCGCTGACCAGAGGGTTGCTGAGCTGGCCAGGGACCTGATGCAAACTGAGCAGCTGCTGTCCAATGCTAGAGTCCAAAGCACGGACCTGAAGTCTCAGAACGAGTCTCTGGGTAAAGCCATGGCCTCCTTGCAGAACGACCGCGACCAGCTCATCGAGGACTTAAAGATCCTCCGGAACCGATACGACAAGGAGCTCCGAGAGACCCAGGGGGCCATGACCAAGGTGGAGAGACATCTAGGCGACACGACCTCGGAGCTGGCCACCTTGGCCAAAGAGAGACACATACTGGTACAGAAACTCTCTGCTCTAGAGAGCAAAGATGCTCCCTCCCAGCTCACTTCACTGGTAGACGAGCTGTCTGTGGCCTTGTCAGAGAAGGAAGGGCAGTTCCAACGGGTTTCCCTGGAAAACGACACATATAGCAGTAAGCTATCGGCTTTCTCTAGGTCCATGGCCAGCCTCCAAGATGACCGAGACCGGCTGATGGAGGAGCTGGCTGGGGCAAAGAAGGCATTCGAGTCCAGGCAAGGATTAGGTCCAGAGGTAGTAGACATCGCGAACACAGGGGAGTCAAATAGCCATAGAAGCAGTGGTATTCAGGCCCTTCAGACTGGGAGAGATGGGCTGGTAAGTCACCAGTTGTGACTCAAAGCTTGTTGTTTAGTTGTCATTTGGTTGTGTTTTGGTTTAGGCTGTGTGTGTGAACTTGCTGACAGCATGCAGGGGACCAGTCAAAAAGCTAATCTACCTGTCATGGCTTTGGTGTGTGCAAGCATGACAATTTGGTTGTGTCGCAGGAATGCAGTTTTTTTGTGAAGTGTTGAAATGAGTCTCCTCAATGTGCGTTGTTGTTGTGTCTCTAGTGGTTTGTTTTGTCTATTGAAGGAGACGAGACAGAGGGTGGATGAGCTGCAGAGCGCCTTGCAGCAGGCACAGGCCTTCAAACTGCAGACTGAAACAGAAGTCAGCGGGTACCAGGCAGAGCTGGCTGAACTGAGGTATGATCCTAACTGCACCTGGAAAGATTTGAGTTGGCCATTAAATTGTATTACTTCTGCCAATTGGGTTACTTTTGCACATTGGTGAGGTCAATGCTCGAAAGCACTCAATGTGTTCTGAAAGATGAGACGTCGAGGATTATAATAAATAAGTCTTTCTTGTAATACAAGCAAACCACACACACGGGAGTCCAAATGTGCACTTCACATTTCAAAATTCACAGTATGGAAATGTATGATCTCTATGTTTGATGTAGAATTACGAGGATGACATGCCATCATACCCTGGGTTGTTCTAAACAGAATGTTTGCTTTATTGTGAAGAAAATCTGCAGTGGAACACACACCTGAATGCCCTCACGACTCCGTTCTTTGCTCATCAAAATGTGTGTTTTTCTCTGAAGTGCCTTGTGAAATCCTAACACCATATAATCGTATTTTAGAACTTGGCTAGTCTTGTTGGCAATAGAATGAGCATGCCCACTTGACCTAGACAGTAATTGTGTAATGGTGGGGATGCAGGGCTGTGTTCCAAACAAAAAACTACCACTGTGCTTGCTTCACTTAAAAAAAATATATATACACTGCTCAAAAAAATAAAGGGAACACTTAAACAACACAATGTAACTCCAAGTCAATCACACTTCTGTGAAATCAAACTGTCCACTTAGGAAGCAACACTGATTGACAATACATTTCACATGCTGTTGTGCAAATGGAATAGACAACAGGTGGAAATTATAGGCAATTAGCAAGACACCCCCAATAAAGGAGTGGTTCTGCAGGTGGGGACCACAGACCACTTCTCAGTTCCAATGCTTCCTGGCTGATGTTTTGGTCACTTTTGAATGCTAGCGGTGCTTTCACTCTAGTGGTAGCATGAGACGGAGTCTACAACCCACACAAGTGGCTCAGGTAGTGCAGCTCATCCAGGATGGCACATCAATGCGAGCTGTGGCAAGAAGGTTTGCTGTGTCTGTCAGCGTAGTGTCCAGAGCATGGAGGCGCTACCAGGAGACAGGCCAGTACATCAGGAGACGTGGAGGAGGCCGTAGGAGGGCAACAACCCAGCAGCAGGACCGCTACCTCCGCCTTTGTGCAAGGAGGAGCAGGAGAAGCACTGCCAGAGCCCTGCAAAATTACCTCCAGCAGGCCACAAATGTGCATGTGTCTGCTCAAACGGTCAGAAACAGACTCCATGAGGGTGGTATGAGGGCCCGATGTCCACAGGTGGGGGTTGTGCTTACAGCCCAACACCGTGCAGGACGTTTGGCATTTGCCAGAGAACACCAAGATTGGCAAATTCGCCACTGGCGCCCTGTGCTCTTCACAGATGAAAGCAGGTTCACACTGAGCATGTAACAGACATGACAGAGTCTGGAGATGCCGTGGAGAACGTTCTGCTGCCTGCAACATCCTCCAGCATGACCGGTTTGGCGGTGGGTCAGTCATGGTGTGGGGTGGCATTTCTTTGGGGGGCCGCACAGCCCTCCATGTGCTCGCCAGAGGTAGCCTGACTGCCATTAGGTACCGAGATGAGATCCTCAGACCCCTTGTGAGACCATATGCTGGTGCGGTTGGCCCTGGGTTCCTCCTAATGCAAGACAATGCTAGACCTCATGTGGCTGGAGTGTGTCAGCAGTTCCTGCAAGAGGAAGGCATTGATGCTATGGACTGGCCCGCCCGTTCCCCAGACCTGAATCCAATTGAGCACATCTGGGACATCATGTCTCGCTCCATCCACCAACGCCACGTTGCACCACAGACTGTCCAGGAGTTGGCGGATGCTTTAGTCCAGGTCTGGGAGGAGATCCCTCAGGAGACCATCCGCCACCTCATCAGGAGCATGCCCAGGCGTTGTAGGGAGGTCATACAGGCACGTGGAGGCCACACACACTACTGAGCCTCATTTTGACTTGTTTTAATGACATTACATCAAAGTTGGATCAGCCTGTAGTGTGGTTTTCACTTTAATTTTGAGTGTGACTCCAAATCCAGACCTCCATGGGTTGATAAATTGGATTTCCATTGATTATTTTTGTGTGATTTTGTTGTCAGCACATTCAACTATGTAAAGAAAAAAGTATTTAATAAGATTATTTCTTTCATTCAGATCTAGGATGTGTTGTTTAAGTGTTCCCTTTATTTTTTTGAGCAGTATATATATTTTTGTATTTACTTAACCTTTATTTTATTATTATTATGTAACTTCCTCAATTGCACAGCTTGAAGGCTCTTTCTTTGAGTGATACATTTATTGGAATTACTTCGGAACTGTGCACACTTTGTAGAGGTGTGAGGCCTCTTAGAGACACCAGTCAGACCTCTCACTCAAACCCACAGTTTGGAGAGGTGTGTGATCTCTTAGAGACACCAGTCAGACCTCTCACTCAAACCCACAGTTTGGAGAGGTGTGAGGCCTCTTAGACACCAGTCAGACCTCTCACTCAAACCCACAGTTTGGAGAGGTGTGAGGCCTCTTAGACACCAGTCAGACCTCTCACTCAAACCCACAGTTTGTAGAGATGTGAGGCCTCTTAGACACCAGTCAGACCTCTCACTCAAACCCACAGTTTGGAGAGGTGTGTGATCTCTTAGACACCAGTCAGACCTCTCACTCAAACCCACAGTTTGGAGAGGTGTGTGGCCTCTTAGACACCAGTCAGACCTCTCACTCAAACCCACAGTTTGGAGAGGTGTGTGATCTCTTAGACACCAGTCAGACCTCTCACTCAAACCCACAGTTTGGAGAGGTGTGTGAGGTCCTCCTTAGACACCAGTCAGACCTCTCACTCAAACCCACAGTTTGGAGAGGTGTGTGATCTCTTAGACACCAGTCAGACCTCTCACTCAAACCCACAGTTTGGAGAGGTGTGTGATCTCTTAGACACCAGTCAGACCTCTCACTCAAGCTCTTGTCATTTTATTGTCTTAAGTTGCAATTACCCCAAATGTTGCGTGAATATAATCATGTTACCAAATGTATACAGATGCTGCGGAAAGTAGAGTAAATGTAAAAATCACATAAAATGAACAAGTTTATTTTTGGATTCGGTCTTGTCAGATAAAATGTTGTCTCCTCACCTTTGTTCTGATAATTTCCCCATAATCTCCAAGGTGTCCCTTTCAACTGCTATCAGGATTGTACATGGGCCTATGCGTCTCATATTCTTTTCTGTTCGAAAAATTACAATTTGGCCCTGTTCATAAATGCCAATTCCCCTGAGTGTAAATGGTGAACAAAGGCCCCGCTTCACATTTCACCAAAAAAAAAAAGCAAATTATGTAATTGTTATGCAACAGATGGCATCTAGTTACCACAGTGGAAACTGTGTTGCTGCACCAGAAAAAGTATTTAGCTCACCAGCAGGTGACAGCCCATCTATCTGTCCTCATTGTGTCCATTCAGGTTGTCTCCCCACCCACACAGAGCCCTCCCAAGCCCCACTCGCCCTGGCAGATCCCCATGGTCAAGCACTATATGAGTTGTCTCGTGATGACAATCCCCTTCAGCTGCTAGATCTCCTGCCAACCCCATCTCCAATACAAACCAGGGCTCAATTCCATTTGTTAGAGAATTGGAAGAAAAAAAATCTATTTTCAATACGCCTCTTATATTGACTGTGTTTGAAGTGGAATTGGAATCTCCCCTGACCCACACCTCTATGTGTGTTCATTGTTTTGCCCAGTAGTGGTTCACTGCTTACTGACAAATAGATCGCTTGTCCGCTACTAAACAGAGACTACTGAAGAAACCACACTACTGACTGGGTCCACCAGTGGGTCACTCAAGTGTTCAGGCAATGACCTCTGACCTCTGTTCTTCCCCAGGTCTGAGAGTAGCAGGCTGCAGTCTGAGTGCCAGCGCCTGGCTGGGGAGAGGAAGGAGACCATGGCCCTGGTGGGGAAGGATGTGTCTGATGACCCGTCACTGACCCAGCTCCAGGCAGAGAGAACTCAGCTGCAGAGTCACCTGCAGCGCTGCCTCTATGAGATCCAGCAGAGAGATCTGCACTGCCAGCAGCTCAACGCCAAGGTACTGAACACGCACGCACTCACAAAACGACCCAAATCAACTCAGCAACCAAAGTGCTGAACACAGAAACCAACGCACAGGTATTGAATCAGTTTCCACTAAGTTCACCATACTCACCACGAATCTTCTCTCCTCCCAACCACTCCTCTGCTCATCTCCCCATCTCAGCTGCAGCAGGTGGTGGAGGAGAAAGGGGGTGTGTCGGCCCAGCTGAGGGCAGTGTCTCAGACGCTGAGAGACACCCAGAACCGCTGCTATTGGCTGGAGAACCAGGCCCTGCCTAACCAGCACCAGCAGGGCCTTGCAAAGGTAGAAAGTTGTGTGTGTGTCTCAGGCTTGTCTGGTGTCTGAATGACTATAGTGTGTTTGTGTGTGTTTGTCTGGTATCTGTGTCTGACTGTGTGTGTATCCTTGTCTGTGTGTGTTTTAATGAATAGTAGCCTGGCTGTACTCTGTGTCAGTAGGTTACTATATGTATGTTTGCGTTTGCATATAATGTTGGACACATGCTCCTCCTACTGAAGTGAATCAGCTCAAATGTCCAGCTGTTTGCTCTCCCGTCCAGCAGGGGGCGGTGTCTGTAGAAGTGGCTCCGGGAGCTCCCCAGGAGAGGAGCAGTGCTGTGGTAGACATGGAAGCAATGGAGGCCGGCGAGCTCAGGACCAGGTGACTCTCTGTCCCTTCGGTCTGTCTCTCTCTCAAACTCTCTCTCTCTCTCGGTCTGTCTCGCTCTCTCACTTTCTTGGTATATTTTGCTCTCTATCTCTCTCTATTATGTTCTCCTTTTTTTCTCTCTCGCTCTCTGTGTCCATGCATGGTTAGCCTGTTTCCAGATGTGTTTGTGCTCTTGCCAACCATTGCTGTCAGTGTCAAGCCAAACAGCCTGCCAGTCTTCATATATATCAACAACCAATCAGTGACCTCTCATAAATACAGTTTCATAGTGAACATTGAGAATACCGTGATGCCAGACTGTTTGGCATGACAAGGAGTGTCAGAATGACTACATTGTGTGTGTGTGTGTGTGTTCCAGGCTGGTGGAGGTGGAGCAGAGCGTGGTTCAGCTAAGTGAGAGTCTGGCTGAGGAGAGGACCAGGAGGGAAGCAGCCGAGGAAGCTCTGGGACTGGCTGAGGACAGAGCCAAGAGGTGACGCGCGCACACACACACACACACACACACTAATGCAGGGTTGAGACATGCCTAGGGGAGGGGTCTGGTCTGAGGAGGAGGATAAAATGTATTCTGTAGTACTGGGATAGGTAAAGCTTTTGCAACAACTGGACGGACACACACACACACACACACACACACACACACACACACACACACACACACACACACACACACACACACAGCTATTCTCACACTATGTGTGGGTGCCAGTCTGTTTGAGTTACCATGCCAACTCATTGTCATGCCAAACAGCAGTCTGGCCTCACAGCATTCTCAACGTTCACTACAGCCTTCAATGTCCACACCATCACTGGCATTAGGGGAGACGGCAGGAAATGTAGCTAATAAACTTTAATTTGACCATTAATAACATACACACTCTGTCTCTGTCTCTCTCACACTCTAACACGCTACCCATACCGGAAGCGTGTGCGAGCGTTGCAAAATAATAATATTATTCAATCATTGCACCCACACTGCTCGCCTGCGCCAAAGAACGTCTGCGTTGCCAGGCAATAAAATAGAAGTTGCTTCTATTTGTGACTCTGAACGCAATGCAAGTCCTGCCTCTCCCACCTCCTCATTGGCTTTTAGAAGCATATACCCACGTGCCATCTCCTCATTGGTTGTACCCATGTGGGTGATTGAAAGATGAACTGAGGTGGGTCGGTTGGTTGTGGTAATACATCTTAGTATGAAAGTTAGATGCCAATCGCCATATAAAGTCCAAAGAAGAAAAAGCCTGAAATGAGGAGAGATGACTAGAAATGATTCGGTTGACCGTTTTATGTGTGGATTAATTGTCGTTGAGTAGAGGACCTTGTGCATTTTAGGTAAAATAACAACTCAACGTTTATATTCCAGGGAAAATTAGCTAGCAACAGAAAGCTAGCTAAATAGGACAAATTAGCTAGTACAGTGAGGGGAAAAAAGTATTTGATCCCCTGCTGATTTTGTACGTTTGCCCACTGACAAAGAAATGATCAGTCTATAATTGTAATGGTAGGTTTATTTGAACAGTGAGAGACAGAATAACAACAAAAAAATCCAGAAAAATGCATGTCAAAAATGTTATAAATGTATTTGCATTTTAATGAGGGAAATAAGTATTCACTTATTCACTTAGAGGCTATTCTCATTGACAAATATTTAAGGAGAGGCAGCATGACAAGATTTCAATTTACATAATATGTACATCAACTTTTCAATTTACGTTACAAGCTTGCCTTAACTTTCATTGAGGCTGGCAACGTGACATTCTTGCTCTGCAGCTCCAAATTTACTGTAAATATCAGTATGGCAGTAGCCACTGACTAGCCAGTAAGCTTTGAAACTATTCAACAATGCGAGCAACTTTTCCTCTAAAACATATTAACTACGCTCTTGAATAATGCAACCAAACCGTATTACACTCTTGAATAATGCAACAATTCACAAGCATGTGCAGACAATTAAAGTTTTCTTCTCGTTCTTACGCGTATTAGCTAAACTTAGCTTGCAAGATGTAGCTTGCAATGGGGGGCAGTTAGCCCAGCGTTTAAGGGTGTTGTGCAGGTAACCGAGCATTTGCTGGTTCGAATCCCAGAGCCGACTAGGTGAAAGAAATCTGCTAGTGTGCCCTTAACCCTAATTGCTCATGTAAGTCGCTCTGGATAAAAAAAGTTGGCTAAAATGTAAATGTAAGACAATAATACAGCTAGTCAGCTATGCTAGCTAGTAACGTTAGCATATCAAACATTAACGTTTACCCCTCTCATGCGAAAAGTATAGTTTCAGCGTATTAAAGTCACCTTTGAACAAATTTTATCAATATCGTGGAAGTTATTATATGTGGTAAATGCAAAATTGCCTAGAAAAAAGAAACGCACACCTATAAAGGCGAGGTGCTGGCTAGCGGAGTAGAAAACTAGAAAATAAGGGAAAGCCGCACACTCTAAGAGCTCAGATGCAAAAATGTAATAACCTAATAACCAACGTTTCGACAGCAAAGCTGTCTTCATCAGGGTATCATCACAAACACTGCAAGATGAGTCATTTATATAGTGTCAAGAGACACACAGGTGTTTGTAATCATGGCCAAGTGTGGCCTAATATCATTGGTTAACTCAAATATTTAAAAAAAATGGCATACAAAGATACAAAAAGACAAACAAATGGATAGCATACGATCATAGCATTTGTAGTCTAAAATGTATCTAACAAACAATTACAATGTCAAAATCACAATAATCACAAGAATGGCTTCAGATCAAAGTCTATGTTGAGACCGAAGGGAGCAAGGGTCTTTAAATTAAAGATCCAGGCAGCCTCTCGTTTTAACAATAAATTATCAAGGTTACCCCCTCTCCTCGGGAGGGTGACATGTTCGATGCCAATATAACGCAGAGACGAAATCGAATGGTTTGCTTCCAAAAAGTGGGCCGCAACTGGGTAAGTCAAGTTTTTGCACCTAATGGTGCTACGATGCTCTGAGATACGTACTTTTAATTCACGCTTTGTTTTACCCACATAATTTTTACCACAGGGACAAGTTATAAGATAAATAACTGCCTTAGTAGAATACGTAATAACACCTTTAATTGGGATAGATTTCCCTGTTTGGGGGTGTTTGAAGGATCTACATTTATAAGTGCCATTGCATTGAGCACAGCCATTACACTTGTAATTTCCATCCAGTATGGGCGCAAATAGGCGTTGTTCAGGAATATCTTGGGGTGGTAAATCGGAGAATGCAAAATTGCGACTGAATACTTTTGATAAATCCCCTAGTGAGTTGATCAGCTTCTTGCCTGGATGTTGACTCTGAGCAGCCAAGGGAGGAAAAACACTGTTGAGCATCACTTTCTTAAATATACAGTGATCATTTCAGAATGTAGCAGGCTGTTACTGCAATTTCAGGTGAAAACTCAATAAACTATACATTGAAAATTCTGTTTACACTGTCCTGCTTAGACGGGTGCAGCTGTCGGGTGAGTGGCGTGCGTGAACTCTGGAGGGATCGTTTGAGACGTGAGAAATACTTACGTTTACATTACAGTAATACCTCTCGAGAATCAATACCTCTCAAGAATCTCTAGAAATTCTCCTTAATTCTTGTGAATAAGAATAGACCCTTAGCTCCTACTCTCGAGAATCTTTCAAAATGATTCTTAATTCTTGTCAATGAGAATAGACCCTTTCTCTTTGGCACATGATCCTACTTTCTGACACAGGTGCTTTTTAAATAGACCGGTCAGTAGTTGTTATGCTGGTAACGGTTCATGATGATTTGATGTTGTGAATGGTTGTTGCTGTGGTAGTTTTGGTTGTTGTTGCAGTAGCACATGCATAAAGTAATTGCCGCGCAGGGATGAATAAAGTTATTTGAATTGAATTCCCACACACACTTAGTACTAAAGGTGGATGTCTCTTTCCTCTCCAGTGTTGACTCCAGTCCATCCAGGACGACCCAGAGAGACTTCAGCATCCAGCTGGATACAGAGGAGGAGTGGGAGGCCCTCATCCTCAACCCCAACGAACCCCTGGTCACACGCAAGGTCAATATTACTCACAAAACTTAAATTAGACGATGTCCGCAACCCTGTAGAAAGCTATTTGGCATAATAAAAAAAATCCCCATTAAAATCTGTCTGTTTAACCTCTCTGGGCCAGTGGGACGCGTCCCACCTACTCAACAGCCAGTGGAATCCCGTGGCTCGATATTCAAATACCTTAGAAATGCTATTACTTCAATTTCTCAAACATATGACTATTTTACACCATTTTAAAGACAAGACTCTCGTTAATCTAACCACACTGTCCGATTTCAAAAAGGCTTTACAACGAAAGCAAAACATTAGATTATGTCAGCAGAGTACCCAGCCAGAAATAATCAGACACCCATTTTTCAAGCTAGCATATAATGTCACATAAACCCAAACCACAGCTAAATGCAGCACTAACCTTTGATGATCTTCATCAGATGACAATCCTAGGACATTATGTTATACAATACATGCATGTTTTGTTCAATCAAGTTCATATTTATATCAAAAACCAGCTTTTTACATTAGCATGTGACTAGCATGTGACTAGCATTCCCACCGAACACTTCCGGTGAATTTACTAAATTACTCACGATAAACGTTCACAAAAAACATAATTATTTTAAGAATTATAGATACAGAACTCCTTTATGCACTCGCTATGTCCGATTTTAAAATAGCTTTTCGGTGAAAGCACATTTTGCAATATTCTGAGTAGATAGCCCGGCCATCACAGGCTAGCTATTTTGACACCCAGCAAGTGTGGTACTCACCAAACTCCGATTTACTATTAGAAAAGTTTGATTACCTTTGCTGTCTTCGTCAGAATGCACTCTCAGGACTTCTACTTCAATAACAAATGTTGGTTTGGTTCCAAATAATCCATAGTTATATCCAAATAGCGGCGTTTTGTTCGTGCGTTCAAGACACTATCCGATGGGTAAAGAAGGGTGACGCGCCCGATGCGTTTCGTGACAAAAAAATTCAAAATATTCCATTACCGTACTTCGAAGCATGTCAACCGCTGTTTAAAATCAATTTTTATGCGATTTTTCTCGTAAAAAAGCGATAATATTCCGACCGGGAGTCGTTGTTTTCGTTCAAAGAGAGAGAATGTAAACATGGTGTCGGCTCGTGCACGCGCCTCCAGTCTCATTGTCCTCAGATCGACCACTTACAAAATGCGCTAATGTTTTTCAGCCAGGGCCTGCAAAGCCACCATTCATCTTTCTGGCGCCTTCTGAGAGCCTATGGGAGCGTTAGAAAATGTCACGTCATGCCAGAGATCCCCTGTTTTGGTTAGAGATGATCATGAAGGCCATGAAATGGTCAGAGAGAGCGCTTCCTGTTTGGAATCTTCTCAGGTTTTGGCCTGCCAAATGAGTTCTGTTATACTCACAGACACCATTCAAACAGTTTTAGAAACTTTAGGGTGTTTTCTATCCAAATCAAATGTATATGCATATTCTAGTTACTGGGCAGGAGTTGTAACCAGATTAAATCGGGTACGTTTTTTATCCGGCCCTGCAAATACTGCCCCCTATCCCCAACAGGTTAAGCTAGAGACGTCTGTTTCTTTGGTGCATCTCAATCCAATTAATTTATTGCCACCGTGGCCCGCCAGGTGTAACTGTTAAACTGCTTGCTGTGCACTGTTTTGTGTGATTGTACACATGGATTGGATTGTGGGTTTACTAACGTTTTAGTTCTAGGTTGACTAACATTAATATGGTGACAACAATGAAGGCTGGCTTGGATATGTTTTTTTTGCACCTGGTCACAGACCGCTGTTGTGCACTGAAGTCACAAGCGAAGGGAAAAGGTGAGAGGAGGAGAGCCTATAGATGCCAGAAGGAAAGTGTTTGATGCTGTATGTGGATACTATGAAAGTGAACTGTGTGATCGGGTGTATTCATTCCGCCGATTCTGTTTCAAAACGTTTCTAAATAAATGGAAGCTAATATGGGCCTCCCGAGTGGCGCAGTGGTCTAAGGTACTGCATCGCAGTGCTAGCTGTGCCACTAGAGATTCTGGGTTCGAGTCCAGGCTCTGTCGCAGCCGGCCGTGACCGGGAGACCCATGGGGCGGCACACAATTGGCCCAGCGTCGTCCGGGTTAGGGGAGGGTTTGGCTGGCAGGGATCGACCTTCGCCTCTCCCGAGTCCGTACGGGAGTTGCAGCGATGAGACAGGACTGTAACTACCAATTGGATACCATGGAATTGGGGAGAAAACGGTAAAAAAAAAAATGGAAGCAAATGAAATGGGGAGAGACTTACCTGAATTTGTCCAATGAAAAGTAATTTTTCCATTTTTGCAACTGTTTGGACTTATGATTACACCCCAGATCAGCTAAACGCAGGCAGGAGTGTTCAAGGCTGCGTTGAATGTGTCACTGTCTGTCATTTTCATTACCAAAATCTGTCTCTCGACCTGTGCAACTACGTTATTAACTTTCATTTGTAGGCCCGGGTGTAGCAACATCATGATACGTATACGGCAAAGTTGAGTATCTTGTAGTAGCCTAAACCTATGGATGTTACATTTATCTGGGTGAATGGAATATGAATGACATCATCCAATATGATGTAATAGAAATAAGGCCATGCACCAACAAAAAAAAACATCCTCCCTAATCTTAAACGGCACCAGCCGCCACCGATGCAGAACTACCTGGTCCCAGATCTTTGTGCTCTTGTCAGCACCCCTGGAGAAAGGCAGAAGTAACGTTGGGGCTGGTTTAGATATTGAATTCAACAAATGTATTAAGAATCAAGCTACAACGTGTGTTTTTTGACATGTGCATCCTCATTCTACTATGTGCTCTGGCCAACTCCATTACTGTCATTGCAAGGCAAACGTGTTTGGCATGACAAGGAGTTGGCATGATGGCACAAACAGACTGGCACTCAGGCTAGGACTGTTCTTCTTGACTCACCAATCATCAATCACATGTATGATGACCAATGGCAACCAATATGATTACCAATGCCTGTTTGACGAATGACTCTCCCCCTCCCTCTCCTCCCCTCCCTCTCCTAACCAGGTGAAAGGCGGGATGCTGGCCTGCAGGCGCTGGCTTCGGGGCCGGAGCCTGTACTGCTCCAAGCTGCTGACATCACGGGCCCGCTCGCGCTACCTCTTCCTTGGCTACCTGCTGATTCTGCATGTGGCTGTCCTCATGTGCCTCACCGGCGCCCTCTAGTGCCGTGGGGGTGAAAACAATCACAAATTGCAGATAGAAATATAATGTACAGAGCAGACTGAGCCCCGTTTCCTCCATGACAAAGACGGTCTGTTCTGCGCAATGTTTTTCTATGTAGTTCACTTGACGCTGGGGGTGTTAACATTGCAGATACAGATGTCATGTGTAGACAAGACACCATGGCCCGTTTCCTCCACGACAAAGACAATTGTCTGTTCTACTCCATTTCTAGGTAGTTCACAATGTGTTTTTTCCCTGGAACGTTATTCCACCTTTCAGAAGAAGCGGCAGGTTTTTGTCTAGTATCCAGAGTTTTCATAAGAGTGAGGGCTTTTGTGGTGTGTCTCGAAAGTCTTGTGGCTTCTTCGCCTCGCCTCCTTCCCTTGGTTCTCACTGGTCTGAAAAGAAAATGGACAGCTGAAACTGGATCCTTTGGTTAGATCCTACCTTGTTGTTTTCACCCATCATTTTTTTGTCAGATCAGTGCAGATGAAGGGAAGGAGGCGAGGGGAAGAAGACTGTTATTGACTATTAAGACTCACCCTTTGGAGTGTCTCAGGAGAAAGTGCCGTTTCGATCCTGTCTGTTATGTGTTAAAGCCTGAGAGGGAACAGAAAGCCATATCCATTCTACATGAACGCTAGCCTAAGACACGGTGTGTGTGTGTGTGTGTGTGTGTGTGTGTGTGTGTAACACATTTGTGTGTGCAGGTGTGTGTGTTAATTTGCACGCGTACAAGAAAAAAACACTAGTCCACTGTAACCTCATTTAGATTTGACCTTGGAGAACAAAGATTGGTGTAAGTCTGAGATGATACATCAACAACATGCTGAAAATGCCCCACTCAGACTGATGCTGGTGTCTGGCAAGACAGATACAGTATTGCAGGAGAGAAGGGTGGGAAAAGCTACCCATACTACTATTTCTGCAAAGATGCCTATGTTATTGCACTGCTGCTCAACCCTTCTCCCTAATACCAAACCCACTGTGTGCTCAACCTGGCACTACCAGGCCATGGCACAATGTTCCCGCTGGCACCCCCTGGTGTCTCCTGGGTAATAACTGTCTCATGGTGGCCTTGGCACAATTATAAGGTGCATTCTATAGCTGCTGCATTCAAAGCTATGCACTAAAACTCCCAATTGTATGGATCTCATCTCACATCAGGGGGTGGAGGTTTCCCTTCTCTCCTTCAGCAAAGATATTCAACATAATGTAGGGCCAGGAGTTTTATCTGACCACATGTCCTGATAAGGAAATACTGATCTGGCCCCTAGTAATAGGATCTATCTGGCCCCTAGTAATAGGATCTATCTGGCCCCTAGTAATAGGATCTTTCTGGACCCTAAAGGTTTTACCTTGTCAGATCACATGGTCTGAAAAATATCCTCCTACCCCGTTTGTGAGCATGTACCCTGGTAAGTGTGTAAGTAAGATGTTGTATTTAAGGGTGGAGTGTAAAAGGGTGCGAGTGTGCACCCTTGAAAGTCTACTTTGTGTATTTATGTATCTATATCTGTTGCTCTGTGCCCACCAATGCTCTATTGTTCACTGTACATTTCTACTTCATCTGTTGATTGATTACATGCTGATTTAGTCACTTGATTGATAGTGCAGGGCGGCAATTCACAAAGCAGGAGGCAATATGTCAGCCGTCTTACTTTGAGACACTATTTGTATTTCTCTGGTTCGTATCTCATCTGTTTCAAGTTTAGCATGGGAAGTACTGAGAGAATGTCATACTAATAACAAGTGTGTTTATTACATCTCTGCACTAGGAAATATGAAGCCTGAGTGACAGGCTGTTTGTGCCATCATGCCAACTCTTTGTCACTCATTGTTATACCAAACACGTTTGGCTTGACAATGAGCAATGGAGTTGGCCAGAGCACAAACAGATTTGGGTCCAGAATAGGAAATGTGGTGTTTCAGAATATTTACGGTAGTTAGCCAACTGAGCTAAAAACATTGCTCCTGCTTTGTGGGATACCACCATAGAGAATGATAGAGGCCTCTAGTGGCCAAAAGGCTATGTTAGCATGGGCAGCGCCATTGAGGGCTTCCACCATTTTAATGTAGTCAACTGGGTTGGACTTCCAACTTCATTGGCTGATCCGTCCTGGTGACCCTGTTGGAGTCATGTCCAACCGGGTCATTAGGAGGGATCAGCTAATTGTGAAGAAGAAGATTGACTACTTCAATGACACTGCCCATGCTGTCAGACGCTGTAATGGCACAGATACAAAGATGATGGACACCACCCTGTTCTAACGTTGGTGTTATGGTACCGTGGTCCTGATGGTCTGTATATATGGTGTGATTGAGAAAAGGATGACAAAATACATCTATAAGAGGAAATGCTACTGAGTGACGCCGAAATGTCATATTTTCTAAATAGGGTCTATTTTTTAGAAGTCAAATCGTGTGGGACAGCAATACTATCCTATCCAGGCATTAATGGGTTCAATACCTTGAGAGGTTGACTTTCACGAAGAAAGGAATTTGAATAAATCTGTTTGAAAAACACGACTCAAGTTACCTGTTTTTGAGGTTTGTGTGTGTGGATGTGAAGTCCCCACAAAAATAGTAAATGAACAACAAAGATTTGACCAACTGGGGACATTTTGTTTGTCCCCACAAGGACAAATGCTATTTCTAGGGGGTTTAGGGTTAAGGTTAGAATTAGTGGTAGGGTTAGGAGCTAGGGTAGGGGTTAGGGAAAATAGGATTTTGAATGGGACTGAATTCTGTGTCCCCACAAGCTTAGCTATACAAGACTGCTGCATTCAAAGTTATGCACTAAAACTCCCAATTGTATGGATCTCATCTCACATCAGGGGGTGGAGGTTTCCCTTCTCTCCTTCAGCAAAGATATTCAACATAATGTAGGGCCAGGAGTTTTATCTGACCACGTGTCCTGATAAGGAAATACTGATCTGGCCCCTAGTAATAGGATCTATCTGGCCCCTAGTAATAGGATCTATCTGGCCCCTAGTAATAGGATCTTTCTGGACCCTAAAGGTTTTACCTTGTCAGATCACATGGTCTGAAAAATATCCTCCTACCCCGTTTGTGAGCATGTACCCTGGTAAGTGTGTAAGTAAGATGTTGTATTTAAGGGTGGAGTGTAAAAGGGTGCGAGTGTGCACCCTTGAAAGTCTACTTTGTGTATTTATGTATCTATATCTGTTGCTCTGTGCCCACCAATGCTCTATTGTTCACTGTACATTTCTACTTCATCTGTTGATTGATTACATGCTGATTTAGTCACTTGATTGATAGTGCAGGGCGGCAATTCACAAAGCAGGAGGCAATATGTCAGCCGTCTTACTTTGAGACACTATTTGTATTTCTCTGGTTCGTATCTCATCTGTTTCAAGTTTAGCATGGGAAGTACTGAGAGAATGTCATACTAATAACAAGTGTGTTTATTACATCTCTGCACTAGGAAATATGAAGCCTGAGTGACAGGCTGTTTGTGCCATCATGCCAACTCTTTGTCACTCATTGTTATACCAAACACGTTTGGCTTGACAATGAGCAATGGAGTTGGCCAGAGCACAAACAGATTTGGGTCCAGAATAGGAAATGTGGTGTTTCAGAATATTTACGGTAGTTAGCCAACTGAGCTAAAAACATTGCTCCTGCTTTGTGGGATACCACCATAGAGAATGATAGAGGCCTCTAGTGGCCAAAAGGCTATGTTAGCATGGGCAGCGCCATTGAGGGCTTCCACCATTTTAATGTAGTCAACTGGGTTGGACTTCCAACTTCATTGGCTGATCCGTCCTGGTGACCCTGTTGGAGTCATGTCCAACCGGGTCATTAGGAGGGATCAGCTAATTGTGAAGAAGAAGATTGACTACTTCAATGACACTGCCCATGCTGTCAGACGCTGTAATGGCACAGATACAAAGATGATGGACACCACCCTGTTCTAACGTTGGTGTTATGGTACCGTGGTCCTGATGGTCTGTATATATGGTGTGATTGAGAAAAGGATGACAAAATACATCTATAAGAGGAAATGCTACTGAGTGACGCCGAAATGTCATATTTTCTAAATAGGGTCTATTTTTTAGAAGTCAAATCGTGTGGGACAGCAATACTATCCTATCCAGGCATTAATGGGTTCAATACCTTGAGAGGTTGACTTTCACGAAGAAAGGAATTTGAATAAATCTGTTTGAAAAACACGACTCAAGTTACCTGTTTTTGAGGTTTGTGTGTGTGGATGTGAAGTCCCCACAAAAATAGTAAATGAACAACAAAGATTTGACCAACTGGGGACATTTTGTTTGTCCCCACAAGGACAAATGCTATTTCTAGGGGGTTTAGGGTTAAGGTTAGAATTAGTGGTAGGGTTAGGAGCTAGGGTAGGGGTTAGGGAAAATAGGATTTTGAATGGGACTGAATTCTGTGTCCCCACAAGCTTAGCTATACAAGACTGCTGCATTCAAAGTTATGCACTAAAACTCCCAATTGTATGGATCTCATCTCACATCAGGGGGTGGAGGTTTCCCTTCTCTCCTTCAGCAAAGATATTCAACATAATGTAGGGCCAGGAGTTTTATCTGACCACGTGTCCTGATAAGGAAATACTGATCTGGCCCCTAGTAATAGGATCTATCTGGACCCTAGTAATAAGATCTAATTGGAACCTAGTAATAGGATCTATCTGGAACCTAGTAATAAGATCTAATTGGAACCTAGTAATAGGATCTATCTGGACCCTAGTAATAGGATCTATCTGGACCCTAGTAATAAGATCTAATTGGAACCTAGTAATATGATCTATCTGGACCCTAGTAATAAGATCTAATTGGAACCAATACTTTGTCCTGGTCAAGTTGCATGGTCAGAAAAACTTACTAACTTTTTCATATTTGGCATGGGAACTAGAGAGAGAATGGCATACTAATAACAAGTCTGTTTATTACCTCTCTGTACTAGGAAATATGTAGCCTGAGTGACAGTCTGTGCCATCATTCCAACTCCTTGACACTTGTTTGGCTTGAGAATGAACAATGGAATTGCCCAGAGCACAAAACCAGTGGAAGCAGAATAGCCCCAAAACATAAATGATCCACCACCATTTCTTTACAGTAAGTATGGGGTTATTTTCTGTTAATGCATCCTTCTTTCAACAACAAACCCAACACTGGTGTGTGTGAACAAAGAGATCTATTTCATGTCATCCAAGAAATGTAAACACCTGGAGTTTGTTAAACGACATTGGTACTTGGATTGGAACCGGTGCTATGGTCAGATTACATTCAAATCTGGCTCTATGGCCACGAACACAGGTGGTGGGTTGGTGTTGAAATAAGGATGCTGTGCCGAAGTGACATTGACATCCATAAGGACCTGTATGCCAACAATGTCCTCTCTGGTGGTACCACCATGTACTCTGGTATCGGTGACCACATGCAGAAAGAGATCACAGCCCTGGCCTCTAGCAACATGAAGATCAAGGTAAACCACTGAGAACATGTTGGGAAACTGTTAAAGAATACAACCAGTCTGAAATCAGCTCCCACTCCTACTTAATCCACTGCAGGTCTGTTTTTGTAATCAGTCCATCTCAGTGTCATTTCCACAACTATAGCATTTAGACCAGGGGTGTTAAACTCAATGGAGCACCTAGTGTCTGCTGGTTTTTGCTTTTTCCTTTTCTACCTCATTTTCATTATCTCCAGCGCAATACCAGTGTCTACATTTGTGAAAACGTTGCGAAGTGAAAGAACTGTCTCTACCACTGCCTCTACAGAGAATGGTTTTTGATTTATGGTATTACTACAACCTCCCCAAACTTCACCCTGCTCTGATCCACTCTGTTCTGACTCTCCTAATGTCTGTTGTTGTAACCAGTCCATCTCAGTGTAATTCCCACAAATGTAGCATTTAGACTCTTGTCATATAAACTACTCTGGCTAAACAATTGATAAAAGCAAGTAAATACTTATATGGAGAGAATTCAACAGACCGAATCATGAGAATGCCTCTGAGATGGTACTTTCCAATGGTAGTCCACATGTATTTTTTATTTGTAAAAAATACATTAAAAGTCAAAACAAGACATTGAGCTCATCTAAGCCTACATATCTATAACCTATTCAGTCATCTCTTACACTACACTGTTTTAAGAGCATTTTAAGCAAGCCATTCAATAACCAACTACATAATATGCCATGAAAATGACTGGTAATTTATTAGCAACACACATGTCAGCAAGACCCACAGAAAACAACCAAAACAGAACAAATGAATGGTCTGCTATACCATAAACCCAATGCAATGGAGTATATCTACACAGAATCACACACAGTCATCATAAACCTCATCAGGGTCTTCCTCTGCACCCCTATCTGTGTCAGGTGGTATGTTCTGCTCAGGCTCCACTCTGGGAAGCTCCACTGCATTCCCCTCTGGAGGACTCCATTTTCCTATAGACCAGGGGGTTGACAAATCAAGAGGGATAATATGACACAGTGAATGTATTAATGTATTACTATTATAATAATATTTGTAGCAAGGCATCAAGATGTAAGACCTGTGGTTTCAGTTACAGCCCTGACTTTTCTCATAAAAGGAGACATGATGATAAATGATACAGTAGGTCATTGGTGACCTGGAAAACTCATGTAACAAGAGTTTAGAATAGACAAGGTACTTGTGGTGTGTTTTCTTTAGTGATGCTGTGGTGTAGACTAGAGCACCATACAGTACCTCTGGCTTTCAGAACCCAACACAGGGTCAGTGTCATGACAACCAAGGTGGCAACCACAAACAGGATGATGCGAGTGATGTCCACGATGACCCTGAGCATGTCTGGTTAAACAACAACCACAACAATAACAAAAGGACAAAACTAAGCCACAGGGTCAACTTTTTCATGAGGAAAATAGTCATGAGATCCAGTTGCCAGTGATTTGAATATCTCAAATCATTGGCAACTGGATCTCATACATTTCCTATTAAATAAATAGCTGCAGTTGATCATGTGTTGACCGCGTGAAGAGAGTAAGGCTACCACAGACAGGATGTTCATCTTCTCCACAGTGTTCCATCACTTCACCATTTCCTGAGGGGGAGGGGACCAGAGCAGGTTGAGTCTATCTAGTCGTCTCAAAGCAGAACCTTTCAGTGGGACACTTCAGCAATGCAAAGGTAACATACTTACTGGTTACATTAAGCTCCAGAGGCCGGCTGATTCTGGTGTTTGGATCACAGTAGTCAGGAAGAGAAAAGAAACAACGGTAGTATCCTGAGTCAGACAGGGTGATGTTGTGGAGGGTCAGGTAGGACACACCTGTCCCTGAACCTGTATGATACCAGGTGAGGGTGTGTCTGGACTGACCCTTTAGGGGTAAACAGGTATCCCCATCTTCCCTGCACCATGACACTATGGGTTCAACCCTGAAACTCACCCCACAGGACACAGTGACAGAGCCAGAGATGGGAGCACTCCACCAACAGTCATCAGACACAGAAAACTCTGCTTGACAATCTGTGAATTAAAACAAGCATATTCAAGCCTGAAATAAGGCAAACATCTCATTTGAATAGCAATTTTAGGAAATCAGGAATTTAGCTGCATGGAATTCTAATGTACTGTATTCAAGAGGCATAGATGGACAGCATTTGTATTACATGAAGAAAGTTGATCTTACCATTTACTATGACAGTGATGGAATGGCTAATGATGATTGATTGATCTGTATTAACTGAACACCTGTACAGTCCAGCATCATCTATAGAGGGATTAGTAAAATGCAGGATGGAAATTCCAGAGTTACTTGTTAAGTAGTTCCACTGGGTTTGGATGTGAGTAGTTTGGATCACAGGATTGCAGCTGTGTTGGTCCAGTTTACACCATGTGACTTGTGGTAGATCATTACAGAATCCAACAGTACAGTTAATGGTCAGTTTCTCCATGACAAAAGCTTGAACCACAGTGTTCCGATACACTCTAATATAGTCATCACAGATGGGACCTTGTCCTATGGGAGAAAAATATGATGAAACACCACAACAAAATATTGGATTCCGTAACAACAAATGTTTTAGAGTATTCTCCAACTTGACTTGGCATTAATGGGCATTACACATAGTATAGCCTTCACCAGGCAATCACTACATTAAATAATGAATCTTCAGCATCATTTATAAAATCATTGTATAATTTGCATATACTAATTTGCTCAAAGCAGCACACTGTTCATAATCAGAGAATAATGTTATTTTAAAAACATTGAAAAGTAGCGTGAAAAAAATATTTTAAATATTCTGGTCTGTACCTTGAAGTTGTTTTGCCAACAGCAGAAGAATGAAGCCAACCAAGCCTTTCCCTCCTTCATTAGACTGATATGTATCCATTCTCTTCATTTGAGCCTTGGTCTTTAGTTCACTGATAATACACATTGAACTATACTCATCTTTGTCTTGTCTAATGCAACATAAGGAACTGTTTGACTGTTTTTTATCTGTGGGCTACTTCCGCTACCACTACTTCCTCTGTGGTTTTTATGAAGCGTATGTCTGCTGCTAACATCTAAACCTATGTAATGGCTGTGGTCTTACCTGCATTGTTCTTTGATGATGATCTTGTTGAGATGGATACACATAAACAGGAGTCCACGTAAACTGGGTCTGCCAGTGTATCCAAACATTACTGTTGGCCTATTCTGAAAAGACCCTACACCTCAGAAAGTCAAGCCTCTCTGTTGTCTACTAAGCCTACAGATAATAATACATTGTACATATTGAAATACAGTATAACACTTCCATTTGAGGAGTATTATGCAAAAAGGTTAAATCAATCTCAAGCTCTGTTTTGTCCCAAATCAAACAGAATATTTTAAGGAGAGATGGAGCACAATCCTTGTGACCACAACAGTGTTTTATACAATCTAAGACAAACAGGGACTAAGAAAGAGAAAACTAGGAAAATAAATCTCTGATCAATCCCAGACCTGCTGGCCAACTCCATGAAATACTTCTGCTATAGTATACAATCTATTTGCTTTAATATTTTTTCATGGTTTCAATGTTTTCTTTATCCCTCAAGTCACCGATTGGGGTCATTTTGACACCAGAGGAATATTTTTTTTTAATCAAATCAAATTTTATTAGTCACATGCGCCGAATACAACAGTGTAGACCTTACAGTGAAATGCTTACTTACGAGCCCCTAACCAACAATGCAGTTTAAAAAAAATAAATGGATAAGAATAAGAAATAAAAGTAACAAGTAATTGAAGAGCATCAGTAAAATAACAATAGCGAGACTATATACAGGTGGGTTAATTCAGGTAATACTGTATGTACATGTAGGTCAAGTTATTAAAGTGACTATGCATAGATGATAACAGAGAGTAGCAGCGGTGTAAAAGAGGGGGAGGGGGGGCAATGCAAATAGTCTGGGTAGCCATTTGATTAGATGTTCAGGAATCTTACGGCTTGGGGGTAGAAGCTGTTTAGAAGCCTCTTGGACCTAGACTTGGCGCTCAGGTACCGCTTGCCATGCGGTAGCAGAGAAAACAATCTATGACTAGGGTGGCTGGAGTCTTTGACAATTTTTAGGGCCTTCCTCTGACACCGCCTGGTATAGTGGTCCTGGATGGCAGGAAGCTTAGCCTCAGTGATGTACTGGACCGTTCATACTACCCTCTGTAGTGCCTTGCGGTCAGATGCTGAGCAGTTGCCATACCAGGCAGTGATGCAACCAGTCAGGATGCTCTTGATGCTGCAGCTGTAGAACCTTTTGAGGATCTGAGGACCCATTCCAAATATTTTCAGTCTCTTGAGGGGGAATAGGTTTTGTCGTGCCCTCTTCACTACTGTCTTGGTGTGCTTGGACCATGTTAGTTTGTTGGTGATGTGGACACCAAGGAACTTGAAGCTCTCAACCTGCTCCACTGCAGCCCCATCGATGTGAATGGGGGCGTCTTGATCACGTTGAGGGAGAGGTTGTTGTCCTGGCACCACACGGCCAGGTCTCTGACCTCCTCCCTATAGGCTGTCTCGTCGTTGTCGATGATCAGGCCTACCACTGTTGTGTCATCGGCAAACTTAATGATGGTGTTGGAGTCGTGCCTGGCCGTGCAGTCATGAGTGAACAGGGAGTACAAGAGGGGACTGAGCACGCTCCCCTGAGGGGCCTGTGTTGAGGTTCAGCGTGGCAGATGTGTTGTTACCTACCCTTACCACCTGGGGGCGGCCCGTCAGGAAGTCCAGGATCCAGTTGCAGAGGGAGGTGTTTAGTCCCAGGGTCCTTAGCTTATTGTTGAGCTTTGAGGGCACTATGGTGTTGAACGCTGAGCTGTAGTCAATGAGTAGCATTCTCACATAGGTGTTTCTTTTGTCCAGGTGGGAAAGGGCAGTGTGGAGTGCAATAGAGATAGCATCATCTGTGGATCTGTTGGGGCGGTATGAAAATTGGAGTGGGTCTAGGGTTTCTGGGATAATGGTGTTGATGTGAGCCATGACCAGCCTTTCAAAGCACTTCATGGCTACAGATGTGAGTGCTACGGGTCGGTAGTCATTTAGGCAGGTTACCTTAGTGTTCTTGGGCACAGACACTAGGGTGGACTGCTTAGAACATGTTGGTATTACAGACTCGGACAGGGAGAGGTTGAAAATGTCAGTGAAGACACTTGCCAGTTGGTCAGCGCATGCTCGCAGTACACGTCCTGGTAATCCATCTGGCTCTGTGGCCTTGTGAATGTTGACCAACTGACCAACTGTTTTATTCAACCCTTCCCATTTAGAATGACTTTTTTAACAGACCTGTTCTCAATAACTCTAAATCATTGTTTAGTGTTTCTGTATAAATATGGAATAAAATTAAAATATACAAATCCTTGGGGGTCATTTTGACCCCAGAGAAAAAAACAATTTCAAGGAACAATAAAAGTTTCAAGGACTGATAACCATGGTTCTTTCCCAGTTTCAAGGAGTGATAACCATGGGTCTTTCCCAGTTTCAAGGACTGATAACCATGGATCTTTCCCAGTTTCAAGGACTGATAACCATGGGTCTTTCCCAGTTTCAAGGACTGATAACCATGGGTCTTTCCCTGTTTCAAAGACTGATAACCATGGGTCTTTCATATTGCTGGTTACGAGTTCAAGCAACTGATTTCAATCACAAGACAGACATACTGTACTGTAGGTAATAAGACTATTCAGGTCTGTGAAAGTGAAAGAGCTATCTCTACCACTGCCTCTTGTCACGACACCGACGGATGGTGGCGCCCCTCCTCGACCGGGCGGCGCTCGGCGGTCGTCGTCGTCGCCGGCCTACTAGCTGCCATCGATCCTTTGTTTCACTTTCTGTTGGTTAGGTCTAGGTAGGCACGCACCTGTTTTGGTTTAGTTATTAGTAGGGGGGGTTATTTAGTCTAGCAAGGTATGTCTGTGTTTGTGCGTGATTATTTTCGTCAGGTTGTACGTCTGGGGAACAGGTGTTTTTTCCTTCTGCCTGTGGGTTTTGTGGCAGTGTGTTTTGGGCTGCGTCCCTACGCTGTGTTCGGGCTGTTAATGGGTATTTGTTTTACCTTGCCCTGCCCTACCTGTTTTTGGCAAGTGTGGATTATTTATTAAAGACGAGTGTTCACGGACTTGTGTCTCCTGTGCCTGACTTCAACCCTCCTGCTTCCTTGAGCATTCTGACACCTCTACAAAGAATAGCTTGTGGTTTATGGTGTTACCACAACCTCCTCAAACTTCACCCTGCTCTGTTCTGACTCTGTTCTGACTCTCCTAATGTCTGTTGTTGTAACCAGTCCATCTCAATGGAATTCCCACAGATATATCATTTGTCTCTGAGATGGTACTTTTCAATGGTTTTCAATTTAATTTTAACAAAATAATATATTTTTTAAATACATTAAAGGTCAAAACGAGCCTACATATATATCAACTATCTAAACATCTACTTAGACTACACTGTTTTGAGCATTTTTAAGCAAGCCATTCAATAACCAAGTACATAATGTGCCATGAAAATGACTGGTGATTCAATAGCAACATACATGTCAGCAAGACCCACCGAAAACCAACAAAACAGAACAAATGAATGGTCTACTATACCATAAACCCAATGCAATGTAGTATATCTACACAGAATCACACACAGTCATCATAATCCTCATCAGGGTCTTCCTCTGCTCCCCTGTCAGTCAAGGTGTGCACACTTGAGATCCTGATTAAGTCCCACTCAGCTCTGTCCCAGTTAGGGGTGGAGTGCTCTGAAGGAGGAAGAAGGAGGAGTGAATCAGAATCAGAATTACTTTATTCACCAAGGACATTTACACCCAGAATTTGACTTTGTGGGGAATTCCGTCCTGAGTTAAGCGTGCGTAAATGGAACGTAATTCCCTTTTTATGCACTTTCCTCTCAATGTGTATTCTGTCCTTGAATTTAGGCATGAGAATAGCATGCCATTCACCCACTTTTTATTTTGGGGTGGGGATCAATGAAATGAACCTGTCTGGGCTAGTGGGACGTCACCGTCCCACCCTATTCAACAGCCAGTGGAACAGCGTGGCGCGAAATACAAAAACCTCAGAAATGCAATAATTTCAATTTTTCAAACATAGGACTATTTTACACCATTTTAAAGATAAGACTCTCGTTAATCTAACCACATTGTCCGATTTCAGAAACACTTTACAGCAAAAGCAAAACATTAGATTATGTTAGGAGAGTACATAGACCAAAATAATCACACAGCCATTTTCCAAGCAAGCATATATGTCACAGAAACCCAAAACACAGCTAAATGAAGCACTAACCTTTGATGATCTTCATCAGATGACACTCCTAGGACATTATGTTATACAATACATGCATGTTTTGTTCAATCAAGTTCATATTTATATCAAAAAACAGCTTTTTACATTGGTGTGTGATGTTCAGAAATGTATCCCCACTGAAACCTTCAGGTGAATTTTCTAAATTACTCATCATAAACGTTGACAAAATACATAACAATTATTTTAAGAATTATAGATACAGAACTCCTTTATGCAATCGCTATGTCAGATTTTAAAATAGCTTTTCGGCGAAAGCACATTTTGCAATATTCTGAGTACATAGCTCAGCCATCACGGCTAGCTATTTTGAAACCCGCCGACTTCGGGGCACACTAAACTCAGAATTAGTATTAGAAAAATTGTATTACCTTTGCTGATCTTCGTCAGAATGCACTCCCAGGACTGCTACTTCCACAAGAAATGTTGTTTTTGTTCCAAATAATCCATAGTTATGTCCAAATACCTCCGTTTTGTTTGTGCATTCAGGTCACTATCCAAATGCGCGAGCGCATTTCGAGAAAAAATAAATTCTAAATATTCCATTACCGTACTTAGAAGCATGTCAAACGCTGTTTAAAATCAATTTTTATGGTATTTTTCTCGTAAAATAGCGATAATATTCCAACCGGACAATAGTGTATTCATTCAAAGAGGAAAAAGAAAAACAGCGTGGTCTCGTGAACGCGCATCTCCAATCTCTTAGTCACCAGGCAGACCACTGAGAAACTGAGCTACCATACTCTGCCCAGAGACAGGAGACGCCTCAATCCGCTTTCTGAAGGCTTTAGAGAGCCAATGGAAGCCTTAGAAAGTGCTACGTAACCCCAGAGATACTGTAGTTTCGAAAGGGACTAGAAAGAAGAACTACAAATGATCAGACAGGCCACTTCCTGCTTGGAATTTTCTCTGGTTTTTGCCTGCCATATGAGTTCTGTTATACTCACAGACACCATTCAAACAGTTTTAGAAACTTCAGAGTGATTTCTATGCAAATCTACTAATAATATGCATATTCTCGTTTCTGGGCAAGAGTAGTAACCAGTTTAAATCGGGTACGTTTTTTATCCGGCCGTGAAAATACTGCCCCCTAGCCCAGACAGGTTAAGGTGTGTCTACATATAAACCTTATTCTGACCTTGACTTAATTCCATCATAATTCCACCACCATTACGTGCAATGAAGCAATGAATAATGTTGAGCAACCTGTCGGTTCCAAATTGGAACAACATCTACTTTCTTTTACCCGACATAAATAAAACTATTCTCCATGCGCTGTAATTTACACATTTATAAGAGCTAGGTAAGAGGTATTGATGGACAGTGTTTGTATTGAATGAAGAAAGTATATGTTACTATTACAAAGATGGAATTGTTAATGATGTAGTGTCTATCTTTATTAATTTGTACTAAATGCAGGAAAGAGGGGTTTGGGTCAGGATTGCAGATGCACCATGTGACTTGTGGTAGATCAGTACAAAATGTGATAGTTAATCACAGTGGTATGAGGTAGTTAAGTAAAAATACTTTAAAGAACTACTTGTCGTTTTTTGGGGTATCTGTACTTTACTTTACTATTTATATTTTTGACAACTTTGACTTTTAAAGAAAATAATGTACTTTTTACTCAATACATTTTCCTGACACCCAAAAGTACTTGTTACATTTCGAATGATTAGCAGTACAGGACAATTGTCAAATCCCTGCACTTATCAAGAGAACCCTGGCATCCCTACTCTGATGTGACGGCCTCAATAAACACAAATGCTTTGTTTGTAAATGATTGCCTAAGTGTTGGAGTGTGCCCCTGGCCATCCATAACCGTTTTGCTTAACATAAGGAATGCACAAATATTTATACTTTTACTTTGACTTTTGATACTTAAAGCATATTTTAAACGAAATACTTTTTGACTTTTACTCAAGTAGTATTTTACTAGGTGACTTTCACTTTTATTTGAGTCATTTTCTATTAAGGTATCTTTACTTTTACTCAAGTATGACAATTGAGTAGTTTTTCCACCACTGGTTAATCGTCATATGCTCTGTGATAACTGTTTAAACCACAGTGTTTCGTAGCACTCTGACTCGGTCAGTCGCATGGCAGGGATCTTGTCCTATTTTCCATTAGGAGAATAAGGAGCTCTCCCCCTACTATAGATTAGTAATTGGTGATAGTTTCACTATATTGCCCAAATGAGACGTGAGACTTTTCAGTAAAGAAATCGATGTTTACGAATATTGTCAAAACGTATGACATGTCCTGAGGTTTACTTTCTGTAGTAAGCATACATTAGTCATTATTGAGTGGTCCTGTATGGCTCAGTTGGTAGAGCACAGCTACCTGTAAATCGCTTTGGATGAAAGCATCTGCTCAATGGCACATATTATTATTAGTTAGAGTTCATGTATTCATTCAATATTATATCATTGCGAAAATATATATATTTTATACAACTTTGAATAAATAATTTTGTGCAAGGACGTTACCAAGCAGGCCTTTCCCCTCATTACTTTGTATACCTGTTCTCTTAACTTGAGGCTGACGATACTAACTGGTGTGCACTATATTCTTGGATAAAGGAAAAATATCCCTGACCTGCCCTACTGAATGCTATTTTCCTACCGAAGAAATAATCAGAAGCCTACTTGTGAAGACAAATTTCTGATGTGGTTTTTCAACGGCTTTACACCTAAGATGCAATGACTATGGCCATCCTTCTTTCCACTGTTGTTTTGATTATTTAAAATATATTCTTGAATAATTACAGGGTAATGTGAGTTTCCCCACTGACAGCGCTTTGAGCATCTGGAATTGAATTATTATAGGTAAATGTGTGTCGGAAGGTAACCTACTCTGTGTAACGTCTGCTTCCAACTCACACCCTCAAACACGTAGATCCCCTGAACGCAGCTCACTTTCCAGCCCACTTTCCAGCTCACACCCTCAAACACGTAGATCCCCTGAACGCAGCTCACTTTCCAGCTCACACCCTCAAACACGTAGATCCCCTGAACGCAGCTCACTTTCCAGCTCACACCCTCAAACACGTAGATCCCCTGAACGCAGCTCACTTTCCAGCTCACACCCTCAAACACGTAGATCCCCTGAACGCAGCTCACTTTCCAGCTCACACCCTCAAACACGTAGATCCCCTGAACGCAGCTCACTTTCCAGCTCACACCCTCAAACACGTAGATCCCCTGAACGCAGCTCACTTTCCAGCTCACACCCTCAAACACGTAGATCCCCTGAACGCAGCTCACTTTCCAGCTCACACCCTCAAACACGTAGATCCCCTGAACGCAGCTCACTCTCCAGATCCCAATCACCTGAATTCTAATCACCTGTTCACACACCTGTAGGTCATTATCACACACTATTTAGTTCAGGCACCCCGTCACTGAGGTATTTTATGTTTTGTGACACGTCTTTCAGAGAGCTGGTTTTCCCGTGATTTATGCCTTCCGTATATAATATGTTTTATAATATGTGTAATAGGTCCTGCTGATTGAGTCTGCGCAATATTATCTGTGCTGTAAATTCTAACATATAGACCTACCACCAGGGGGAAATAAAATATGCTAAGCAACATATCATTGAAGAATTTATTTGCGTTAGGATTTATTTCTCGCTGATTGAGTCTGCACAATATTTCACATTATCTGTGCAGTAAAGCCTAACGTATACTGTAGACCTACTGCCAGATTCAAATAAAATATGCTAAACTACATATCATTGAAGAATTTATTTGCGTTAGGATTTATTTTTCTCGATTAAGTGTTTCCTTTTAGAATTAGGCTTAGCCTACTGCGCAATTTAAAATTCAACAAAAGGTTTAGAACATGATAAACTTGAGGTAATGGTTCCAGAATCACCAGGTGCATTCATCTTTCGAATCCAAACAAACCTGAATTCATGACCTACTGAAAAGTGAAAACAAGATGAATGCCAACAAATCCAGATTCTTCCCCTCTCTGTATGACCAGTCCAACACATGTGGGGATATTTGGACCTCCATTTTGCAGGACCATAATCATTGCAATGCGGAGCAGAAGCAGCAGCAGCATCAGCAGCTGCAGCATCAGCCGGTTAGAGACACGGAGCGGTGGCCTGACATGGGCATCCTAGTGGTGAACAATTACCAACCTCTGGAGGTGTTTAGTCCTCCGACCGGTATCCATGTGGCCAGGAGGAGCGAAATGGACGAAGTCAACGAGCTGGCTATCCTGACGATGGAGTTAGAGTTGGGAGTGCAGATGGGAGAGCCTTTGGATCGTGGGAGATGTAAAATACAGTGCTATTTTTTTTCATATGACAATCTGACTTCAAACGCGCTGTTTCGTATTGTAGGCCTAGTAGGTCTATGCGACAGAGAGACAGTTTGGGGCATCTGATGCTGTTGTCTATTACAATGTTAGACCTCTTTGCAGAATTAGTGCCAGGACTTTATAAATTGATTGATTCTCTTTCCCTCCCATTATAGATGACTTCCTGAGCAACCTTCATACATCTGTCAACCAACAACTGAGAAGAGAACGATTGAAATCAGGGAAAAACTATAATGATTGTCGCTCATCAGAATTACCTTGACTAACAACTATTTATGTTCATAAATAAATAATATATTAAAGTCACAAACCACATTCCCCATCAAACAGCCAATCTGTCATCACTTTTATTGAGTTAATTTGCAAAGATTCAAATCGCATAATCTGGCATCCTGTTTCTCTCTTCAGACTGATGTATCTGCATTCAAATGTGAAATGTGTTCATTTCAACACAAAACTGGTCAGCATCTACAGAACAGACAGAAAGGGATTCATTGTACAATACAGCAGCTACATGGTAATATAACCGTCCATCCACAACTATGAGTGTTGTCAGTCCATCAGCAAAATAAATGCTGGAAACAGAAAAGCAACAGAGTTCTGGTTTGGAGTTACAGTAAGAGAGAGTATTCCTCTGCTATTTACACACAGACACACTGGACGGGCTGGAAAACCTAATCTGCCAGGGTGCATCTGAAAACAGATAGTCTACTGTACAGGGGGTCAGTAAAAAAAGGAAATCAGGGTGAAAAACTATAATCTACATCTGAAATAATACAATAATGTGTCGTCATGATAAACACAGAAGGACAAAATATGTTACATATCTGGGACAACTCTTCATTTTAACAGTTCATTACCTCTCTTATCTTAGCATTACAGTCATTTGAGAATTAAAAGTATTTTTTGTTGTTGCAATACCACCTACGATGTGTGAGGTGATATGCGCTTCCACCCATTCTTTGGTATACTGTGACCAAAACAATTACACTCTTCCCCCTGTCACTTGTTCCTCTTATTAAAGATAATCAAACCAGGCTCATCTCAGTCTTGGGTTCCATGTGTAGACTCATGCATGCCATGTCCATCCATTATAATACCAAGAGCCACTGTATGAATACTATACTGAATAGGAGCACCCTTCAGACAAGGTGTGTTCACCCACTGGGAATGAGAGAATGAAAGCCAGACTCCATGTAGAGGACCAAACTCCAGGACTGGGAGCTGCCCTAACCTTCTCACCTTCCTGTCCAGCAACAGTTAACAGAACAGACATATACCTATAGGATAAAGTGCATTTGAGCTGGTTCTCATTAAAAATAAAAAGTTACAGTACAATCATCAAGGAGGAGATCAAACTCATTAGGATAGACTTTCACAATATGATGCAAAGAATGCACTACTGACAGAGGGCCTTGGTCTTCAAAGTTCAAACCAATCTTTATGTAGTTAGCAGTGTCCCAGTCCACCACTGACCTTATGTAACAGCATAGTACCATTATACCTACTAGAGGACCTTGTGCCAATCAATCCTGGGGATTTTGTGCATTAAACCATAGATGCACATCTCCAGTCCTAAAATGTCAAAGAGTCAGTCTGGTTTTTGTCTTATCTGATCATTACTAGAAGAAAAAACATAACAGAATGTAGAAATGTATTGTGTAGAACAGATATGACCCTCTGTTATGTAGAATCATTACAGTGCAATATCTACTTTCTGTAACATTGCTGAGTGGATTCTGTGGCCAATTTATGATTTCTTTATGATTTCTAAAGAAAAGAGAAATCTAACTGAGCACTGTGTCAGCGTTTAAAGTGTCCTCTCTCCTTTATGTTAAGAAACACATTACATTTACAGTTGTGTTAAACCCAGTCCAACTTTACCGTGTCCAAGAAAAGGGCTACAGTACTGGATTTATGATCATGTTCACGTTGTGAAAGGCAGTTTGGAGGCATCGTCAAGAAACAAGTGAACTTGTTGTTGGCGTCCTTCAGATTCAAGTGTTTGTCGACAAAATAATCACAATTTATGAGGCACATGTGTTCTGAAAAGTGTGTTTCTTCCAAACATGGTGTCAGATCTCAACTCACTATTCATATCCATTCATATACAATACCAGCACCTCCTTTTCTTTGGAGAAAATCAACACCCTTCATTAAATCTACTGACTTCAATTGTGCCTAATTTGTGGTCGGATGTTACAAAACAGACCACTCATGTTGTTTTCAAACTGCTTGAAATGATACTTAGAAGACATGGCTGAGCACAGGAAAGGGGAATCTGACTCAGTTCTCAATTGTCATTGAAGAACATAACAAGCTAAATCCCCTCTCAGTCAGTGGATGGAATACTCAGGGCCATTGGAGATGACAACAAAACAGGTGTCTCTCTTTTAGGTGAAATGTACTTGTTCTATAAAAAGAGCTAAGATACATGGCACCCCTCTACATGCTTATATATACACATTATACAACGGGTGGGTCTAATCCTGAATGCTGATTGGTTAAAACCGCATTCCAGCCGGTGTCTATTCCACAAGTTACCACCGGCTAAATCTATGATGTTAAAATGCCTATTTACTCTGTTCCATATGACTGCGCAATCCACTGCCTCATCATCCCAGCCAAGCAATTTATAAACTTAATCTCCACTATGAAAAGCATCTAGACATTATCTCACATTTCCTTTAGACTAACATTTAGTTTTCAACAGCGGAGATTTGTATAAAACTTGCTGTCTGTCTCTCCGACATTTGCAACATTGTTTCAATATTCAAATTCAATCTCCAGCTGTCCCATAGTAATGAACATGTCGGGAGTCGGGACAAGACAGACAGGCAGCGTTTCTCAACAAGTCAAAATCATGAATCAGCTGGTATTATTTTTATGGATATATACAAAGAAATGTCAATTGAAAAAAGGTAAAACTAAACAAAGTGCAGCTAGTTTGCAGTCTTTCCAGCTTCAGTTTGAAGTGACTGTTAGCTGTGTTGTTGGCTAGCTCCTCTGAACAACATTGTCCTGACAAGTGAGCACATTTTGTATGCCAGGCAAAATCGAGCCTCATTAGCTCATTGTTATGGATTTATCCAAATAAATATCTCTAGAAAACAGCTAAAACAAATGCAAATGCAACTAAATTGCTGTTATTCTAGCTGTAAGTTAGCCTTAGTAGGCTAACTAGAAAGAAAGGGATAAGAACGTTGCCAGCCAGTATGGAAACAAAACATTTATAACAAATGACTGGGTCGCATCCATAAATACAGAACAAAAAGACTGAACGACTGTGTGTCGCGTCTCTACTGTAGCAACCAAACTGATAGAATGAACGACAAGCCGGCTAGATTTGTGTCGGGACTATATCTTGTGGAAGCATGTAATAGTATGAATAAATTCATCAAAATACAGTTTTTTAATGAAAATATGTCAATCATTATTTGAATATGTTGGTAACACATTGTATAAAAGTGATGCCCTCGAAGCCGGTGTTTGGAGGATATAGTGGCACGGTCTGCCTGCCCTCGACTTGGTCTCAGGCCTAACAACAACCCTGCCAATATATCCTCCAAAAACCCTTGGCTCGTTATCACTTCATTCTGATGTTCTGAAGTGGTTGGACCTTTGTGCATGAACATGTGACGAGTCTCTCTGCCTCATCAATTGTTCTATTGATGTCGTGACATACTCCTCTGTGGGTTGCTAAGGTTACTGTCCTGGTTAGAGAAACACTCATCTTTCATTATTACAGGTCTTTAGATGTGGGAATGACATATGTACAATGTAAAGGAACAGGTGGTGTAATGTAACTATAGAGACATCGTTAAGAAGAGATGACTGACAGTTTGAGATAGAACACTTTCACCCTTCAGTAACTCCAAAATAACAGCATGGTGATGAAACACATCAGAGCAATGTGGGAGAGGGGGAGAGAGAGAGAAATAGAAAGAAAGAGGCTTTTATCAGTCTTAATATACAAATGTCAAAAAAGCTGAGTTTGAGAGTTTGTTTAGTCTCTAGTTTTACAGCATGTTCAGAAAAGAGAGTGCTGCAATTCCACCTCCCGGGCCACTAGAGGGAGGGATTACACCTGGAACTCAAACATGTCTGTCTGCTTCTTGGCCAGCTTTGCCACCTCCTGGCGGATTGCCTGGACGAGGGCGGATGTGGAGAGACTGCTGAGTGGGACTCTGTCTCTGGGCTCCCCCGCATCGGGCAGGCTCTGCTGGGACGCAGTGGTGGTCGTGGTGGGGGGTGGCTCCATGGCCTGGCCGTAGTGTAGGGGGAGTCTGGGGGAGCTGCCTTGAGGGTAGCGGGGATGAGGGAAGGCCTCCACGTACCCTGGGAGAGCCACCTGGAAGAGAGAGTAGGCCAGGCGTCACCAAAACAACCACACAGGGTTTGATACCCACCTAAATGATAGGAAATACAGCTGATGCTTTGTTTTTTTACTTTTTTTCAAATTCAAAAACATTATCCTTATTGGATCAGTTTGCTGGGTGAACATTGTCTCTCTTCCACATGTATTACACATATTCAAATGGCTGAAAACAAGGGAAAATATACACAAGCACACTTGGACGAAACTCACACGATAAAATAAATTAAGACGTAAAAATTAAAACGGCGATTAAAATATCTGTGACTTTTAAAAATGGACTTTCCATTCAAACCAAGCATTTGAACTCCACTTCTGAGTTACTTTAGAATGTGGACATGACATGTGCATGACTGTCTGACTCTACACAAAACGAATCAAAGAAAGATCCAAAAGAAAAAAGAAAAGAGGAGTTCATTTAGGAAATGTGCTCAACTACCCCGGTATTTTGCTGTGTCCACTCAACGCCAGCCATACATTCAGTTCAGCAAATGGTTTCTAAATGACACTGGTTCTGCAAAAAGACACTGCGTGAAGACATCTGGTTGAAACAGGCAGACAAACAGGGATACAAAGAACATTCCATACAGAAGAGGAAAGGCCAGTGAGGAAAGGGGAGGTCACATGGTCATTAACAGTGACAGATGGGGAAATGGAAACCATTTCATGTTTAACAGACAGACAGAGACAGAGAGAGTATTGTATAATAGAAAATTAGGAACCAAATTTTGCTTAGTGGTAGATGAGGAATGAGCTCACTGTCAATCCCTGATAAAGCTCTCTGCAGAGGCTGTCATGAAAATGTCTTCATATTCACTGATGAGTCACATTTTGGTGTCTTACAAACATCCAGGAAAACACATTGAGCTCTGTAACTTATCTTTCCATTAGTTTACATAACAACTCTAAGACCTGGGGCAGGATTGGGCTTTCCCTTGTGTATGGTATGGTTGTGGCTCGAGGTAGAACATACCCTTAAACACAGATTTAGGATCAGAATATTCCACCCCCGTCCTAACTTTACCATAAGGTAACGTATCTGATCCAGGATCAGTGCTGTTAGCAATTTATGTTACTCTTCAATAACACAAACCCCAAAGCAAATCAGTGGGAGGAAAATAGGTTTATTCAAAGAGGACAAATCATAGATGTTATGCTGAGAGGTAGATGGTCATTCTCCCCTGTCCTCAGTGATGCTCTCTCAGCGATTCTCTCCAGTGGTTCTCTAGCCAGAACAAAAGGACAGCATGTAGAATTATAACCCAGCCCTAGCCTGTGGTTGACCAATTAGAATTCCTTGCAATAATTCCCTATTACAGAAAAAACACTATTTCCCTTCATCATTATTACTCCATTGACTTCTCGTCCTTTTGACCTCTCATCCTCTGTCTCTGCGTTGTGTATTTATCTTTGACCTATTCTTTCTTACAGTGGGTAGCTACTTCCCTACGCTGTGAGTGTGGAGAGTAGGGGGGTTTCTTACAGAGTCAGCCCACTGGGGGGGCACGTCCTCAGGCTCGGGGGGGTAGGACATCCAGGATGGGCTGTGGTAGGAGGACGGGGGCGTGGAGGCAAAGTACTCAGAGTAACCCGACCGCGAGGCTGGGATGGCGTACACCGCTGTGATGGGGTTTCCTGTGGGGGGGTATGGAGGGCGTTATACAGGGGAAATACTACAATGACAACTGCCATTACTAGAAGAAGAATCAAGTTGTTCTACATTTATAACAAACAACAAAGTTAACCTAAACCTAAATCCTAACCCTGATTCTAACTCCTAACCCAAACCCTAACTCCTAACCCACCTCCTAACCCAAACTCCTAACCCAAACTCCTAACCCAAGCCCTAACTCCTAACCTAGACCCCCGCAAGGATAATAAAATATACTGCTCAAAAAAATAAAGGGAACACTAAAATAACACATCCTAGATCTGAATGAATGAAATAATCTTATTAAATACTTTTTTCTTTACATAGTTGAATGTGCTGACAACAAAATCACACAAAAATAATCAATGGAAATCCAATTTATCAACCCATGGAGGTCTGGATTTGGAGTCACACTCAAAATTAAAGTGGAAAACCACACTACAGGCTGATCCAACTTTGATGTAATGTCCTTAAAACAAGTCAAAATGAGGCTCAGTAGTGTGTGTGGCCTCCACGTGCCTGTATGACCTCCGTAAAAAGCCTGGGCATGCTCCTGATGAGGTGGCAGATGGTCTCCTGAGGGATCTCCTCCCAGACCTGGACTAAAGCATCCGCCAACTCCTGGACAGTCTGTGGTGCAACGTGGCATTGGTGGATGGAGCGAGACATGATGTCCCAGATGTGCTCAATTGGATTCAGGTCTGGGGAACGGGCGGGCCAGTCCATAGCATCAATGCCTTCCTCTTGCAGGAACTGCTGACACACTCCAGCCACATGAGGTCTAGCATTGTCTTGCATTAGGAGGAACCCAGGGCCAACCGCACCAGCATATGGTCTCACAAGGGGTCTGAGGATCTCATCTCGGTACCTAATGGCAGTCAGGCTACCTCTGGCGAGCACATGGAGGGCTGTGCGGCCCCCCAAATAAATGCCACCCCACACCATGACTGACCCACCGCCAAACCGGTCATGCTGGAGGATGTTGCAGGCAGCAGAATGTTCTCCACGGCGTCTCCAGACTCTGTCACGTCTGTCACATGTGCTCAGTGTGAACCTGCTTCATCTGTGAAGAGCACAGGGCACCAGTGGCGAGTTTGCCAATCTTGGTGTTCTCTGGCAAATGCCAAACGTCCTGCACGGTGTTGGGCTGTAAGCACAACCCCCACCTGTGGACGTCGGGCCCTCATACCACCCTCATGGAGTCTGTTTCTGACCGTTTGAGCAGACACATGCACATTTGTGGCCTGGCTGGAGGTCATTTTGCAGGGCTCTGGCAGTGCTCCTCTTGCTCCTCCTTGCACAAAGGCGGAGGTAGCGGTCCTGCTGCTGGGTTGTTGCCCTCCTACGGCCTCCTCCACGTCTCCTGATGTACTGGCCTGTCTCCTGGTAGCGCCTCCATGCTCTGGAAACTACGCTGACAGACACAGCAAACCTTCTTGCCACAGCTCACATTGATGTGCCATCCTGGATGAGCTGCACTACCTGAGCCACTTGTGTGGGTTGTAGACTCCGTCTCGTGCTACCACTAGAGTGAAAGCACCGCCAGCATTCAAAAGTGACCAAAACATCAGCCAGGAAGCATAGGAACTGAGAAGTGGTCTGTGGTCCCCACCTGCAGAACCACTCCTTTATTGGGGGTGTCTTGCTAATTGCCTATAATTTCCACCTGTAGTCTATTCCATTTGCACAACAGCATGTGAAATTTATTGTCAATCAGTGTTGCTTCCTAAGTGGACAGTTTGATTTCACAGAAGTGTGATTGACTTGGAGTTACATTGTGTTGTTTAAGTGTTCCCTTTATTTTTTTGAGCAGTGTACATTTAAAAAACAGACAAACAGGTTCTGACCTGAGTAGGTGGACACCGGCTGTTCTGCTGTGACTGAGGGGAGTGCTGCTCTGGAGAGGGGGACTGAGGGGAGTGCTGCTCTGGAGAGGGGGACTGAGGGGAGTGCTGCTCTGGAGAGGGGGACTGAGGGGAGTGCTGCTCTGGAGAGGGGGACTGAGGGGAGTGCTGCTCTAGAGAGGGGGACTGAGGGGAGTGCTGCTCTGGAGAGAGAGACATAGGGGGCGCTGTTATCATTATGCTGGGTCTGCATGTCCGTCATGTTGGTCCCAGACTCTGAGATCCTGGCCTTGGACCCCAGGTCAGGCGACGAGCTGAGTCAGAGAGAGATAATGCTCACATCGCAAAATCACATTCACATGCAACACATATTCTTCACCACAAGAGGACAGTGGTGCTCCATATAAGACCCACAGTTACACTGGATTCTCATTGCTATTCATGTCATCTTCCTCTGCACTGATTCTGCTTTCAAATGTGCAGTATACACGACTGAGATCAGTCTGGCCACACTGCATTTACCTGGTGAATATTACCATGTGAATTTGAATGTTGGGGAGTTTAGTGATTAATTTTGGGGTGAGAGTGCGGTATTGCGGCTTGGATTCATTTGAGGAAAGGTGAGAATAGTGTCAGGGTGGGTGGTGGGTGTGTGTGTGTGTGTGTGTGTGTGTGTGTGTGTGTGTGTGTGTGTGTGTGTGTGTGTGTGTGTGTGTGTGTGTGTGTGTGTGTGTGTGTGTGTGTGTCCTGGCCGTACCGTCTTAGAGAGGTCCCAGGAGGGGGGCCGGTGCGAGGGGGAATAGGGGGTGGAGGAGAGGCCATAACCATGTCAGGAAGCTGGGTGAACCTAAAGGCCTGGAAGAAGACAAGTCAACACACACATGAATAATATAGTGTGGGTTGATGTTTTCTGATAGGAGAAAGTGTCTACTTGTTAAGGTTTAGTCAACTAGAACCAGTACAGTAGTACATTGTGACCTAACATAACCATTCCCAGAGGTTTTATCCTTCCACCCACTCACAGGTTTGGGGAGGCTGCACTGATACATATCTGCTCCGTACGCCGGCACCCACTGCAGCCCTCCTCCCCGGCCACGGCTCATGGTTCCCGGGGCACTGGTCACCACGTCAGAGTAGGGCAGGGGTGGAGGTCCGGGGCTGTAGTGGCCGTGGTGGTAACCGTGGTGGGGGTGGGGATGATGGGAGTGGTGGTGGCGTCCGGCTGTGGAGGAGTGTCCCCCTGAGGCCAGGCTGAAGGCCTCCTCCAAGAGCAGGTGCATCTGCTGGCGTACCTCGTCGATGGACGGCTGGGAGCTCAACGTGGAGGTCTCTGAGTGACCTTTGACCCCTCTGGGGCAGACATAACCCCCCCGCGGGCCAATCAAACGATCCACGTTGGTCTCCTCAATCAGCTCCGGTTCAGTCTGAAACACAGAGAAAAAGAGGGGAATTGGTTCCACACACACACACACACACACACACACACACACACACACACACACACACACACACACACACACACACACACACACACACACACACACACACACACACACACACACACACACAGCCCAGGAGGTTAGTGGTACCTTAATTGGGGAGGACGGGCTTGTGGTAATGGCTGGAGCAGAACCAGTGGAATGGTATCAAACACATGAAACACATGGCTCCATTGGCGCTGTTCCAGCCATTATTATGAGCCGTCCTCCCTCAGCAGCCTCCACTGATACACTGTTTACACTTCATTAGTACTAGTAGAGCTAATACAGTTCAGACCTGTCAGAGTAGTCATTATCTCCCAGACCTATCAGAGTAGAGTCATTATCTCCCAGACCTATCAGAGTAGTGTCATTATCTCCCAGACCTATCAGAGTAGAGTCATTATCTCCCAGACCTATCAGAGTAGAGTCATTATCTCCCCAACCCATCAGAGTAGAGAGTCATTATCTCCCCGACCTATCAGAGTAGAGAGTAATTATCTCCCAGACCTATCAGAGTAGTGTCATTATCCCCCAGACCTATCAGAGTAGAGTGTCATTGTCTCCCAGACCTATCAGAGTAGAGTGTCATTATCCCCCAGACCTATCAGAGTAGAGTGTCATTGTCTCCCAGACCTATCAGAGTAGAGTGTCATTATCCCCCAGACCTATCAGAGTAGAGTGTCATTATCTCCCAGACCTATCAGAGTAGAGTGTCATTATCCCCCAGACCTATCAGAGTAGAGTGTCATTGTCTCCCAGACCTATCAGAGTAGAGTGTCATTATCCCCCAGACCTATCAGAGTAGAGAGTCATTGTCTCCCAGACCTATCAGAGTAGAGTGTCATTATCCCCCAGACCTATCAGAGTAGAGTGTCATTGTCTCCCAGACCTATCAGAGTAGAGTGTCATTGTCTCCCAGACCTATCAGAGTAGAGTGTCATTGTCTCCCAGACCTATCAGAGTAGAGTGTCATTGTCTCCCAGACCTATCAGAGTAGAGTGTCATTGTCTCCCAGACCTATCAGAGTAGAGTGTCATTGTCTCCCAGACCTATCAGAGTAGAGTGTCATTATCCCCCAGACCTATCAGAGTAGAGTGTCATTGTCTCCCAGACCTATCAGAGTAGAGTGTCATTGTCTCCCAGACCTATCAGAGTAGAGAGTCATTGTCTCCCAGACCTATCAGAGTAGAGAGTCATTTTAGTGCTCTCTGAGGCTCAAACAAAAATCTCCATTCACTTTATTAGCACCCTGCAAACTGTTGATGCTGCCCCGGTTTAATTGGCATGAGGGAACCATGTTCTTTACACAGAAACACACCACAACCCCAAAGACACTCATGCCTAGTACTTTCTCTTTACAGCACTGAAGGACTATCCCACATTGCATTGCAAAACCCCCATTTCATGATTTACGAGCACAGTGCTACAACGGCAAATGAACAGTCTCCTGATAGCTGGGTGGAATGCCACTGACTCAACCAGAGATGGTCAGATGAGAAATGTTCAAGTGGCTTTAACGATTCAGGAAGCTATACTAGTGACTCATCCTGGCTGTGCGTTGTTGCTGACTAAGTTAGCCAGAGCTGCTTAATGGTACACTGTAGTACTGTAATATATCACATGAATAGGTGTTCAGTATTCCTCCAGTGGAACTGCTATCTCTCTGGTTGGTCTCTGCAGGGTAGAGTGCTACCGGGACAGTTTTGTACGGAGTGTGAGTTGTGTTTCTGTTTATCTCTCCTTGTCCCGCCCCCCGTAGATTAATTGTGGCGATAAACAATCTGGCAAATCACTGTAGAAGTAATTAAGCACTGCGGTAAACTACTGGAGGTCTGTGTGTGTTAGCCTACTGTTATATATCTCACTCACTCACTCACTCACTCACTCACTCACTCACTCACTCACTCACTCACTCACTCACTCACTCACTCACTCACTCACTCACTCACTCACTCACTCACTCACTCACTCACTCACTCACTCACTCACTCACTCACTCACTCACTCACTTACTCACTCACTCACTCACTCACTCACTCACTCACTCCCTTTTCTCACCCACGCTCTGTGCTCGCTCTGCTCTCTCTATGTCCACCCCTCCCTCCTTGCTTTCTCCCTCCAGCCTCTCTCTTCCTCCATCCCACTCTCTCTCAGGGTGATAAATGAGTTGGATCTGAGGGTGCCCTACTTCCTGTGCGATTGGAAGGGAGCAGCCACAGGAGACCTGGTGCAGCCGCCTCATAAATCAGTTCCCTCGCAACACGGACAGGCGGAGACGTGGATCCGCAGTGATATGGCCCGCAGAGCAAGCGTTCCCACTGTAATCAATAGAGCCAGTCCTTCTGCAAGGAGCTGACCGACCACGCTAGCACCCTATTTTTTTGCAGGCTGACACGGTTGTTACGGTTACTGCAGGGAGGCTATGTTTCACTCCCACGGGAGGTAGAGAAGAGGCAGAACAGTGGAGGGAGGAGGTGGAGGAAGACAGGGAGTAGAACAGTGGAGGGAGGAGGTGGAGGAAGACGGGGCAGAACAGTGGAGGGAGGAGGTGGAGGAAGACAGGGAGCAGAACAGTGGAGGGAGGAGGTGGAGGAAGACAGGGAGCAGAACAGTGGAGGGAGGAGGTGGAGGAAGACAGGAGCAGAACAGTGGAGGGAGGAGGTGGAGGAAGACGGGTCAGAACAGTGGAGGGAGGAGGTGGAGGAAGACGGGGCAGAACAGTGGAGGGAGGAGGTGGAGGAAGACAGGAGCAGAATAGTCGAGGGAGGAGGTGAAGGAAGACAGGAGCAGAACAGTGGAGGGAGGAGGTGGAGGAAGACAGGGAGCTGAACAGTGGAGGGAGGAGGTGGAGGAAGACAGGGAGCTGAACAGTGGAGGGAGGAGGTGGAGGAAGACAGGGGGCAGAACAGTGGAGGGAGGAGGTGGAGGAAGACGGGGCAGAACAGTGGAGGGAGGAGGTGGAGGAAGACAGGGGGCAGAACAGTGGAGGGAGGAGGTGGAGGAAGACAGGAGCAGAATAGTCGAGGGAGGAGGTGAAGGAAGACAGGAGCAGAACAGTGGAGGGAGGAGGTGGAGGAAGACAGGGAGCTGAACAGTGGAGGGAGGAGGTGGAGGAAGACAGGGAGCTGAACAGTGGAGGGAGGAGGTGGAGGAAGACAGGGGGCAGAACAGTGGAGGGAGGAGGTGGAGGAAGACGGGGCAGAACAGTGGAGGGAGGAGGTGGAGGAAGACAGGAGCAGGACAGTGGAGGGAGGAGGTGGAGGAAGACAGGGGGCAGAACAGTGGAGGGAGGAGGTGGAGGAAGACAGGGAGCAGAACAGTGGAGGGAGGAGGTGGAGGAAGACAGGAGCAGAACAGTGGAGGGAGGAGGTGGAGGAAGACAGGGGGCAGAACAGTGGAGGGAGGAGGTGGAGGAAGACGGGGCAGAACAGTGGAGGGAGGAGGTGGAGGAAGACAGGAGCAGAACAGTCGAGGGAGGAGGTGGAGGAAGACAGGGAGCACAACAGTGGAGGGAGGAGGTGGAGGAAGACGGGTCAGAACAGTGGAGGGAGGAGGTGGAGGAAGACAGGAGCAGAATAGTCGAGGGAGGAGGTGAAGGAAGACAGGAGCAGAACAGTGGAGGGAGGAGGTGGAGGAAGACAGGGAGCTGAACAGTGGAGGGAGGAGGTGGAGGAAGACAGGGAGCTGAACAGTGGAGGGAGGAGGTGGAGGAAGACAGGGGGCAGAACAGTGGAGGGAGGAGGTGGAGGAAGACGGGGCAGAACAGTGGAGGGAGGAGGTGGAGGAAGACAGGAGCAGAACAGTGGAGGGAGGAGGTGGAGGAAGACAGGGGGCAGAACAGTGGAGGGAGGAGGTGGAGGAAGACAGGGAGCTGAACAGTGGAGGGAGGAGGTGGAGGAAGACAGGGGGCAGAACAGTGGAGGGAGGAGGTGGAGGAAGACGGGGCAGAACAGTGGAGGGAGGAGGTGGAGGAAGACAGGAGCAGGACAGTGGAGGGAGGAGGTGGAGGAAGACAGGGGGCAGAACAGTGGAGGGAGGAGGTGGAGGAAGACAGGGAGCAGAACAGTGGAGGGAGGAGGTGGAGGAAGACAGGAGCAGAACAGTGGAGGGAGGAGGTGGAGGAAGACAGGGGGCAGAACAGTGGAGGGAGGAGGTGGAGGAAGACGGGGCAGAACAGTGGAGGGAGGAGGTGGAGGAAGACAGGAGCAGAACAGTCGAGGGAGGAGGTGGAGGAAGACAGGGAGCACAACAGTGGAGGGAGGAGGTGGAGGAAGACGGGTCAGAACAGTGGAGGGAGGAGGTGGAGGAAGACAGGAGCAGAACAGTGGAGGGAGGAGGTGGAGGAAGACAGGGGGCAGAACAGTGGAGGGAGGAGGTGGAGGAAGACAGGAGCAGAACAGTGGAGGGAGGAGGTGGAGGAAGACAGGAGCAGAACAGTCGAGGGAGGAGGTGGAGGAAGACAGGAGCAGAACAGTGGAGGGAGGAGGTGGAGGAAGACAGGAGCAGAACAGTCGAGGGAGGAGGTGGAGGAAGACAGGGAGCAGAACAGTGGAGGAGGAGGTGGAGGAAGACAGGGGGCAGAACAGTGGAGGGAGGAGGTGGAGGAAGACAGGGAGCAGAACAGTGGAGGGAGGAGGAGGAGGAAGACAGGGAGCAGAACAGTGGAGGGAGGAGGTGGAGGAAGACAGGAGCAGAACAGTGGAGGGAGGAGGTGGAGGAAGACAGGGGGCACAACAGTGGAGGGAGGAGGTGGAGGAAGACAGGGAGCAGAACAGTGGAGGAGGAGGTGGAGGAAGACAGGGAGCAGAACAGTGGAGGAGGAGGTGGAGGAAGACAGGGGGCAGAACAGTGGAGGGAGGAGGTGGAGGAAGACAGGGGGCAGAACAGTGGAGGGAGGAGGTGGAGGAAGACAGGAGCAGAACAGTGGAGGAGGACGTGGAGGAAGACAGGGAGCAGAACAGTGGAGGGAGGAGGTGGAGGAAAACAGGGGGCAGAACAGTGGAGGAGGAGGTGGGGGAAGACAGGGGGCAGAACAGTGGAGGGAGGAGGTGGAGGAAGACAGGGAGCAGAACAGTGGAGGGAGGAGGTGGAGGAAGACAGGGGGCAGAGCAGTGGAGGGAGGAGGTGGAGGAAAACAGGGGGCAGAACAGTGGAGGAGGAGGTGGAGGAAGACAGGGGGCAGAACAGTGGAGGGAGGAGGTGGAGGAAGACAGGGAGCAGAACAGTGGAGGGAGGAGGTGGAGGAAGACGGGGCAGAACAGTGGAGGGAGGAGGTGGAGGAAGACAGGGAGCAGAACAGTGGAGGGAGGAGATGGAGGAAGACAGGGAGCAGAACAGTGGAGCGAGGAGGTGGAGGAAGACAGGGAGCACAACAGTGGAGGGAGGAGGTGGAGGAAGACGGGGAGCAGAACAGTGGAGGGAGGAGGTGGAGGAAGACAGGGGGCAGAACAGTGGAGCGAGGAGGTGGAGGAAGACAGGAGCAGAACAGTGGAGGGAGGAGGTGGAGGAAGACAGGGGGCAGAACAGTGGAGGGAGGACGTGGAGGAAGACAGGAGCAGAACAGTGGAGGGAGGAGGTGGAGGAAGACAGGGGGCAGAACAGTGGAGGAAGACGGGGCAGAACAGTGGAGGGAGGAGGTGGAGGAAGACAGGGGGCAGAACAGTAGAGGGAGGAGGTGGAGGAAGACAGGGGGCAGAACAGTGGAGGGAGGAGGTGGAGGAAGATGGGTCAGAACAGTGGAGGGAGGAGGTGGAGGAAGACAGGGGGCAGAACAGTGGAGGGAGGAGGTGGAGGAAGATGGGTCAGAACAGTGGAGGGAGGAGGTGGAGGAAGACAGGAGCAGAACAGTCGAGGGAGGAGGTGGAGGAAGACAGGGGGCAGAACAGTGGAGGAGGAGGTGGAGGAAGACGGGGCAGAACAGTGGAGGAGGAGGTGGAGGAAGACGGGGCAGAACAGTGGAGGAGGAGGTGGAGGAAGACAGGGGGCAGAACAGTGGAGGAGGAGGTGGAGGAAGACGGGGCAGAACAGTGGAGGGAGGAGGTGGAGGAAGACAGGGCAGAACAGTGGAGGGAGGAGGTGGAGGAAGACAGGAGCAGAACAGTGGAGGGAGGAGGTGGAGGAAGACGGGGCAGAACAGTGGAGGGAGGAGGTGGAGGAAGACAGGGAGCAGAACAGTGGAGGGAGGAGGTGGAGGAAGACGGGGCAGAACAGTGGAGGGAGGAGGTGGAGGAAGACAGGGAGCAGAACAGTGGAGGGAGGAGGTGGAGGAAGACAGGGAGCAGAACAGTGGAGGGAGGAGGTGGAGGAAGACAGGAGCAGAACAGTCGAGGGAGGAGGTGGAGGAAGACAGGAGCAGAACAGTGAAGGAAGGAGGTGGAGGAAGACAGGGGGCAGAACTGTGGAGGACGACGTGGAGGAAGAGTATGAAGACCAGTTGCTAGGGAGGAAATGATGTTTCTCTATGTAGAGGATATTGACAATAGACTCAAAGAGTTGTTACTGTCTGTGGTAAATGTGATACATATTATATTAGCTGTAATATGTGGTTATTGTTAAAACCAATGTCTGAGATGATTAGATAAATTAAAGGAGAGAAAGACACTATGCTGTTCTGTTTGTAAAGTAGGAGCTTACTGTAAAACTCCCTCGTTCTCTTTGTTTGTAAATGAAAGGTTAAAGGTTGTAAGATATTAACAGTGTTGTGAGTGTCTTAGAGATAATTGTGGTGTTTGTTAAGTAGTGATCTGAAACATGACTTCAGGGAGCTGGTCTTTAGCCTCTTGATATTCTAACTGCATCTGTCTAGCATCATCTACGCAGCAACAGTATCACACCACAGGAGAGGAGAGGAGAGGAGAGGAGAGGAGAGGAGAGGAGAGGAGAGGAGAGGAGAGGAGAGGAGAGGAGAGGAGAGGAGAGGAGAGGAGAGGAGAGGAGAGGAGAGGAGAGGGCAACATGTCTGAAATGTATCATCAACCAAAACTATAAAGAACACCTTATGAATCTACCACTATCAACCATTAAGCAACTCCTTCACTGCAGTCTGGTATGGTTAACTTCAACCACACCTGTATGTGGGTAGTCCAGTTCCTATCTGAGACTTTGTAAGGTCATGACCCCTGGAGAGCTCTATTAGGGGTGCATTCAGGAATGCAATATGTTGTGATGTTGAATGGAACTCACCTCTACACCTTAAGACAACTGCCTTGAATGCAACAGTACCCTGCCAGAGGTACTACAAACAGACAGTTCACTACCCAGTGATGTGTCTGTTGTGAAACATGCACTAGTCTGAATCATTCCAAGTCAACACTTTTTGCAGCAAGCAGTGAATGTGTTTCTGATTATTTTGCCTCAGCACCATACAAAACATTTGGAGCGTGCAGGTATATATGTTTGTTTGTTTGCAACAGGAAGCTGTTGTCTCCAGTCACCTGGGGATGTTAGCTATTTTTGGATAGTAAATCAACTCTAAAATGAATGGTTTTAACGACTGCGGACATGTAAGCTACAGTGTACAGTGTCATGAAAAAGTATTTGCCCCCTTTTACATTTTCTCTATTTTTGCATATTTTTGATGCCAAATGTTGTCAGATCTTCAGCAAAAAACGAATGTTAGATAAAGGGAATCTGAGTTTACAAACAACAAAAAAAACATACTTGCATGCAGGACTGCTTTTTCTCAGCGACATTTGTGGGTTTACAAGCATGAACTGCTCGTTTCAAGTCAAAGAGAAAATTAGAAAGGGGGCAGTACTTTTTCACGACGCTGTATCTGCCACAGTCCTGGGTTCAAATACTATTTGAAATAATTTCAAATACTTTAGCTGGCCCAATGGAATCAATAACATTGTTGCAAGCCCACCCATCTGCCACCTCAAACCTCGCCCATCTGCCACCTCAAACCTCGCCCATCTGCCACTCCAAACCCTGCCCATCTGCCACTCCAAACCCCGCCCATCTGCCACCTCAAACCTCGCCCATCTGCCACTCCAAACCCTGCCCATCTGCCACTCCAAACCCCGCCCATCTGCCACTCCAAACCCCGCCCATCTGCCACTCCAAACCCATCATGCTAGAGCAAATGCTCAAAGTAACAGAAATATTTTAAATAGTGTTTGAACTCCAGTCTGCTTCTGAGACACAGAACACCTGATTAAACCCATCCAGTTCAGATAGGGCCAGTGGGTCGGGACCAGGGTCAGGACAAGGGTCAGGGCCAGTGGGTCGGGACCAGGGTCAGGACCAGTGGGTCGGGACCAGGGTCGGGACCAGGGTCAGGACCAGTGGGTCGGGACCAGGGTCAGGACCAGTAGGTCGGGACCAGGGTCAGGACCAGTAGGTCGGGACCAGGGTCAGGACCAGTAGGTCGGGACCAGGGTCAGGACCAGTGGGTCGGGACCAGGGTCAGGACCAGTGGGTCGGGACCAGGGTCAGGACCAGGGTAAGGGGAGTGGGACTCACGTCGTAGCCGCTGTTCCTGATGCCTCTCCTGGGTCTCTCCCTCATAACCAGCAGGTCCATCTCTGTTCCTCCGGTACTCGGGCTGTTCAGGCTCTGCCTGCTCCGATAGGTCCGCTGCCTCACCTGAGAGTGTCTGCCAATCACAGAGTGTTACAGAGCTCGAATCAATCAGCCAATAAGAAGAGGAATGTGTTGCTCAAACGAGTGCAACAAACCGCCTTAGACAATACAGTTAACTAGGAGAAACTCCTGGTTTCATTATCATCGTCGTGGTCATCGTCTTCTTCGTCATCAACCTCATCATCATCAGCAGCAACAATGTCACCATGAATCAACATTCTATTATGTTCTATAGGCCTTTCCACCTACACTACCGTTCAACAGTCTGGGGTCACTTAGAAATGTCCTTGTTTTTTTAAAGAAAAGCACATTTTTTTGTCTATTAAAATAACATAAAATTGATCAGAAATACAGTGTAGACATTGTTAATGTAGTAAATGACTATTATAGCTGAGAACGGCAAATTTTTAATGGAATATCTACATAGGCGTACAGAAGCCCATTATCAGCAACCATCACTCCTGTGTTCCAATGGCACATTGTGTTAGCTGATCCAAGTTTATCATTTTAAAAGGCTAATTCATCATTAGAAAACCCTTTTGCAATTATGTTAGCACAGCTGAAAACTGTTGTTCTGATTAAAGAAGCAATAAAACTGGCCTTCTTTAGACTTGTTGAGTATCTGGGGCATCAGCATTTGTGGGTTCGATTACAGGCTCAAAATGGCCAGAAACAAAGAACTTTCTTCTGAAACTCGTCAGTCTATTTTTGTTCTGAGAAATGAAGGCTATTCCATGCAAGAAATTGCCAAGAAACGGAAGATCTCGTACAACGCTGCGTACTACTCCCTTCACAGAACAGCGCAAACTGGCTCTAACCAGAATAGAAAGAGGAGTGGGAGGCCCCGGTTCACAACTGAGCAAGAGGACATGTACATTAGAGTGTCTAGTTTGAGAAACAGACGCCTCACACGTCCTCAACTGGCAGCTTCATTAAATAGCACCCGCAAAACACCAGTCTCAACGTCAACAGTGAAGAGGCGACTCCGGGATGCTGGCCTTCTAGGCAGAGTTGCAAAGAAAAAGCCATATCTCAGACTGGCCAATAAAAATAAAAGATTAAGATGGGCAAAATAACACAGACACTGGACAGAAGAAGATTGGAAAAAAGTGTTATGGACAGACGACTAAGTTTGAGGTGTTCGGATCACAAAGAAGAACATTCGTGAGACACAGAAAAAATTCAAATATGCTGGAGGCAATGTGATGGTCTGGGGGTGCTTTGGTGGTGGTAAAGTGGGAGATTTGTACAGGGTAAAAGGGATCTTGAAGAAGGAATGCTATCACTCCATTTTGCAACGCCATGCCATACCCTGTGGACAGGGCTTCAATTTCCTCCTACAACTGGACAATGACCCAAAGCACAGCTCCAAACTATACAAGAACTATTTAGGGAAGAAGCAGTCAGCTGGTATTCTGTCTATAATGGAGTGGCCAGCACAGTCACAGATCTCAACCCTATTGAGCTGTTCTGGGAGCAGCTTGACCGTATGGTAGGTAAGAAGTGCCCATTAAGCCAATCCAACTTGTCGGTGGTGCTTCAGGAAGCATGGGGTGAGATCTCTTCAGATTACCTCAACAAATTGACAACTAGAATGCCAAAGGTCTGCAAGGCTGTAATTGCTGCAAATGGAGGATTCTTTGACAAAAGCAAAGTTTGAAGGACGCTATGATTTTTTATTGAAATAATAATTGTGTCCTTCAAACTTTGCTTTGTTGACAAGGTTATAAATTTGTTGACAAGGTTATAAATTGTCTTGACTATATTTCCTATTAATTTTGAAACTAATTTCATGTACTGTAGGTTTTCATGGAAAACAAGGACATTTCTAAGTGACCCCAAACTGTTGAATGGTAGTGTAAGTCTGAACATAATATCTCCTGAACATAATATCTCCTGAACATAATATCTCCTCTGCCAGATTGATTTGACATAATCCTGTGTTTTTCAATTACATATTCCTGCCAGCCAATGCTGAAACTCCTAAAACGCCATCATAATGAGGACGTCTTAGAGAGGAGGTAATATGTATGACACAGCATAATGCAATATTGATACATATTTTCCATTCTGTTGAACAAGATGTTTATCAGTGAACATGCTCTGGGAGTGTTATCTCATCACTCATCACAGTCCTATCAGCAGGCTGAGCATGACTGTAGAGTCTGTCAAACATGTGTCTATGGGAAACATCTCAAGCTCACTTCACCAGAACCAAAGATGATAGAGACAGGAGAGAGGAGACAGGAGGCAGGAGAGAGGAGACAAGATACAGGAGAGAGGAGACAGGATACAGGAGAGAGGAGACAGAAGACAGAAGAGAGGAGAAAGGAGACAAGAGAGAGGACACAGGAGAGAGGAGACAGGAGACAGGAGGAGGAGAGAGGAGACAGGACACAGGAGAGAGGAGACAGGAGGAGGAGGGCAACAAGCAGTG